>NC_089504.1:13680451-13981784 GCF_036850995.1 Saccopteryx leptura | reverse complement strand
CCCAAGGAATATTGGGGTGCTGACCCCAGGAGAAGGGGAAGCAAACACAGGCAAAAACAACAAAAGATCCACAAACACATTACACGTATCACGAATGGTTGGTAAATGCAATGGATTTTTATAGAAACTCTTTTTCTTTTCCAAGGGAGGAATTTACATCGGAGGTACAATATCCAGGTGGCATGCATGTCATCTCCTAAAAGCAAAACGAAGCAGACACTGGGCACTGAGAGGGACCCGGAGCCACATCTTGGCTCAGCAGAAATGTGCACTTAGTGATGCCCGCCGAGCCTTGCTTCCAGGCGAGGCGCCAGTAGGGGTGAGGATGGCTCTGTGTTGGCCTGTTTGCCATCCCTAGTCTGGTCTGAGTTTTAGTGTGATAGTAGTGCTTTTAAGGATTGAAAACAACTGGGTTGAACCTAAATAGTGTTGAAAGATCCCCGCAAATGTTAAAGGGCCAAATATATGTGTTTGGAAGCCCTTTTTGGCCAATGTAATACTACCCTACAGAATCCACAGATACATTATAATGTGATGGGATGTGATGAAGGGGTGATTGTGGGAGATTGTGGCTCCTGCCTTTCTGAGGCTTCAGGGAGACATTCCTGTCCTTTGACTTTGACAACAGGGCGCTGCATGGCCCCTGATTGGAAAGGCATGTATTTATTGAGTGCCTACCATTTGTCAGGTTGACTCCTACCTGGAGTCTGCGTATACTTATTGAGTGCCTACCATGTGCCAGGCTCTGTGTTATCTGGAGCACATGGAACTACCATGTGTGCAGATTGAGGACTGGTATGATTTCAGGAGCTTCTGTAAAACAACTCCGGTGCCTGAAATTCCACCATTAGTGATTGGTTCCTTTGGCTTAACCATTGCCATTTTTAGTTTTGGTGTTAGGTACTAATGGGAGTACTGGATGGGGATCTCATTCACCTTCAGAGATGTGGAACTGGAGGAGTTAAAACAGGGGACCAGGATACAACATTGGGCTGGTGGTAGAAGGCTAGGTCTGTACCTTGTACGTCACTGTGCCTACCCCACCCTGAGTGCTAAACTTAGCAACAGTTGAAATTTTTAGTCATTGAATTGCTTTTAGTGGTCATTGTTTTCCAAGCTCCGACCCTAGAGGCAAAACAAGAACTAAAGGTCCTTCCCGACTCTGGTCTCCTTCTGCAGCCTTCCAGATCCTTCCGCTCAGATGGGCGGCTCCCAGTCTGGCTGCCGGGGTCAGCTGCTGGAGGAAGTGACCAGAGCCACCCTCCTGCTCTTCCCAGTTGGAGGAATGGTTGTCTGCTTCTACCTGCTCACCTTCTATCCCCTCAGAACACCTCCCTAAGGAAAACACGGGCCACTGCCTGTCCAGCAAACACTGACCCCTCCCCTCCCCCCACAGAGTGGTTAAAAGTATGTGTGGCCTCTGAAGTCCCACTGGGTTCAGGACCAGGCTTGACCAGCTGCGTGACTGAGCCGCTCTTGGCTGCCTCCCATCTGTAAAATGGGATCACAGCACTGACGTCAGGGGCTTTGGGGTGTGTCAGTGAAGCAGATGATGCAGGTCAGCTCCCCGGGCTTAGGATGTAAAAGGATCTCAGTACCTGGGATCTTTGGAGATATAGTATCATTATTGCTCAGGGCCTCTGCCAGCCTCCCCGGAGTGGGTACCGGCCCTCCAGCTGCCTGACCCTCGCCTTCCCAGACTCTGCACCCCTCCGGCTTCTCTCCTGCATCTCTGCGGCCCCCAGTGCCTCTTCTTCTCACCGACCAGCTCTCACCTGGGATCCCCATTCATGCCCAGGGTGTCAGTGACCCTTGGGCCTAGACTACTCCCAACCCTGATTATAAATCTCTCACCCTAATCCTCTCTCCTGGGTTCCAGATGGAGAAGCAGTTCTCCTCGGATGCTCTAAAGTAGGTCTCAGTGGGGACCTGGATGGGGACCTCCAGGACCTGGCGCAGAGCTTGCTCTACTCCTTATAATTCAGTACCTGGAAGCCACGTGGGCTTTGTCAGGTACTCTGAGCCCCCCACTGCCTGTGCGGGGGGCCTTCCCCACCTCTCTGTCACGAGGTGATATTTCCACTTCTTGGGACCAGGGCTGCCAGTAGATTGAGCAGTGGTGTGGGTAAGAACAGAACAGAAGTAGACAAACTAATAATTAACAGATGTCAATTGTTAATAGCTTAAAAATACCACCAGCACCCCACCCTCCATCCCTAGGGAAGAGGAAACAGCACAGTCACTTGGCCCCTTAGAAGAGATTGATTGACTCGTAGCCAGCTGGGGACAGGTCTGGCCCGGAGGGTGACAGGTACTGTGGGGTGTGTGGGTAAGGGGCAGGGGTCACTGTCATTGCCTCGGCCACCGGGCTTTGAGTTATTTGTCTCGTGAAGTTTCCTTGGGGTGAGAACAGTGGCTGCTGAGCTGAGCGAGAAGGCAGATCAGAGGGGAACTGGGGAGTGCCGTGAACCTGTCCTTGTCCCCATCCCCACTGCTCCCAGATCCGGCTGCGGTCCTCTGGTCCTCTGTCCCGCGTGACAGCAGGACGCTTCCCACCGGACTCACTCCTGTGTGTGCTCCCCTGCCGCCTGCTCTTTGACCAACCGCCAGTGTGTGTGTGTGTGTGTGTGTGTGTGTGTGTGTGTGTGTGTGTGTTTAATTTAACCTGCTTTGGTTAGAATTGTCCCCACTGCTCTCAGAGTCAGTGTGAGTGAGTGTGTGTGTGTGTTTAATTTAACCTGGTTTGGTTAGAATTGTCCCCACTGCTCTCAGAGTCATGGGGAGCCCCGGCCTGGGCCCCAAGCTGGTGGGCTGGCCCTGCCGAGCTTCTGTCCCCTTCGCCGTCCTCTCTGCCTCTCCTCTGGCTCCTTTCATGCATGCGGTTTGGTCCACCTCTGGATCTGGCCTGGGTGGTTCCTTGGCCTGGACCCCTTACCTCCTTGGAACGTCCTGCCTCAGCCCTCACCTTCAGCATCCTTCCTCTGGGACCATGTGTCTAATAGAGGGCAGCCCTCCCCAGGTGATGTCTGCCTGGATCCTGCTTTTTCCCTTTGCGGCATGCTCACAGCTCTGACTTGTATGTATAGACATAGGTACAGGTACGTGTGTCTTGAGGCTTGTGTGTGTTCCCACTGGACCCAAAGCCCCCAAGGGCAGGCTCCCTGCCTGGCTTTTCACTATTAGCACCTGATATGATTTCTGCCACATTGTAGCTGTCCAGTAAATATTTGTTAGAGGGTTGCATGCATGAGTAAATGAAGTCCCGGGATGTGGGACTTTCAGTTTAAAACCGAGACAGTTGCAGGGAAACCAGGCAAGTGTCCGTCCTAGAAGACTGGGTTTTTTCAGGTCCGCATGCTATTTAACGTTCACAGCCCTAAGAAGTCCAGTATGTGGGTGCTTGGGTCTTGTGCACATCAGGGTGCCCGGATAGACCTGTGCCGTCCTGGTGAGCCAGTGGCCAGATCTTCTTACCTCCACTTTGCAGATGAGATTGGCATTGACGTCCGCAAAGTTAGCTCCAGAAGGCCAACCCAGGGTCCTTGCTCCGACTGCACAGCTGGTCCCTGCATGCATTAGTCTGCTTGGGCTGCCATAATATATAGAACGCCCCTGACCGGGTGGCTCAGGCCGCAGAAGTCTGTTTTCTCACAGTTCTGGGTCGAGGGTTGGGCGGGTTGGTTTCCTCTGAGGCTTATCTCCTTGGCCTGCAGATGACCCCTCTTGCTGCCTCTTCACATGGTCATCCGCTGTGCACGTGGCCCTGGTGTCCTTTGTGTGTTCAATTTCCTCTTCCCATAAGGACACTGGTTAGATTGGACTAGGTCCTACCCTGATGTCCTCTTTTTTAACTTAAAGACATTATTTACAAATACAGTTACTTTCTGAGGGACTGGAGATTGGAGCTTCAATGTGAATTTTTGAGTGACCCCCTGATACGGCATCTAAAGTGGTACGAGACAGGTAGGGCTTTACCCAGGGTAAGAGGTCTCTACTTCTTGGGGGCTGGGGGACCCCCAAAGGTAGGTTTTAAGTGGTAAAGTTTTACGTTTTTTTTTTTTTTTACCTCTATAATGTTTATGTCTTTTCTTTTCTTCTACACTTGCATATTCTCTCAAGAAAGGGGCCATCTGTCTGTTCTCTCCCCTAGACTGGCTGGTTCTGTCCGACTGCATTTCCCAGCCCCCAGCCCTAAAGTCTGGGGGTGCCTCGGGCTCCCTCCTGGTGCAACCAGCCCACGGCTTGCCTCTGCCCTCTGACCCTGCTCCTCCTCACCTCATGGCCCTGGCTCAGGGGTTCTGTCCTCACTGAAGCAAGTCTCCCAGACAGAGTCCATGGTCCCGTGGCAGGCTGCCCTGAGCAGAAGCTGGTCCTGTTCCCGTGGCCCTAGGACTTGGCCAGCACCTGGCACACTGTACTGATCACAAGGGTTTGTGGGAAGCGGAAAGGAAGATGTCTGCAGAGCAGGCTGGGGAAGGTGCGGGATGAGACTACATACAGCCAAGCAGGCTGCACCACTTACTTGCTGACCTTGGACACACCAGGTCGCTTCTCTGAGCCTTACTTTGCTCATCTGTAAAATGGAGAGGTAATAATGACCACCTTCTGGGGTTGTTGAGTACCTGAAATGACAGGAAGTTATTTGAAGCATTCAGCACAGTGCCAGGCATGTACTAAGTGCTCCATAAGCATTCATTTCTGTTACGTAGGGTTTAGCGGGTTTGACGCAGCGTGTGCCTCTGTAACAGACCTTCCTGGGCAGCTCTGAGGCTCATCACTTCCTACCCCATCCAAGGCATGGTTGGGGGGCTGAAGGGGAGGGGGGCCCCGGCCTTGGCTCCCAGCCCCTCGGTGACGTGTCTGGATCCCTCACCTCCCCTAGGCTTAGCCGTCTCTATTTGTTCTGATAAGAACGAGCCCTTACAGGCCATGGCCCTTTCCTTGGTCCCAGGTTCTCTCCTTCATGACCAGCCAGCATCCTTTCAGCACCCCTGGGAGGCAGATGCTCTTATTATTCATTCCCCCCTCATTTTGCAGAGAGGAAGCAGAGGCTCAGAGAGGTGAAGTTATTTGCCCTGGGTCACACAGCTGGTAGCTGCAGAGCCACTTGGCTGCCCCAGAGCGTCTGGTCCACTGGTCCCTGAACCCCCTGATGCTAAGGTTTAGGTGTGGGCTAAAAGGAGGGCAGGGTCAAGATGAGCTTTTTGCCCCCCTCCCCGCTTTTATTGTTATGACTGCTCTGAATTCTGAGCAGCTGCTCCCTGAGGCCACCAGAGGCAAGGTATCTGGGCCAAGTCTGACCTGTCACCCTATATGATATGACCTGTAGGTGTTCATTTGTTTTAAAATGTGAGTTAGTTATCTACATTTCACTGTCAGGAGGCTTTCACATCAAATTCGGTAGCTGCACTGGAAATCAGATCACCGGGCCATCCTGGGCCAGCATTCCGGCAGCGCTGCGGTGGGCTGCGCGTGTGGCCTGTGCACCGGTCAGCCTGGCCGGCTGGCTTCGCACATTCTCTTCCCTTCCAGGCTCATGCTGGCGTTTGCACACTTGACTCCTGAGCTGAGTGAGTGATGGCTGGGGCACTCATTGGGGTACCTCTGAAGGCTCACTGGGGCTGAGGGCAGGTGGAATCATAATTCGAGGCAACATGAGTGGCACCAGATATGTTCTGACAGTGCCCAGGGCTTTTAGAAACAGTAATGTGTTCTGTGGGGCATCCATGGACTGGGCACAGTGTTTCAGGAGCTTCTGCTCTGTGTCAGGCACTGGCAAACCCTGGAGGCTACAAAGAGATATTTGGGACACAGACTGTCCTCAGAGAGCCTGCGTTTTGGGGGGTGAGGGTGCCTGGGGTGGGCTTTCAGGGAGACCGCTACTTAAACAGATACAGGAAAGTGCGCAGGCGTTCTAGGCGGAGGAAGTAGCGTGAACAGAGGCTCAAAGCCGGGACCTCAGCGGGGCTCCCAGTTTGAGCTTTAGTTGGGTGGCTCCACCTTCCTGCCCCTCCCCCCAGGGAGCCAGGCTGGAACTTAGGACTTGCCCGAGAATGAGGAAGAAGAGACAGGGAGATTCAGTTCAGATCAGTGCTAACTTCGGAGGACCAAGTTCTGTGTATTTTTAATTCCTGAAGCTTTTTAATCTGTTCTTTTTTTTTTTAAAATAGACTTTAATTTTTAGAGCAGTTTTTGGTTCATAGCAAAACTGTGCGAGGAGTACAGAGAGTCCCCATGCACTTCCTGCTCCCCCACACCCAGCTCCACTGTGACATCCTGCACTGTGGTCTGTTTTCTAAGACAGCCTATTCCATGGTTTAAAATAGAATCAAACATTACCGAAGGGTATAAAGTGAAAATGAAACCACTCCCCTTTCTTGCCCCCCCCACTAAACACACACACACACACACACACACACACACAGATACATATGCACACACAAAACACACATAGGCACATACAAACTCACATACATACAAACACACATAAGCACATACACATACAAACACACACAAGTACACACATACACACATGTACAAACACACATACATATACAAACACACACATACAAATATATGCCACAAATGCACACAAACACACAAGCACACTCAAAAATACAAATACACGTGTACAAACACAGGTACACACATACACCATATTTACACACATTCCCCAGAGTAACCACTGCTTATTTATTTATTTATTTAGAGAGGAAGGGAGAGAGATGATGAGTAGCATCATCTACTTGTAGTTGTGTCGCTTTAGTTGTTCATTGACTGCTTCTCATATGTGCTTTGACTGGTGAGGGGGGGCTCAAGCCGAGCCAGGGATCCCCTGCTCAAGCCAGCGAACATGGGATCATGTCAGTGACCTTGTGCTCAAGCTGATGAGCCTGGGCTCAAGTCGGCAACCTCGGGGATTTGAACCTGGGTCCTCAGCATCCCAGGTCAATGCTCTATCCATTGCTCTACCGCCAGTCAGGCACTACTTGTTTATTTTTCAGAAGAATATGTGACAACCTGTTTTTGTGCTCCCAGGTACTATCCATCCAGAGGGTGTCCCATGTACCCTGCAGTGTCACCTGGCAGTGTACCACGTCAATACAAATGTCTCTGCCTCACGCTACAGATTGGCCACTGGGATTCCATTCTCAGAGGGGACCATAATTTATTCAGCAGGGCTCCCAGTGATGGACATGAGTACTGTTTACAGGTGTTTTTCTCTGCAGACAGGAATGTGGAAACATCCTTGTACATCTATTCTCGCATGTTGTGAGAGTTTATCTGAGGGACAGTCTGTCGCAGGAGAATATATGAATTTCAAATGGCTATTTTAAGGGTTTTAATTTTTGATGCACGTTGCCGAGTTGCCCTCTACAGAAACTGTGGTAGTTTCCGCCTCTGCCTACCATGAGTGAGGGTTGATGTGGTCATGAACTCCTCCGGTATCAAGAGCTGGCTGGGCTCAGGCTGGGGTGGGGTTTGGGTGGGCTCCCAGGGTCAGGACTCAGACGGCGCAAGGGATGCAGGAGGCATTTGGTGTGTGTTTTTCTTCGTATTCTTCTGTGCTCTCCTATGTCTGTGAATCCACAGAAAAATCTATGAATCTGTTTAACAATTTAAAGAAATCATTTGTTCTGCAACTTCGCTTTTTTGGTTCAATAAAATATTTTGGGAAAAGCCGTCTCAGTCACACGTGGACCTCTGCCTTGCTATTTCTGTTTGCTGCATAGAGCTTTCTGCCATCGAGGGTGTGGTGCTTGATTTAACCACCCTCCTGGGGTATCTGAGGCACACACAGTGTTTCAGAGGACACCCTGTGGGCCTCATCAGGCTCAGGTGCCAATGTCCCTTTGTCTGGAGGAAGCACATTTATTAAGAAAGTGATTATTCCTGCTGTGAGCTCAGAGCAGAAGTCATGATTTTGCCTTGGCTTTGAACTCAGATGTAGCACTTCTTTGGGTTCTTCTTGAGTAACGTGAGGGTCCAGTGCCAACTTTGTTCCTCCAGCACGTGCAATGCTGGCTCCAAGCCCCCTTACCTATCCCGCTTGACTGCTCAGGTGGGCCCCCCTCTGATGATCCTGGGGCAGTGGTCCCCAGCCTGTGTGTGAATAGATCTGCCTCTGATGGTATGTTGGCATCGAGCCATGGGCTCGCTCATTCATCTGCCAGCACAAATATTTTCATCTTTCCTTTTGGAAGAGCTCCTGTGGGGTCTCAGGGTCTGGCTGGATGTATGGTAGTGGGGGTGATAAGGAAAAGACTTATTCAGCCCCTACCCACAGGCAGTGCTAGTGGTCATCCCTGGTGCCAAGAGCTAGGAAGCACTGGAAGACTTCTAACTCTGCAGAGGGTAAGCAGCCAGGAAAGGCTTCCTGGAAGAGGTGGTACTAGAGACGGTGGGGTCCCCTGAGCAGGGACAGGAAAGAAAAGGAGGGGTATGTGGAGGAGCCTAGCCAAATCTCCTTTAGAGAGACTTGTGGTTGCAGTGGGGACCACTCGGGGACCCAAAAGATGCTAATGGGGAGATCTGAAACCAGATAAACTAGGCTCAAACCCTGGCTCTGTTTCCAATTTCCAGTTTCCAGCTGTGTCTAATTGGGCCAGTCACTTAACCTCTCTGAGCCTTGGTTACCTTGTCTGTAAAATGGGGTGATAAGAGGGCCTTGCTTACAGGGCTGGCAGGAGTGTGGCCTGAGCTCTTGTGTGGATACTGGTCGGCACAGACCTGCACAAGGTAACTGGTATGGGGGCCACGCAGGTGACTCAGTCACCTGGGCATGGGATGGCAGTGGGTACCGCGTGAGGCCAGAGATACTTTCCGTGTGGAGTTCATAGGTGACGGACTTGTGTTTGTGAAGGCGACAAAGGTGACACTGTTGATGCCCTTTCCCCCCCAGGTCCCACTCCCACCTGGGAAGCAGTATGTGGGGTTCTAGTCTGCAAAAAGTAATCCCTTCAGGGACACTGGGTAGGTCAGAAGTCTTTGGAGTCAGAACCTGGGTTGAAAGGTGGCGCTGGGGGCGTTTGGGAGGTAAAGAGGCCAGACCGCTGGTGACAGAGGGAGGATCGGCAGCCGGCCACCAGGCTGGGCGCTGCACTCAGAACACGTGGTCAGAGATGATCTCCAAGCAGCCTTCGGGCGCGTCCTCACGGCGCCCTTTCTTTCTGGGTAATTAATGGTGTTTTCGTTACTCCTGAAAGGGCCGTGGTGGGTACAGCAGGGTGGCTGGGCGGGCGCCGGGCAGACAGTCTGAGCCCACTCCAGCCTTTCCTTGGCGATTTATCACCTGTCAGCCCTGCTCTTTAGGGACATAAAACAAGTTCTCTGGAAGGCTGCCACGGGCCCTGCGGCCCTGAGCTGGGCTGTCTGGGGCACAGTGTCTCCGTGGGGTTGTTCTCCATGGGGGCTCTGCTGAGCCTGCCCCACGGAGGGGCTTCTGGATGAGGGGTTTGGTTCCTCTGTGATCTGACTCGGGCAGGTGGGTGGAGGCGGGGGCTCCCCGATGGTTGGGGACGCTCTAGCAGCACACAGCCAGACTCTGGGCTCCAGGACAAACCCTCCTTTCCCCTAAACCCCTGCCTCTAAGCTGGCCATTCTTAGCCGGGGACCGCAGGAGTCTGTGGGTGGAATACAGAGTGTCCAAGAACTTGGACAGGGGAAAAAAAAAATTCCACCTTTAATTCCACAAGCCTCTAATTACAATTACAAAGTATAATTCTTTCAATTACAAATGTAGGTGACAAACCGCAGGGGTATTATTAGCTGTTCTGTGATTTTGTAGAAATTCCAGACATAATCACGTCACAGGATGGTTTTGTGCGTGTCGTGAAATAAAGCTTTTGTTCATCATACTTCAAAATTACAGTAGTTATTAAAACTAGATCTTGTTATTTAAGGCATTAATAAGGAAGCACATGTCTAGCTGTAAATGTTTTAAAAAGTATTTTGATAACCCTATTTCAGTGTAATTGGTTTCCTTTGTAATCTTCAGTATTTTACTTAATGCATTTAAAATAGCGTTTTTCTGAGAGGGGGTCTTAGGCCTTCCTGGAGGCCACGGGTTCTGTGGCACCGGGAGAACGACAGGACTTCCTTGCGGGCTGGACACACAGATTGTCCTCCTCTTCCCTCACTCACAGGGTCAGGGTGTCCTGTAGTCAGTGACTGACGCCTGCACTGAGTCAGCCTGCTCCGTGTCCCCAGCTGTGTGCAGGGTCAGGGGCAAGGAGAGCCTGGCGAGTTTGGCAGGGATGTGTGGGTGGGGAACAGGCCCCGTACACATCTGGCTGGACCAGGTGTCAGTGAGCCCTGTGCTGTTGACATTCTGGGAAGTCACTTCTACTGCCGGCACCTGATCCTTGGAATGGCTTCATGGAGAAAGTGACCTTGGATTTGGGAATTCATGAGCACGCTGGGAATAGAGACCTCAAGCAGGAGACGTGGGGAGAAGCGCGCAGGCCTGGGTACCGGCATGAGCAAAGGCGTGGAGACCACGAGGTTGGACCATGTGCCATGAACGTGGAGGAGGTGATGGGAGAGCAGGCGGAGGGGGGGATGGGGGTGGGCACCCTAAATGCAAGGCAAAGAAGGTTGCACTTCTGCTGGCAGCCTAGGGAGCCATGGCCCCGTTCTCAGGAGCAGGTGGCGGTGCTCAGGTGTGGGGTCCAGGATGTTCCCTCCGGCTGCTGGCTGGAGGGATGTCTGCAGAGGATGGGACTGGAGGCTGGCTAGCCAGCGAGGAAACAGAGCAGTCATGCGAGGAGGGACAGGGAGACCTGAACTGAGCCCACACTGGGGCTCCTCGTGGAACCAGGCAGGAGAGTCGTCCCGGTGATGGAATGACGGGGTAGAAGGTGCTTGAGACCTCAGATGCTGGGACCTCGGGCACGCCGATGATACTCTGCAAGCTTTATTTCCTCATCTGAAGCACTCGGTGATAACAGCACCCACCTGGCAGGGTTGTTGTGAGCCAGACGAGTTGATGCATTTACAGCTCAGCACAGTGCCTGGCACAGAGCTCATGGTGGACACGCCAGAGCTGTGATCGTTTTAGCGGATCAGAGGGTCCCAGGGATGCACTGACAAGGAGGGGCTGCAGGGAGAAGAGCGGCAAGCCGGATTTGAGGTTTCAGATCTGAGAGGAATACTCAGAGTGACATTTGGAGCTCCTCTTGGTTTCCAAGGCCCAGAGCAGCTGTGAGAGCCTGGAGCCCTTGCTAAGCAGGGATATTCTAGGCAGGGTCTTCAGATACGTGCCCTGTTCACACCGGGCCTGAGCCTTGGGGTCCAGGAGTTCCCCACGTACCTTCCCACACTTACCCCGGTCCTGACTGGGGCTCCCACACCCCATGTGGCCTCTCTGCCTCCCAGGTTAAGAGGTTCCAGTTTTGACTCTGAATGATTGTAGTGCTCGGGGCAGAGGGAGCCCACTGATGCCCAGGAATAAATCTGCCATGTTTTGTAGAGCATGCCGAAGCATATTTGGGGGGTTCAATCTTCTTAATAAATTGTTCTCAGATTGTACACTATTAAACCCCCGGAAAATTCATGAGCACGCTGGGAATAGAGACCTCATCGGGAAGGTTGACACAAGCAACACAATAAACGCAGCTTCTAAATTGGGTCAGGGAAGCCTCCGAGGCCCAGAGAGAGGACATTCCCGTTTGTTCGGCCCTCCCCAGGCCTATAAATTAATCATGTACACAAAGGGGCCTTGTCCTCTCTTGTCAGAGCCGGGGGTGGTGTCTGTGCCCACTGACCCACCCCCACTCTCACCTCGGCTGCAAACAGAGAGCCTGGTGAGGCATTTCAGCTTCTGTGCTTTGTAATTTCTGTGTCTCCAAAGCAAGGTGGGTGTACATTTCAGCAAGAGAGATGTAGGTTAGATAGGGGGAAGAACTTCCTGGCGGACTGTGGGGCGGTGTGAAATCCCGGAATGGGCAGCTCAGGGAACTCGAGGAGACTCTTTTCTTTAGGGATTTTAAGATCTGGCAGGCTCTCTCCCTCTTTGGCACTCTCGGGCCACTGCCCCGTGATAGCAGTGACCAGAACGGACACTGATTGCCCCAGAGTCTGGTCTCAGGAACCAGCTTAGAAAGTGCCTCTTTCGGGGCCACCTTGGGAAATTTATTACCTGCCTGGCTTCAGCTAATTGGACACAGGGCCAGCATCCTAAGCCCAAGCCCTCACCATGGTCTAACCACGTGGCACTTGGAAAAGGGAAATCGCGTTAAGTCTCTCTGTGGTTCCCAGACTGCTGCTAATCCTCAGCAGGCTTCCTCCCTCCCCTGATACTCTTTGCCTGTTGGAATCCTACTCAAAGGCCTGGCCTGGCCCTGGCCGGTTGGCTCAGCGGTAGAGCGTCGGCCTAGCGTGCGGAGGACCCGGGTTCGATTCCCGGCCAGGGCACACAGGAGAAGCGCCCATTTGCTTCTCCACCCCTCCGCCACGCTTTCCTCTCTGTCTCTCTCTTCCCCTCCCGCAGCCAAGGCTCCATTGGAGCAAAGATGGCCCGGGCACTGGGGATGGCTCTGTGGCCTCTGCCTCAGGCCCTAGAGTGGCTCTGGTCGCAACATGGCGACGCCCAGGATGGGCAGAGCGTCGCCCCCTGGTGGGCAGAGCGTCGCCCCTGGTGGGCGTGCCGGGTGGATCCCGGTCGGGCGCATGAGGGAGTCTGTCTGACTGTCTCTCCCTGTTTCCAGCTTCAAAAAAATGAAAAAAAAAAAAAAAAAAAGGCCTGGCCTGAATGCCACCTCTTCTGTGATGCCTACCTTGATGTCCCCCTGCCCTGTCGGTCAGAATCGGTTATGCATCCTCTGCCTGGGGCCCTTGTTGGTGGGTTCCTGTGGGAGTTCGTGTGTCCTGCCGGACTGTCAGCTCCCTGAGGACGGGGACCATGTTGGAGCCTCCCAGGACCATGCCAGTACTTGCGTGGGTTTTCCGATGCCAGCTCCTGGGAAGTATCTCCCATGCACCCCAGTGTAGGAGCTGAATGGCTTGGCTTCCCCATGCCAGCTGTGGGCATCCTGAGCTCTTGAACTGTGTGTGGGTAGAGCAGGCACAGGGGGTGGGAACAGGAGGGGAGGTGGAGGAGACAGACCCTGGCTGGCTGGCTACGGCTGGCCCTGTCTTGACTCACTCAATTTGACACTTCACAAGCGTTTATTTATTATTTTTTTTCTGAGCCTGCTTAAAG
Source organism: Saccopteryx leptura (assembly GCF_036850995.1). NCBI lineage: Eukaryota > Metazoa > Chordata > Mammalia > Chiroptera > Emballonuridae > Saccopteryx > Saccopteryx leptura. The sequence goes on along the minus strand of NC_089504.1, from coordinate 13,968,583 downwards.
CTCTGATTCTGCAGGTCTTTGAGGAGAGTGAAATGGTCCCCAAGTGTACCCAGGAGGCCCTCGCCCCTGAGATGCCACGTCTCTAGGGGTCCCCTTGTGCTCGGAACCAGCCCCATCCTGGCACCGGCCTGGGCAGGTGCAGCCTCTGGAAGGGGTGACGTGTGGCTCTGAGCCTGGGCGGGCAGTGGGAGTCAGATTCACCATACAGGAAGAGGATGAGTCCTGGTAGTCCCGTCTTGGCGGGCAGTGGGAGTCAGATTCACCCTAAAGGAAGGGGATGAGTCCTGGTAGACCAGCCTTGGCGGGCAGTGGGAGTCAAATTCACCCTAAAGGAAGGGGATGAGTCCTGGTAGTCCTGCCTCGGGGCAGGCACAGAAAGGAGGTGGGTGGTGGAACAGGAGAAGGCAGTGGACAGCCTGGTCAGTTAGTTGGGGAGCCCTTTCTGGGGCTCCCTCTGGCTCTGGTCCCAGCCCCCACCAGGCTGGGAAGAAGCTGGGCCTCCACCCCCATCCCCCACCTCGTGGGCTGGGCTGCTCCCTGCTTACTCAGAGGCGCCCTAAGCCCCCTGCCCAGCCCGTGGGGTCCCGAGTGTGCCAGTGGCTATGTGTGAGAGTTTGTGTGTGTGTGTCGGGGAAGCTGGTACCAGGTGGATGACTGTAGTGCGCAGCACTGGCTAGAGAGGCAGGGCCGTTGTGTGGGGCTGGACATAGGCAGTAAATGCCACCAGAGGTCAGCAGGTGGAGAAAGAGAGCCATGGGACTGGTGGGGTCAAGGCGGCCTTTGGGCTACTCATTGGATGGCACTAAGTCAGTGACTAAAAATAATCCCGGATTCTGCCCAGCACTTCAGAATTTTCCAAGCTCCTTCAGACCCCGACAGCCTGGGAGGAAGCAAGTTCCATCCTCACTGACCAAGGGGAGCATGGAGTTCTAGAGCAGAGCCGTGAAGGGCCTGCGGCTCACTGCTGGTAGAACCGACGGAGCAAGCGCTGGTCTCTCCGGCCACAGGGTCGGCGTGGCCTCCCGTGGACCTGCTTGGACATGGAGTGAGGGAGGAGTGGCTTTGCTGTCCGGACGCCCTGCCGGCAGGGAAGGCCGCCTGGGAGAAAGGTCAGCGCGCGGGGGACAGACACAGCGGAGGAGAGAGGAGCTCTGATGGGCTGGGTGGGGGCAGGGCATCAGCAAGGATGTGGGCGACTTTGGAGTGAAACGGAGAGTGGGTCACGGGGGAGGCCATCCAAACACAAGGCGTCTGTGCGTGAAGACAGGCAGTAGGCATGGCCCGCCCCGAGCATCCCCTGAGGCCCGGGCAGGCGCTCCGCGCAGGTGAGTCATAGCTGAAGAAGCCTGCTGTGACCGGACCCTGTGGCAGTCTCAGGCCTCCTCAGAGGTCATTTGGCAGCCAACCCAGGCTTTGCCAGCCCCCTGGCTGTACTCCAGAGGTCACCTCTCCCTTCCGAGCCCTGGCCTGCTCTGCCCTTTCTCCCGGCCTGACTCCTGCTCCAACCCACTCGTATTCTCCCTTTAGCATCAAGAAGAGACACTTGCTTCTTACGATGGCAAAGTGACTGAAGAGAGGAAAAACAGTCAAAGGAAGAGAGGTGGTTGCCACGGAAACTAGAAAGTAGAAGCAGAAACTTTCAGGGGCAGAAGTGGGGGGGGGGGAGAGCAGATCTATTGGCTGAGGGGGATGGGGAGGGGTGACCTGGCCCAGACTGGCCTGCAATACCCCTCCGCCCAGCAATCCCCCCTCCCCGGTTAAAGGGGGCAGGTGGGCCACCTGGTTGCTCCCCAGCCTGGGTTGAGATGCCTGGTACCAGAGTGAGGTTGAGTAGCTTGTGATCTGTGGAGGAGCTCACGTCTCCTGCCCAGATTTCTGCATGGCTGGAGCCGCTGGTCACACTATGCTAGGAGCAGCCCAAGGGTTTGTTCTCTGCAGGTCTTTGCATGATGTCTCATCCACTGTTCTAACACGCAACAATGACGTGGCCCAGGACCGGACAGTTTACAAGGCAGCTTCCCGCAAGTTGCCTCATGCATGTCCCATGATTGTCCTAGGAGGACAGAGTGGGGAGTTGAAACCCAGAGAGGTTAAGGGACTTGCCCCAGGTCACACAGCTGAGAACCACCAGGAGTGGGATTACATCCCCCGGGCTGTTAGACCCCAAAGCCCTGAGCGCCCCCTGGTCCCCTGCCTCTCTCTGTTCCTGAGTGGGTAGCTGTGCTTGGAGCTGTGCCCTCCCTGTAGCTCTCATCTCTCCCTCCAGCAGGACTCCCTTTGGGGCACTGCCACTGCTTTCTGTACAACCTTAGGGAGGTTGGTTCTCTCTGAGGCTCAGCTTTCCTGTCTGTAAAATGGGCATGACTACACCTTCTGCCTCTAAAGGTGGCTGTGAGGTTGCAGGGAGAGGATTCAGGTCAAGTGCTGGGTAAAGTGCCTGGCACAGAGGACACCCCCGGAAATCTCCTTCGCCATGTCTGAACCTTGCAGGCACCCCGTGGGGTAAGCTGGGCTGGGCTGCAACCTCTCTGTATGGCAGAGAAGTTTCCTCATCTGTGAAACAGGTCAGACCGTGCCTTGCCCAGATTGTGGAGGGGTAGATTAAGTCCATGGCTGTGGAGCCTCTGGAAGGCATCGAGGCTGGATGGGGAGGAACGGCAATCTCCAGCCCTAAAACTGACCGCCAGGACCCCAGCGAGCACCGGGCATCTCGGCCTACATTCTTCCTGCCAGTCTTTCCTTCCAGAGGGAGGGGGGAGGAGGGGAGAGGACTTGGGTCCCTGTCCAGATACCCTGAGTGTGAGGCTTGGACCTGCTCAAGGTTTGGGTCTGAAAGGGGCCCTTGGAATCCCACGTGGCCTTGTGGGCTTGCTCCTGAATTGGGGCCAAGCCTTAGATTTCTCCTGGGTGAGGCCCAGGGAGCCGAATGTATTATTAAATGGCAGAAAGGCAGCCCGCTGCGTGTGAAAGATAATGGGGGAAATTTATTGGATGGACTATAAATCATAGAATGAAAAGCACTGAAACCTGCGGGGAGGAAAAGTAATAAGTCCTGAGCTGTGACTTGTTGGGGTTGGGGGTGGCAGTGGGGGGCACGTGGCCCCGTTTCTCTGTGAGCCCACGAACTTCAGGATGCAGGGAGGCCCAGAGGTCTGGGGGCTCCGTACATGCACGTGTGCTGTGCTCTCCTGCAAACGCCACTGTGACGCGTCCCCACCCTCCCCTTGATTGGCAGCAGCCGGCTGACAGCCCCCAGCTGGGCAGGGGGGCTCTGATGGTGAGCCAGGCAGACAGGACCTGACCCTCAGGGAGCAGTGTTCCAGGAGAGACAGATGTGAGATGAATCATCAAAAAATAGGTTATCACTGCACAAGGCGATGGTTTCCCTGGAACAACGGTGCAGGGAGCCCAGAGGATGATGCTGGAAGGCTCTGGGCGGGGGTAGAGGGGGGTGTAGGATGCAGTGAGTTTGGGGAGGGAGGGGGGTGGTTTCTCTGGAAAGGAGAATTGAGTAGGAGTCGGCCAGGTGGCCCAGGAAAGCCGGTGCCGAGAGGAGCCAGAGTGTCCACAGGCCAGGGTGGCCAGACCAGACGACTGCTTATAAAATGCTCACTCTAGTTGCTTTGTGGAAAGTAGACTCAGGGAGGCCAGAGAGGGTCTGGGCGGAGCAGTTAGAGGCTGTGGGAGTCCCCAAAGCTAGAGATGGTGGTGACCTATATCCAGGTAATGACAGGGGAGATGGAGAGAGATGAACAGACAGACTCGAGCTAGAATATGGAACTAGCAATAATCTGTTCCCAGAGGGGGTACAGAGTCTAGGAAGACACCCCTTGATCTGTGTCCTGGGAATGGGAACTGTGGGAGCAAAACCATGAGGGAGAGAAGTGGTGGGGGGGCTGGGGACCCATGGGGCTGAGGACAGCGTAGCTGTAGGGAGTGGAGACACTTGACGTCTAGTAGGGGGCTGGTCAGCATTCACTGACCCCTGCCCTGGCCTGGGACTGGAAGCCAAAGTTGGGGCCTTATTACTCCAGAGCACCCTTTGACAAACAGCTCTGCCTTCTCGGCATCTGGAAAGGGGCTGCCAGGCTAATTACCTGGGGACAGGTGTGAGGGGCGACCACTTGTGATGGCACGGGGCCACCATTAGGAGCCAGGCTGCACGAGATTGAGTTCTGTCTCTAACATGAGCACCTTCTGTGCTGGTGAAATGGGAGAGTAATCATGTCCGCCTCTTGAGGTTGTTAGAAGACTCCCTGAATTAGTGTTGCCCGGCAGGGGGTAAGTACTGTATCAGGGTTAGTGTCAGCGTCCTGTGTGCCCTTGGGCAAGGCTCTCCCTCTCTCGGCTTCTGTCCGTTCCGGCTGGTCTGGGCACTTTGGGTGAAGGTGCGCTAGTCTCTACTGTGCCGGCAGCGTCCGGCCCCTGAGGCTGGCCGGAGTGCATCCCCGATCTGGAGTGTCACCTCAGACAGGACGGTGTCCCTTCCAAGCCCTGTAAGGAGATACCAGGCCTGTCGGAGCTATAAGGGGATATTTTAATCAGCCCAGGACCTGATGAGATCAGAGGGCACAGGGACCAAGACAGAGTGGACCAGTCAGGGCTGCTGCCCGGCCTGAGCTGACCCTCTGGGCCCCGGAATCTAGACGGCATTGGGGGAGCCTGGGGAGGCCGGCAGAGCAGGGGCTTCACCGTGGAACGGGGCCCGGGCAAACTGGTGTTCTCTGTCGTTCTGAGCCTGCGGTCGATCTGTACCGTGAGGTTTGGGAGCCCTGGCTGCTGCACACGGGGTGCTGGGACAGAGACAGGCTGTAGTTGTAAAAGGCTTGGGACACTTGTCAGAGGCTGGGGCCCCGGGAGTCTCATATAGAGCCCAAGGGGCCTGAGAAAGAGCAGTAGGTGGGCAGTGTGGTCAGTGTAGGTCCAACCCCTGCTGGCTAAAATGCAGATTCCTAGGCTCCTCCGCAGGCCAGCAAAACCAGACTCTCCCTACTGGGCCTCCAGGCACAGAAGTGTCTTAATGTCTGAGAACTGGGGTTCTAGGCTGTTCCCTTTGCACCAGTGGAAACAGGGACCCAGAGTGGGTGTGGAAGGCTTACCCACGTCACTCAGCAGACTGGGGCCAGGCACAGCCCTGGGAGCCCTGGAGTCTTGGAGTCCCCAGCCAGGCTAGTGCTTCGCAGGGTAACATGGGGGCCAAGAAAGACTTTGTCCTGGGACCCCACAGCCCAGCAGGGGGCAGCACCTGCCAGCGCCTCCTGAGGACTCCCGGCTCCACTGTCAGCCAGGCAGAGTGGGAAGGCAGGTCTGTGCATGCATGGGTGCTTCTGAGAGAGTGAGTTACAGAGAGGGCACCATGGGGACACAGGAAACATGAGGTCAGAGAAAGGTCCAGAAAACTCTGAAGGCGCCTTGCAACTCCCTGGGGCAGATGTTGCAGGGGGCAGGGGGGTGGGGAGAGGGCCACAGTGACCAAGGGGCTGTATAGAGGTCTCTGTAATCCAGGCTGCTTCCCCAGGGCTCTTGACAGGACCAGGATCAACTCCGAGCCCCCACCCATGTTCCCTGGACTTTCTAATAAAGGCAGCCAGGAGGATGAGAGGGTGGGGGCAGAAGCCCAAACGCCAGCCCCCACTGCCCTCCTGGCTCCTCCTTATTGTGCTGGTAACAGCTTCAGCTGTGGCTGGGAACCAAGAGAGGACCAGGGTGTGTCTGAGTGACCTTGGGCAAGTCCCAAGCCCTTTGAGCGCAGGGTTGAGAGTGGGATGACTGCTAGATTGCTCAAGTCCTTGGCAATTCCTAGCTGTGGGAGAGGAGCTTCACTTTCAGATGTTTTGAGGACAGGGAACAGTTTGGTAGTGAGCTCCCTGTCATCAGGGGTATGCCAGACAAGGCGGAGTGAGTCATGCAGCCACACAGCAGAAGAGCTAGTCGAGCCCAGATCCTCTGCCTCCCAGGCCCAGGTTCCCCTTAGGCTTTTGCCTGTGGTCTTGGACCATCCCTCCTCTACACCCTAACGCCTGTCGCTCTGTGTTAATTATTAATCAGTAGGAAAAGCCGCACCTGGGGAGAGGACCCGCTATAGGGGGCAGGGGGAGCCTGGCTGCTGATTTCCAGGATGACCTTGAACTTGTTTTGCTTGGCCCCAAACTTTCAGCTACTTCCTGTGCGGGCAGGCGCAGAAATTCTAGGGGCCCCAGCCCTTCCTCCTCCCCCTGCTGGAATTTCCAGACAAAACACTGTTCCCAGGGTGGGGGCAGGGCCAGCATTGTTCTGGCTCTCTAAAGAGGGGGGCGACAAGTTGCAGAAGCTACATTTAATCCTCACCTACACAGGCTTAGAGTGCCAGCTATGGGCTGGGTGGGATCCCCAGGAAAAGTCAGTGGATGTGAGAATCACGGCTTGTGGCACAGACTGCCCCTCCTCTAACACCTGCTGTGGTTCCCATTTATGTTCCGGACCAGGCACAGAGGCTCTGAGCGTCAGTGCCCAAGGATCCTGAAAAATCACCTAGGCCAACCTCATTCTGCAGGAGGGGACCTGTTCAGAGGCGCACAGCGAAATGAAGGCATTTATTCACCCAGTCGTTAATTCCTTGCCAGTGCCCGGGTAGAGTCAGGACTTACGGCCTGGCCTCCTGACCAACCCCAGGCAGCTGCAGCCTGCTGTCCTCATGTCCCGTGGAGAAAAGCCCAGGCCTGCAGAGCTGAAGTCGCCGGCTGCAGCCCGCATAGCTGCCCTTCTTTAAAAAAGAATGGGGGCTTTGAGCCCAGCTTCCAGCATTCACCCCCCTCATCGGAGGTTTATTGAGAACCGTTCTATGCACTGGGGATATGGCTATGACAGACCTAACGAGGCCCCTGCCCTCATCAAGGTTTGGGGAAAGACAAGGAGTGAACAACTGAATACACAGATAAGATAGTTTCAGGAAGTGATAAGTTGAAGGAAATAAAACAGGGCAATGGGATAGGGCGTGGGGGTTGGGCAGAGGCACTTGAGATAAGGTGGGCGGGGAAGGCCTCCGAGGGTGTGATATTTGAGCCGAGGCCTGGGTGACAGGGGGGTGCTGACCACTGAGGACCTGAGGTTAATGTGTGAGGCAGAAGGAACAGCAAATGCAGAGGCCCTGAGAATCAGAGACTATGTTTGGCAAGTTTAAGAATGGGCAGGATATCCAGCTGAGTCTAGAGCCATCTTTGCCGGTGGCTCCCTAGAAATCTTTTAAGAATCTGGATTCCTTGGCCCTAACCCCCCAAGATTTGGATTCAGCGATGCTGGGGAACGTGTTTCTGAATGCTCCTGGTGTAGTTCACGGGCATCTAGCCTTGGCCCACTCCTGCAGGCCTGCCTCATAGGGCCGACCCCTCCCTTCATAGCTGCAGAGTGAGGATCGGAGAGGGTTCTGACTTATTCAGAGTCAGGCAGCCACACAACAGAAGAGCTGGGTCTGGAGCCCAGCTCCTCTGCCTGCCAGGCCCGGGTTCCTTCCTTACCACTTGACTTCTCCCCTTCTGGAGGGGCTGCTTTGGCCTCATCCCTGCTTAGATCTATCTCTCCATCTCTTTTCCCCATTCTTAGCGCTCTCACATGTTGCACAGCCTGCTCCCCAGGGACCACTCCATCCTCTGCTCCAGCCACACAAGTCTACACGCTGCCCTCAGCTGGTTTCCAGCCCTGGGCCTTTGTGATGCTGTCTTCCTCCAAGAATACAGTCAGTCCTCTGCTCTTTACTCAGGCAACTCCTACTCGACCTTGTAGCTCAGTACCAATGTCTCTTCCTTCAGGAAGCCTTCCAAGACTTCTTCCACCTCTGAATTTCCTCAGTGCAGACTTCAAATCAGATGGGCTCAGTCACTTTTCCCAAGTGCTGCCACCATCTCTCTGTCTTACTGAGAGCCTGCTCTGGGCTGGTAACTGCTGACCAGCTCTGGCTGTCCTGCCCACAGATTAGTGGGGAAAGAGAAAGCCTGGATCCAGCAGATGTTGTCCAGTTTATACACAGGGTTTTGATTCCCTATGCTATTTGGTCTTCTGTAATCTCACAAAGTATACAAGTCATTATGCTTATTGTAGAGTTGAGGAAACAGGCACAGAGAGGGGAAGGCACTAATCTGGGGTCACACAGTCAAGGTGCTGGTTCTTGACTGTGAATCCCGTGTTCTTGCAGCTCCCTGCCTAGGAGCTGGGTCCTGGGCCTGTTCATCTGCACTCCTTAGTGGGATCTGCCGGGATTGAGTGAGGCCCATCCCCCTGGAGCCCAGGCCAGTGCCAGCCATGGCATGGTTCACAGATGACCAGGCAGGCCTGCCTAGGAAGGGAAGGGGCTCTCTGCCCTCACACTGGGACCATATGTCACCCCCTCTGGTGGCCCAGTGGGCGTGGAGCTGTCTAGGCCCCTCAACTGGAAGGGGAGGAAGAAGCCTGGAGACTTGGAGTCTCTGCCCCAGGCCCGTGGGAGGAGGGTGATCGGTCCACCTGGAGCTTGGCAGCGTTTTTGGGTCAGGGCAGGGAGAGGAAGTACATGAAGAGAGTGGCTCCAGGCCTGGCCATCTGGGCTGAAATGCAGGCTGCTAGTGTGGGGGTGCAGAAGGAGGGGTCGGGCTGGGACCTGGAGACTGGATCCCAGCCTCTCCCGGCCGCAGGATCGGAGTGCTGAGCTCTGGGGACAGCCGGCCTGGCGTGGAAGCCCAGAGTACCGGTGTTCTGAGAGGGGTGGCCCAGGTCACTGAGGGGGAAAGCGGGTTTTGGCAGCTCTAACCTCCAGCGCCCACGTGTGGCCTCAGGCAAGGCCTCTCCCTCTCTGGGCCTCCCTTCCTGTCTGCAGGGAGTCAAGCTGCTCCATGCTGGTTGGGAGGGCAGTCAGACCCCCCGAGGACTGGAGAACTGATGCCAGATCCCCAGCTTGCCCTGCATGGGGCAGGGTCCCCCAGGCAAGTGGTTGTTCTGTGGGCCTCAGCCTCCCCGGCCCGTCATCTGCCCTGATGGTTCTTTCTCCATCTGACGGCCCAGGGTTTTATGACAGGCCCTTGACATGTACAGGGGAGATGTCTGTCCTCCTTTCTGGACAGAGGGAAATCTCCAGATCCTGATGGAATCCACGGAGGTGGGCTGGGTGGAGATATGGCATCTCTGAGGCCCAGAGATGTCAAGGGGCTTTCTTTGAGTTCCACAGTGACCCTGCCCAGTGGCCTTCTGCCCCTATAAGAGTCATGACCTCTCCAAGGCCTTACCGTCAGCCTAGGTTTGGGTGACTTGATTTAAAAAACACTCACACTCCCCGAGGCTTTGTCTGTGAGTGTCGAAATGTCCATGCTTGACCGATGACCCAGTTCCACCTCTGTTGAGGAGGGCAGAGCCATCCAAGCCCCAGGCCATTGGGCCCTGGCTGGGCCACTTTCTGCAAAGGATGTCATTAAGTTTGTGGAGGGCTTTAGAGAGGAAGTCCCTGGGGGTATGGGTGGGGCAGTGGAGGCAGTGGACACCTGGCTGGTATCAGAGCTTGATGTGGCCTCACAGGGCTCGCCTGCCCCCTCTGCTTTGTGTGGTGAGCCCCTGCTGCAGCCTCCACCACCTTCTGAATGAAGCCCCCACTCCTGGTCCAGCCTCATTCCTGGATGAACAGTGGACTCAGGAAGCTGTCATTGCTGGCCAGACAGGCCACGTCCCTGGGCAGAGGCCCCCGGCATGCCCGCCCACACCCCTGCCCAAGGTTCCAGGGACTCCAAGGTTGGGAGCAGCTGCCTGGGAGGCGGATGTGTATGGGGTCGCCTGGCTGGGGACTTCCCTGGTCACCACTGCCCACCTCGTCCTGACAGGAAACCTGACACGTCTCCGTCCTCCAGACACCCATTGTGTGCGGCCTGGCGTGGGCTCCAGTGTTTCCCCTGTTAGGACTTCGGTCCCTCTTCACCTCCTCCTGTTCCTTGTCAAAGCTGTTTTTATTGTAGATAGGGACAGACAGACAGGAAGCGAGAGAGATGAGAAGCATCAACTCGCAGTTGCGTCACTTTAGTTGTTCATTATTTGCTTTCTCATATGTGCCTCCAGCTGAGCCAGTGACCCCTTGCTCAAGCCAGGGACCTTGGGCTTCAGGCCAGCAACCTTTGGACTCAAGCCAGAGACTATGGGGTCATGTCTGTGATCCTATGCTCAAGCTGGTGACCCCGTGCCCGAGCTGGTGAGCCTGTGCTCAAGCTGGCGACATGGGGGTTTTGAACCTGGGTCCTCAGTGTCCCAGGATGACACTCTATCCACTGTGCCACTACCTGGTCAGGTCAAAGCTGTTTTTAAAAGAAGGTTCCAGGCTGTGACCTCTGACCTCTCCTCCATCACTGTACTAAGTCATATTCAGCCTTAAGACTTACTTTTTTCCATCTACCTGGGTTCAAATCCAGACTCCTTAATTTTTTTAAATTTTATTTTATTTTATTTTATTTTTTATTCATTTTAGAAAGGAGGGTGGAGAGAGAGAGAGAGGAGAGAGAGAAGGGGGGGAGGAACAGGAAGCATCAACTCCCATATGTGCCTTGACCAGGCAAGCCCAGGGTTTCAAACCGGCGACCTCAGCATTTCCAGGTCGACGCTTTATCCACTGCACCACCACAGGTCAGGCCAATATTTTAAAATTTTATTTTGGAGTGAGAGAGAAAGAGAGAGAGAGAGAGAGAGAAGGAGAGAGAGAGAGAGAGAGAGAAAAGCAGGGTGGGGTGGGGGAGGAGCGGGAAACATCAACTCAACTCATAGCTGCTTCTCGCACATGCCTTGCCTGGGCAGACCCAGGGTTTCGAACCGGTGCCCTCAGCGTTCCAGCTCTGCACTTTATCTACTGTGCCACTGCAGGTTCAAATCCAGACTCGGCACAAGCTATGGGACCTTAGGGCACTTACACTCTGTGTGCCTCCAACATTTTCTGTAAAATGAATACAGTAACCATCTTCTTCACAGGATTGTTGTGAAATTAAATGAGAGAATGTGCCTAAAATGTTGCAGACAGGCTCCGGCCTACAGTGAGTGCTGAATAAGGTTTCTTAGTACTGAATTCAAACTTCACCCCCAGACAGACCTTCCCGGGCCAAACTTGTAACCTTTCTGTGTTGGCAGTCTTGGACTTCTCCTGGTCCTCTCCGGGCCTGATCTGTCGCCTCCCTGTGGGGACCCTGGTGTTCGATAGCTGGTGCTTGTTGCTCTTGTTTTCTTCTGTACAAAAGGAACCCCCAGGAAAGGCTGGGCCTTTCTGCTTTTGGCTCAGCTGCAGAGATGGATGAGCTGTCCTAACACTGAAAGAAATCTATCCTTTGTGGGCAGTTTTAGTCTTTTCAAAGGTAATTCTGATGGTAGGCTTTAGGCTCCTTCCTCACTGACTGTCCAGCTAACGCCCCCAGCGAGATGTGACACTGCACCGTCTCACTGACGGTGGGTGCTGGCCCCCAGCGAGATGTGAGACTGCACCGTCTCACTGACGGTGGGTGCTGGCCCCCAGCGAGATGTGAGACTGCACCGTCTCACTGACGGTGGGTGCTGCACCGTCTCACTGATGGTGGGTGCTGGCCCCCAGTGAGATGTGAGACTGCACCGTCTCACTGACGGTGGGTGCTGCACCGTCTCACTGATGGTGGGTGCTGGCCCCCAGTGAGATGTGAGGCTGCACCGTCTCACTGACGGTGGGTGCTGCACCGTCTCACTGATGGTGGGTGCTGGCCCCCAGTGAGATGTGAGGCTGCACCGTCTCACTGACGGTGGGTGCTGGCCCCAGTGAGATGTGAGGCTGCACCGTCTCACTGACGGTGGGTGCTGGCCCCAGTGAGATGTGAGACTGCACCGTCTCACTGATGGTGGGTGCTGCACCGTCTCACTGATGGTGGGTGCTGGCCCCCAGCGAGATGTGAGACTGCACCGTCTCACTGACGGTGGGTGCTGGCCCCCAGCGAGATGTGAGGCTGCACCGTCTCACTGACGGTGGGTGCTGGCCCCAGTGAGATGTGAGACTGCACCGTCTCACTGACGGTGGGTGCTGGCCCCCAGTGAGATGTGAGGCTGCACCGTCTCACTGACGGTGGGTGCTGGCCCCAGTGAGATGTGAGGCTGCACCGTCTCACTGACGGTGGGTGCTGGCCCCCAGCGAGATGTGAGACTGCACCGTCTCACTGACGGTGGGTGCTGGCCCCCAGCGAGATGTGAGGCTGCACCGTCTCACTGACGGTGGGTGCTGCACCGTCTCACTGACGGTGGGTGCTGGCCCCCAGCGAGATGTGAGACTGCACCGTCTCACTGACGGTGGGTGCTGGCCCCCAGCCCTGCATCGAGTGCCCCTCCTGGCTCAGCCCAGCCCTGGCCTGGCCTGTGGTTTACCTGGACGTCCAGCCCTGCTCTCAGGCCACCCACCACCTCCTCCCCAGCAGCGTGTAATTCACCTCCAGTCACGGGGTGCTGCTCGCTCTCTGTCCAGAGGGAAATTCTGTGTGTCCGTCCCTCCCTTCTTCTCCTGTGTCCTCGTTATTCAGACCAGCTGGTGGGGTGTGGTGGGGGTGGGGAGTGTCTCTTGTTGGCCCAGACTTCTTTTATAAGGCGATGTTTGAGCTGGGTCCTGAGGGAGACGGAGGAGTTCAACAGGTGGGTGCAGAGGGCAGAGCTTCATGGCAGCCATCTGACCAGCAGGACAAAGGCCAGATGTGGGAAGGCGTGGGGAGTCTTCGGAGGCCGGGGGCAGACAGATCCAGATGGGTGCACAGGTGGGGGGACAAGGGAGGCGGATGCTCTTGACCAAGGGGGTCCTTTTTTGTGCAGTGGGGGTTCACCTCTGGAGGCTTTGGAGGGTTGGTGAAGGTGGTCCTTGGAGGAAGGTCAGATCTGATTTAACCTGCAGAATTCCAGGCCCCACCCAGATTCACTGAATCAGGAGACTTGGGGGAACCTCAGAAATATGCACTGATAATGAGCTGGGGTGACTTGGAGGCTCGGGGTGTAGGAGCTGTAGCCTTGACCCCCATGACATGGAGGAGATGGAGCTGGACCTATTCCGGGCCCCCTGGAGGCAAGACCACTGACGGGCTATATCAGTTTGGGGGGTCCTAGAGCTCACGGATTAGCAGTGCCTGGGAGGGGTCTATAGCAGAAGTGGGGTGGTGGTGGTAGGGTATTCTCAAGTGCCCCTCCTCCAGTCTAGGCAGTCTCCGGAAGGGGGCTGCTTCTGTTTAAAAAGAAGAGGCCACAGGGGCAGCAGGAGGGGGTGGGTGGCTTGTTCCACAGCAGGATTGATTCCAGATGCTTGCAAGGAGCAGTCTTTGTCTGTTTGCCCGCCCCGGGGGTCCCGGGCCAGGAGGAGGGGCAGGGAGCCTGGGCCCCTCTCTCCTAGCTCCTGCCCTGCCCCCTTCCTATTCAGTTATTCCAGCTGGTACCTGTGTGGTACCTACCCTGTGGACATGTCCAGCTGACGTGGCTGGCAGTACTCACCTTGTCCTAAGGCCTGGAATGCAGAAGCCTCTTCCTCTTCATTAGCTGACCCTCTCTCTTCCCTCCATAAGGCAGATAGGTTGGTCCCTAGCTTTGCCTTGTAGGCAAAGAGGCTGAGGCACAGAGAAGGAGCAGAGAAACCCAAGTTGAAGTAGAGGGACCTATCAGACTTTTGGAGCCCAACTGTCCTTACAGATGAGATCCTGAGTTCCTGGCTACTGCCCCCTCTCTCCACTCATGCATACCTAACCCTGCTTGTTGAGGGACCCAGGGCAGGACTGCTTGTCCCAACCACTGTTCAGTGGGCTGGCAGGAAGGCTAGAAACTGGCTGATGAGGGCATTCCTGCTTTGGGGAGAAGCTGGTCCAGCTGAAGTCCAGGCCCTGGGAACAGAGGATTGTTATTCCACCCTGAGCTAGACTTCCTGGGAATTCTCTCTCCACTGAACACTGGTGGACCTAGCAGGGGAGGTTATTCATTCCTGGAAGTACCAAGGGTGGGCAGGTGGCTGCGGAACCTCACCCAAGTGCAGAACTTCAGGGTTGAGGAGGAAGATGCTTGCTGTGAAGACGCACAACTTGCCTCTGGACTGAGCCTGGGTCCAGCTCTTCCCAGGGCCCTCTGCACTTGTAAAAGATGCTGCTGGCAATGTCTACTATTGAAAATAAGCCAGAGCAATGCTCGTCCCAAAGGGGGCTAATGGGTTGCAAGCGCTGTGGTTTTCCACCTTCCCAAGGGATCGGCCAGTACTCTGGGGAGAGGAGCCCAGGGTTGCTGATAGCGTTGGATAACCCAGACTGGGTTTGGAGGAGCCTTACTCCCCCTGCCCCTCCCCCCAGGTCCTGGGAAGGCGCCTGGCTTCCAGCTGTGATCCAGGCTTCTTCTGACCTGGGGGCCCTCCCCCTAGCTGAGGGAGCAAAGGAGGAGGCTACCCTTGTGAGGTTCAAAACCCGGCCTGGATTCTTGCCCAGACTGCCCCGCCCCCTCCAATGCCCTACCTTTTCAGCTGTTTAGAGGACATCCAAACTGTCCCAGGCATCCATGTGTGACTCTGCCACAAACACACCCCTAAGACTGTGTTAGGAGCCCCAGGCCGAGATCACTTGCCTTTGTTACTTTCCTTGCTACTGAGGCAAGTCAAATCTTTCTGTCCCGTTTAGTCCCTTTCTGTACTTGAGTGGGTGGAGCTCAGGCAGGTGGTTGTCCGAATAATTTGAAAGATAAATTCTGCTGTGCGGGCCAGGGACAGCTGGAGAGAGAGGGAGACCACCGAGCGTCCCGATTGTCGGGGAAGCCTAGAGGAGGTGTGCCTTAGAAGGATGGACTTTGGGCAGACGGAGTAAAGTAGGTTGGAGGGCAGTCCGTCCATGCCTGGTGTAGGGCAAAGAGAAGTGAGAAGCGGGGGAGTGGTGGTGGTGGGGGGCTGGGGGCTGGAGGAGGGGGGGTTGGTTAGGGACAGGTAATTGGAACCTTAAATGCCAAGGGAGGTTGTTTGGGCTTGAGGCTTCTGGAGACTGGGGAGCCAGGGCAGGTTCTTGAGCTGGGGCGTGAGTGATGCAGAGACAGCTTTTCAGCAGGAAAGCAGTCGAGTCGTCGGCACCCGCCCACCTCCCAGCCTCAGTTTCCCACCCCTGCAGTAGGGGAAGTGCTGTCCTGTCCCGTCCTGCCCTGCCGGCAGGCTGGCCGGAGCTGCTGCCTGTGCCCAGTGGGAGAACACTTTACAGCCTCTGTGGGATTTTATTTAGGGTGAGTTTAGATCAAAAGGGGCAAAATGTTGAGATTTGGCAAAGCCCCACTTGGATACACAGTGTGTTCATTTATGTTTTCTCTCCCCTGTGTGTGTTGGACATACACATCATCATTTTAATTATATAAAAATATGTATCAAACGGGACAGTTTTTAAGAGGTGAAGGCTGAGCAAGTATCCTGTGGGCAACGAAGTCTTTTTAACCTGGCTGGGACAGGGGACAATGGAATAATGTGTTTGCGGGTTGATACTCAGCTTAGTGGGCTTGTGGCAGACTCCGCCCGCCGCCCTGGCCGCCCCACGTGCGCCCTGCCCTGTGGCGGGGAGCGCGCACCTGCGAGTGTGCGGGCCGAACCGCCGCGGAGTGGTTGGGCATCGTTGCTCAGGTGCGGGCGCGGAGGCAGTGACCCTCCTGGGGACCTGCCTGGGGTCCCGGGGCAATCCAGGCCGCCTCGCCCCGCGGACTCCAGGCCGGGATTTCTCCCGCACTGACTTTTCGGGCCGGTGCCAGCCCGGCCCCGGGCCCTGGCCCCCGTGGCGGGGCCGGCTGCTCTGGGGAGGGCGGGGACAGGGGGAGGAGTTCGAGCGACTTTGTGGGGCAGTCTTAGCCTCCGCGCACCAGCGCGCGGGGAAACGCTGGGACGCCCGCCGGGCCGGCCGGAGCGGGTGATGGGGCCCGTGTGAGCGCGGCCAGGCCCGGCCCAGTGCCCGGCGGGCGGCAGCATGTCCGCGGGCGGCAGCGCCAGGAAGAGCACCGGGAGGCCCTCCTACTACTACCGGCTGTTGCGGCGGCCCCGGCTGCAGCGCCAGAGGAGCCGCTCCCGCAGCCGGACCCGGCCTGCCAGGGGTAGGCGCCACCCCGACCCCCGACCCCTGACCCCCAGGCCCTCCCTACCGCCACTTCACCACCTGATGCCCTGGGATGCCAGGAACCCTGGATCCTTCTATTTCCCCCGGACTCCCTTCTCCTCCTCTTGTTCTTGTCCGTTTCTGTGTCTGCTTGAGCCCTGATCCCGGAGCTGCTCTCTCCTTCTCCACCCTCAGTGGGGAAACTGAGGCTCCAGTGTCTCCCCTTAGGCAGGGAAAGGGGATATTCCAGTCCAGGGTTCTCTCTCCTCCACCTGAGACTCCGCCTCCTGCTCCACTGTGCCTCAGTTTACTCAGCAGCTAGGCAATGAAGTGGCGCGGATCTTGGCTTGGTCTCACCTTGCCCTCTGCTCTGGCCTCTCCGCTTGGCCCCCATCCGCACGTGCCCTCCTCAGGGACTTAACAGGCTCTTCCACCTCTTGGTGGAGGGACAGGTGCTTGGACTTCAGGGGACCCTGGGGACAGGGTCCTTGGCTTCAAAGGAGGCTAGACTTGTAGGATTTATCTGGAACCCCTCCCAGTGGGTGGGTGCCACCTCCTTTGAAAAGAGTTTCTCTCTTTCAAGCCCTGGAGTCTGGACTGGGAGGAGGGGGAGGTTCAAGCAGCATTTTCTTTTTCCAGTAACAGGATCCTCAGCTGGAAACGGGTGTGATTCAGGGGGCTGCTCTCTGGGCCGGGTAGGGGGAGGTGTACTTCCTTCCACTGCTGGGTGGGAGGGAGGAGAGAGGGAGGCCCCCTGGAAGGAGGAGCTCTTAGAAGCTGCCTGGGAGGCTCAGAGCCCAGGAGAAAGTCTCAGGCCCACTGAGGTGCCCCTGGTAGGAGGGAGGAGGGTGGTTGGTAGCACCCAGCAGGAACCTGGGCTGAGTTTACACCATCAGGTTGTCTTGGGAATGGGGAAGGCTGGCTCTGAGCCTGACTGGAGAGGGGTTAGAGCAAATCTGTGCTGGGAATCTGGTAGACCTGGTGTGAAATCCCTACCATTCCCCGTGCTGGTTGTGTGGCCTGGGCCCTCTGGTTCGTGTTTCCCACGAACTTTAGTTTTCTTGTGGCTTTGAGTATAAATGAAGCAGGTGGGCAGTAAATGCTTATTTGCTTACCCCAGAACGGGAGAAGACTTTTCCCATGGTCAGGGTTGCGTAACAATATACAAGCTTCCTCAGGAAGTCGGTAGTTTCTGAAGTAGTGAGTTTCCCGTGCTTGGAAGGGTTCAAGTTGAGGCTGGGAGGTGTGCACAGGTGCGTGCTGGGAGTTCAGTCCCCAGGGGTCTCTCAGGGTGTGTAACCCATCCCTGACTCTTGCCTTTCTTGCAGTGCCTCCAGCTGGTCTCTTCCTCCAGGTTTGGTCTGGAAGAATGGATATTTGGGTTCAAGCACTGTGACTCGGGGCAAGTCACTTCCCTTTTCTGAGTCTTAGTTTCTTTTCTTTATTTTTTTTTCTGTATTTTTCTGAAGCTGGAAACGGGGAGAGACAGTCAGACAGACTCCCGCCTGCGCCTGACTGGGATCCACCCGGCACGCCCACCAGGGGGTGACGCTCTGCCCACCAGGGGGCGATGCTCTGCCCCTCCGGGGTGTAGCTCTGTTGCGACCAGAGCCACTCTAGCGCTTGGGGCAGAGGCCGAGGAGCCATCCCCAGCGCCCGGGCCATCTTTGCTCCAATAGAGCCTCTCGCTGCGGGAGGGGAAGAGAGAGACAGAGAGGAAGGAGAGGGGGGAGGGGTGGAGAAGCAGATGGGCGCTTCTCCTGTGTGCCCTGGCCGGGAATCAAACCCGGGACTTCTGCACGCCAGGCCGACGCTCTACCACTGAGCCAACCGGCCAGGGCCAAGTCTTAGTTTCTTGAACTATAAAAGGGTCTAGCAGTATTGGAAGATTCCATGAGAAAATGGGTTCATGCTGTGAGAAAGGCCCTGCCCCGCTCACCCGCTCAGTGCCCTCTGTGACCTTTCCCACCACTCTTCACCCCAGCCTGGTTTCGCCCTTGCCCACAGAGAAGCTGGGAGGACTGGAAGTCTCTCTTCTCAGCTGACTAGGCGTGAGACAGTCACCGTGTCTGGGTTTCGCCTGAGCCCTAGCTTTCAGTCCCCATCTGTGTAGGAGTTCCTGCATCGCTCCTCAGCCTTGTAAGAGCTTGAAGCCTATGGGGTGAGTGGGGAGGGGGGGGGAGACTGTCACTGAACAGAAGTGACAACCGGGGAAATCAGGGAGGCCTTCACAGAGGAGGTGACATTTGGATTTTCCTCTGCAGAGAGAGCAGTTCCGGTTCAAGCCCCAGCTCTCCACAAAACTGTCCTCTGGCCAGTTACCTCGCCAAGCCTCAGTGGCCTCATCTGGTGAACATGGGTGGTGACGCAGGGCTGTTTAAGAAATGAGGACAGATGCATGGAAGTTAGAAGCCTGTGCAGCCTGGGACTTAGGTCACAGTTGAGAGTGAACTCTTATTGCCCTTACCCTGGACAGAAGGCACGGCCTGTGCTGAAAAGGGAGAAGGAAAAGGTCTTAGGTGTTGCAGACAGAGTTTGTCCTGGGGTGGGGGAGGGGGAAGGGGCGGGGACTGGGGAAGAGCTAGAACAGTAGTTTGGGCCTTACAAAGGGCCTAGAGTTTTGGAAGTCATGTGTGGGGGGTTGAGAGCTGCCCAGCAGTGTGAGAGGTGGAGGCTGCAGGCCTCCTGCCCGCCTGGGTGGGGGGTGGCTAAAGCCCCCTCCACTACTGACCTCCCTCTATTGTAGCCCCAGATCCATGACTCTGACCCTAGGGCCATCCCTCCTGAGGGCAGCATCCCCACCCAGGTTGGAACTCATCCTGTCTGATCTCAGGCCTCATCTCCCCACCTGGATGGGGACTTGTTCCCATAGTGCTGACATCAGACCTCAGAGGAAGAGGTGGTACCCAGCACCCCAGCCTTGGTCAGGCCCTTGCTCACACCCATTCTGGCCTCTGCCACAAGCCAGGAAGGAAAATGACTGAGAATTTGGGGCAGGGGGTGTGTTGATTCAGAAACAGGGAAGTACAGGGAAGAGTTGGCAGTCAGCGGGACCCACAGCTGGCGTGTCTGGGGAAAGGGTTGTGGCCAGGCTGCCACCTCTGAGGAAGCTCCCTGTCCCTCATCCCCCGCCGCTCCTCGGGAGTGGTGGGAGGGGGCGCACTGCAGACTTGAGAGCCGGACTTTCTCCCTGGCAGGGGAAGACAGTGTAGGTAGACCCCCCTGGTTTGAGTAAGCAGGGCTCTTACCTTCTCTGGGCCCTGATTTCCCCATCTGAAGAATGGGCAGAATGGACCTGCTGTTGAAACAGCCAGAGGAAGGCTGGAAACAGTGGAAAGGGTGGGTTCTGGCCATTTCACATTGTACTTTGTGACCCTAAGCCCTCTTGAAGGGAGGTGTGGCCCATGGGCTTGAGGGGTCCTATTCTCAGTAAAGTGTCATCAGACAGGGTGCTTTTTTCCCAAGGTCAAGAAAAGCCTTGTCTGATCTACCAGGACTGCTGGGGAAATGCAAGTTTTCCTCTCACTCTAGGTAAAGCCTGGCCCATTCATTCAGCAAATTAACATGTTGCAAGCACCTGTGTGCAGGGCTCCAGGCTGGGCAATGGGCATGTGTGTGTATGACTGGCTTGCACTCCCAGCCCTTGCCAAGCCTCATCTGTTGGGGTGGCCGGCTTATTGAGGGGTACTAGGGCACAGAACACTTTGTTTAGAGTACAGAACAAAAGTTAGTGGGGGATAGGGGCTGTACCCCCAGCTTAGACACAAGCTGGTTGTGTGACTCTGGGCACATCCTAGGGCCTCAGTTTCCCCATCTGTCAAGTGGGGCTAATAAGGAAGCCTGTTGAAATGCCCAAACCCACATACATGGGAGGTTTTGATTCTTCTTTTCACATCTTCATCTGAGTGTTTCCAGGGGTCCAGCCACATGCCAGGCCTGCCTGGGTGCCGGGGACTTGGTGGACGTTTTCCTCTGAGACAGTCATTTCCCCCTTCACCCCCTTCCAGACCTCCATTGTGTGGCCCTGTGTCTTGGCTTCTGTGTGACCCCCCTCCTCCTTTCTATGTGAGCCTATTACCTGGCAGGATCTGGGGAGTTTTCAGAGGGGGTTCCCAGGAATGTCCCAGCACACTGAGGAATGCAGGCAGGAGGGCGTCACACAGGTTCCCAGGAGCGCTGGAGTTGACCTCTTAAGATAGTGATTCCTGTCCTGGGCTTAGAACTGGGCAGCTGAGGGATCTACTCCCTGAGGTCTAGATGGGGACACTGAGGCACAGAGGGGCCCCCATCACAGAGTGGGGTATGAAATCTAGGGCTGCTGACCCCAGTGAAGATGGTGACGTGGTTGGGAAGAGTTAGCTGCTTTCTAACTGGTAGCTATGCTTAGGGAAGGACCTGGGTGTCACCAGAGGGAAGGGCAAGGCTGGGACCGCTCCCTGGGGACTCTGGCTTCAGTGAGTGGCTCCTGGGCAACAGCTTGGACCCTGTAGGCTGGACAACCCTGAGCACAGCCCTCAAGGTGGGGGCTGGTTATGTCTTGTGACAACCCCCCTCTAGTCTTCATATGTCCCCTAAGGACCCAAGGCCTGGCTCTCTGCCCCTAACTTAGATGTGCCCCTGAAATTATACATGTACCTTTTTTTGCCTTGTCTCTTCCTCTGTTCCTGCTGAGACACAGTCCTTCCTTTAGGTTTTGAACCCTGCTTCTCCAGGCCCTCCTCACCCTTACATGCCTCAGGGACTGGGAGGCTCATTACTCCCTATCACGGCATATAATAAAAGTAAAAATGGCTTCTGTTTGCTTGGGCCTACTCAGTACCTGGCAGAGAGCTTAACTCTGCTCTTGCCTTTAATCTCAGTTAATGCTTGCAAGAACCTTGTGAGATGGACACCGGTATTATCTTTATTTTATAGATGAAAGGAGACTATGACCCGAGAGTAGGAAACTTGTCCAACGTCATACAGCTCTGAGACAGTGGAGCCCAGCTCTGCCCGACTTCAGATTCTGAGTTTGTAGATGCACCACTTCACTGTCCCGTGGGCGGGCAGATCTTTCTGTGGTTGGGCCTCGGCTTAGATAAGGTCACTTCTTCTATCTGATTTCACAGTCTGCCTCTCTACTGTGTGTGCTCGAACTTCATCTCCCATGATCCTGGCCATAACTCAGGAGAGAGGCAGGGGAGGGACTTTGTTGGCATCAGTCGGGGGGGGGGGGGCATGGGGTTAGTCTTCCTGGGTGGCCCCTCTGCTTGCCTAGGTTGACTCAGGTGGTTCCCTCAGACCCAGGCTCTTCCAGGACCCCCACCCCTGTATCCTGCTCTCAGACATGCCCGCCAGCCATGTGCATTCCCTGGGCAGGTCTCAGGTCTTGTGGGCTCAGTTCTGTTTCTCCACCAAATCTCTTTGTGTTGATGGTTTAGCGTTTCGTGGTATGAAGTCCCTGGAGACGGTCAGCCAGCCCGACATCCACTTCCCAGAGCTCTCTGGGTCCTGGACGGAGGCCAGAGACCCCGGTTCATCTGCTGAATGTCAGCCTCTTGGTCTTTGTGTTTGTTTCTGGCCCTCCCTCGTCACCTTTGATAATGACGGTCATTGCTTCCTTTTACCTAGCTGAAGGTGTGTCCTAAGACCTTCCCCTGATTATCTCATATCTCATTTTAACTCTCCAACCTTCTCAGGAACTAGGGCTCATTGTCATCACTTCCCTTTGCCAGGTGGGGAAACTGAGCTCAGGGCCTAGTTTGCTCACTGTAAAGTCGCTTGCTTTATGAGGCAAACTCCAGCTGAAGCCAGTAGACTCCAGAGCTTACACTTTGAACCATGTGTAGAAGCCCAGTGCTTCTCCTCTTTGGTTGGTGCAATTCAGAGAGGACCGGGCGGGCCCAGAGTGCACCCTTGATCTCAGTGGGTCATGACTCCCCGGTGCTCTCTGTCTGCCCCCTTGCGCCCGTACTTACTGAACCTGGGGGGGTACAGGATGAGACTGGAGCCCGCTCTGCTTGGCTGCTGATGGGGGAGGTTGGAGAGATTGTCCTATGCCCTCTTTTAGCTCAGCTCAGCACTGGGAGCTACCTTTTTCCCTAGACAACTGGGAAAACCCAGCCCCCAGGGCCAACGCTGTTTGTCCAAGGTCACGTAAAGATGTCCATGAGAGGCCCAGGTCTGGAGTCCAGATGCCTTTGCACCCTATTTTAGTGTTGGTTTTTTTTTTTTTTTTTTTTTGCTTTTCCTAAGATTAGCCCAGCTTTGGGAAACGGAGGCAGCTGGGCTCTTTGTTGAGTCTTCTTATGAGGGGAGGTCCCTGTGTAACTTGACCCGAAGGTGCTCACATCCCTGACCGCGTGCATGCTTTGCTTAGAAGTGACATGAAGCCTTTTGACTATTTTTAACAGAAAAGCAATGAGTGGTTGTGATATTTCCACTGCACCTTCCTCTTGAGGCCACTTGGTTAAATGTCAGGAAAGGGAGAGTATTTCCTGGTCAGTTCAGGAACATTTGGAGCTTGCTGGTTGCTGAAGTTTTGTTTTCTGTGAAGTAGGTGTTTGGGGAGTCAGTCACCCCCCCCCCATCCTCCCACCCCCCCACCCCACCCCCACTATTCCCTGGGAAGGTTGGGCTTTGACAGTTGTTGGGAGGAGGGATTTGAGGATGAGGAACCCAGATGCCCTCCCATGGAGTGGCAGGGTGGTTATTTTTAGCAGTCGTGAGCCAGTAGAGGCATTTCAGCATTTGTTCAATATTTAATTAACCATCTGAAAATGGCCCACGTGGGCGCGAGTTTGGGAGCGGCTCTCTGGGCAGCGATTTCCTCTGATTGCATAAATAAGGAAGCAAGGGGAATCTCAATAGCCCTCCAAATAATAATAATGAAAAAGAAAAAACGAAAAAGTCAACGCAGTCCTCAAAAAGGACAGGCTTGGTGCTGCAGCCTAGACAGGCCACCTGTGCGCTAGCGGAATAGATGAGCCCGCTAGGACGCCCGCGTGTCCTTGGAAATGCGGCGGTGCTGGGTCTGTGAGTCTCAGGCTCCACAGCCTCCTGGCTTAGATTCGGGGTGGGTTTTCCCCCCTTCACCAGGTTCCTGTGTTGACTTTGACAGCTGCCGGGTACCCGAGAGGAGGTTTGGGGATTCTGCTTTTGGAAGTCTTGTTAGCTTTTATTTCCCTCTCCTCTTCCCCTTGACAGACAGGAGAGCACCGTCGGCATCTGGGCTGTGTTATTTCTTTTCTTCTCGGCCCTTGGAAGTGATGTGTTGACACGGCTGCGAAATGAAAAAGGCAGTGCAGGGAGGAAGATGTGGGGGCCGTGAGGCTCCGCCCCCCTCCCCCTTTTCCCGGAGGATAATGCGATAAAGGCGCAGAGGGGCGGGGCCGGAGAGTGAGGCCTGGAGGAGCGGGGCAGCGGGCATGGGCAGCTTCTCAGTGTCCCTCTTGGCATGAGGGTTTACAGAGCTTGGATTTGGAGATTGGAAACCAGTAAACGGACAATTTGAGATAGTCTTAGGAAAAAGTGGTTTTCTAACCATTTATACCTCTGTTTTGGGGACTGACTTTGGCTCAGGAATGTGGCCAGGTGTATCCTGCCTGCCCCGTAAATGCAGTATGACCTCAGACAAGTCACCAAACAGCTCTAGGCTCAGAAACACTTCTAGCAAATAGATGTGACAAGGCATAAGCTCTCATTATAGGCTAGGCGAATTGTCATTATCTGTGCATCTAAAGCCTGAGGGGTTAATTGCAGCTCTATTAGGGCTGATGTAGAAATAAAATGTGATGCCTGTGGGGATCAGAAACTTCCAGGTGGTCCCTTGGCATTTCGTTCCCCCAGAGGCGGCTACAAGTGTCACTTGTACTTGTTCAGAGCAGCAGAGCTTGAGTGAAGCCACCTACTGTTTGCAAGTCCTGTGCCAGGGGCGGCCCTGGAGGATATGGTCAGCCTCCACACCCTCAGGGAGCTGAGCCCAGCGGAAGGGAGTCCTGTGATCAGGGTAGCAGATGGTGTGACGGGAATGGTAAGCGGAGCCTTGAATGGTGAGCCAAGAGGGCGGAACTCCCCTGTTAGGCCACAGGGAATCAAAGAAAGGGTTTTTGAAAATAACAGTTATTGCAATAGCAACGACTTTGATTTTTTGAGCACTCACACAGTGCCAGGCGCTCTTCTAAGTCCTTTATGTGCATCATTTTATGAAATCCTCATTCTCACAGATACCAGCCCCAGTTTGCAGATGAGGAAACTGAGGCCCAGACTGGTCAGAGTGGTTCAGTGACTTGCTCAGCATCACGCAGCTACTGAGCATAGAGCCCAGCATGTCTGAACTCATTGTACTTACCGGATCTGTGATTTAGGGTAGTGGGTTCCCCAACCTTTTTTGAGCCATGAACCAGTTTAAGGTCAGAAAATATTTTCACGGACCAGCCTTTAGGGTGGGACGGATAAATACACAAAATAAAATTAGCGACCGGCGTAAAAACTGTGGTATTTTTAAATATAATTGTTGAACTTACGAGACAAGTGTCAAGAGTGAGTCTTAGACGGATGTAACAGAGGGGATCTGGTCATTTTTTAAAAATAAAACATTGTTCAGACTTAAATATAAATAAAACAGAAATAATGTAAGTTATTTATTCTTTCTCTGTGGACCGGTACCAAACGGCCCACGGACCGGTACCGGTCCGTGGCCCGGGGGTTGGGGACCACTGATTTAGGTGAATGACTTTAAGCAACCAGCAAGCTAGACTGGCATGGTCCAGGGATCATAGATGACAATGTTGGCTGTCCAGGAGCAAGAGGAATGGTTCTGAACTGGGAGACAGGGAGAAGGACCAAGCAGTTTTGGGAGTGGGGGTAGCAGTGGGCCTGTGAGGAGGTACCCTGGAGACTTAGAGAGGATGCAGGGTTTGGAGACCCAGCTGGGTGCTTGTAGGGGAATCCCAAAGGAATCCAGCAGGTGTGGGGTCCCGGGAGGCAGAGGGCAGGCAGGTTGAAACGCACGGACAGTTCGGAGGATGTGCCACATGGGAGAGGCCGCCACCCATCTGATGATCAGTGCCAGTGGGACTGGCATATTTTCTCCCTGACCAGCGGCAAAATGAGAACAGGAAGGGCGGTGCAATGACATTGCCATGACATCCATTTCATTGTAACCTATTTCAGTCACGCTCCTATAGTCTCAGACTCCTATAGTCTGAGATGATGGTGTTTGGATGCTTTGGGGGGGGGGGGTCAGAACATTCTTTTTGTGAGATATAGGATGGTGCTAATGCTTTGTCTTAACATTGTATTTGACAAAGCAAGAAGTCAGTGGTCCTGTGTCACCCAGCCCCATATTATGCTACCCCATTGTTTTATTTATGAACATCGAACAGGTTCCCGAAATTCCAAAATGATGGGAGCCTGGCTCTCAGGAGAGAGAGGTCCAGGGGTCAGTCATCTTTACAGCCAGAGGGGTGGGAGCTGGTGGTGGCATAAGGCTTTTGGAAAGGCTTAGGCAGGTAGGGAAGGTGTCCGGTCAGGAGGGGGACTAGCACGCTGTGGGAGTGGCTAACAGGCTTGCCCTGGCTCTCACGCTGCAGGGTGGGGGTGGCACCAGATTGGACACCTTTGGGGTGGGACAGGTACTGGAAGCCAAAGGAGGTCAAACAGTGGGGGTGCGGGGTGGTGTGCAGAACTGGACCGTGTTGAAGTTTGGTGGGAATGGAGGTCTGGGAGCTGCTGGGCTTCCCATGAACTGTCCATACAGTCGCAGTTCCACCTGGTGTCTAGGAGCCTGTTCAGAGCAGCATGTTTAGCAACGAGCAGTGTGGGGGCCTGAGCACCCTCCCCCATCAGTAGCAGCCTCTGAATTCTCTTGGGCTGGGACACCCTGAGCTTTTACACAGGTAGTGCTGTCTGCAGAGGGAAGGGCCAGTATGAGGAGCAGGAACTCTGGGTCTGGGAGCGGGGCAGCCCTTCGCAGGGAGCTGCGTGCGGAAGACGCTCCTGCATTACTTACCAACTGGTTCCAGAGGAGACCACCAGTTATTTAAAAAATACACACATATAATGTTTATGTTGGTGTTTCCTTCTTCCTCCTCCTGCCTCCAACTCCCAGGATTAAAAGAGCAATAAAATCCATTATAGAAGAGAAGAAAATAAAATTCTCTTTTCATTCCAGTGCCCAGTGATAAGCTCTGGGTACATTTGGGGGTTATTTCCAGACTCTTCCCTTTCTTCCTGGAATTTTCTGAAAAGTCAAAATTATTGGAAAGTATAAAAGGTATATATAGCACATAACATTGCAGATACCCGTGCACTCACCTCTCAGGTTTAACAAGCCTTCACGTAGCCATACTTCCCTTTTCTTCCTCTGTTTCTTAGAAATGAGACAACTCAGGGGTAGCAGGGCTCGGCTAAGTGCAGCCCACAGGCCAAATCCAGCTGCCACCTGCTCTGTACGACCTGCCGGCTGAGAAGAACTTTTACTGTTTTCAAGGGCTGAAACAAAAATCAAAAGAGGCATAATATTTGATCACATGTGAAAATGATCTGAAATTCAAACTTTCGTGTCCCTAAGTCAAGTTTTCTTGGGACACAGCCACAGTCCTTCCTTTCCCTATGGTCAGTGGCTGCTTTCACGCTATATCACCAGAGTTGAGTAGTGGAACCCTAAACTGTGGACTCTCTGGGCCTTTATGGAAGAAATCTGCTGACCCCTGAGAGAGAGAGCTAAAGCTTCCTACGCTCCCTGCAGGGTTGACCGGCCTCCCTCTGCTTTCATACCTGACAACGCATGCAAATGCTTCGAAATGGCTGGTGTTGCATTGTGTTTCAAAGATGAACAGAGGTGGGGAGATAGAAGAGGGGCAAAGGGGGACAAATGGTGATGGAAGGAGACTTCCTTTGGGTGGTGACTGCACGATACAATATACAGGTGATGTAGAATAGAATATACATTTTATATAAAAGCAATCTAATTTTATTAACTAATACCACCCCAATACAGTTGATAACATTAAAAAGGAAATGAACAGAGAGAAGCTGCACACAGCAGAGAGGAACAAACATGTCGACGCTGGGACCTCCTTACTCCTGAATCCCAGCAGTGCAGAAAAACGCCAGCTCTCCGCCGACCCCGGGACGGGCTCTGGGCGGCAGAGACGAGAGTCACAGGAGAAAACCCAGGAATAAAAATGGGGAAGGTGACACTGGAGTTCCTGAAGATCCTCAGAAAGCCAAGGAGGGAAAAAAAACACTCAGGGATGAGAGAAGCCTTCAGGCTACTTAATTGATCCTTGGAGTGACCAGGAAACTCGGAGTTTTCGGGAAGGCTGGAGAGTCTTTGAAAGTGAGGTGCATGTCCGGGTGAGGAATGGGAAGCAGAACTGTCCAGGGCAGTCGTTACGGGACTCCGGTAGAGGAGCGAGGAGCATAAAGAAGGAGCTGGTAACGGTTCTGCGGAGGCTGCTGAGAAGTTCGCAAGACTTACACTGAGGCCAGCCGGGGCCAGGGAGCGAGCCCTTGCACTGTCCTTTTGGAGAAGTGGGGGAACACATCTCCTCGGCTATTCCCTCCTACCTGCCACCCCTAGTACCAGCAGTCTGACCCTCCACGTTCTGTTTGAGGAGCTGCTCTGACTCTATGTTGAGGTTCTCAGGCCAGGGAGAGGTGCCCGGGACCCCAAGCCTTTATGGTGATCTCCGTGCCTCTCTCTCAGCAGACGCACCCCCACCTCCACTGACTCTGAATCATGTCCTGAACTTAAAGATAATTTGAACTCAGATCCAACTCCATTTGAGAGGCAACGGGCATTGAAGTTTCGCCGTCTCATGATTGCTTACTCTTCCTCACACTTAACGTCATGGAAACAAAACGTGGGTGGGTATCAAGCAAGGCATCCTTTTCTACCTTTCAGCCAGGCTGGGATGGGCTCTGGAAATGTAGGGAGAAGCCAAAGGCAGGGAGGAAACTCGGGTTCCTCGTGACTCGGGACCCGTTATCCTCTCACTGGTCTGTGCACAGAGGCTCCTGTCTCATCGTGGGACAACCCCTAGATTTAGAGGTCACTGGGCTTGAATTCCATCTCGGCATTTCCTAGCTGTGTGGTCATGATTTTTTCAGGCTTGATATTTCTAAACCTCAGTTTCTTCCTGTTAAAGTTGGAGCAGACGCCACAGTCACTGTCCCTCTTAGACCTGTTTCTCCACGTTTCCTGGTGGTCCATTTTAATTACATACAGAAATCCAGTTGTTTTAGCGCTGTTTGTTGAAAAAATGATCTTTTCCGCCGTTAATTGACTTTGCACTTTTTTTTTTTTTGCTAAAAATCAATTGACCGTATCTGTGTGGGACTATTTCTCACTCTCTTCTATGCCATTGATCTGTGTGTCCATCCTTATGCTAAAACCATGCTGCTTTGATTACTTCAGCTACATTTCAAGACTATAAAGTATGTCTGGAAACCAAGGAATATAAGTCTCTCAACCTGTTTTTCTTTTTCCAGAGTGTTTGGCTATTCTAGGTCCTTCCCTCTGCCATCTAAATTTAAAATTGAGCTTGTCACTGTCTTCAAAAAGCTTGCTAGGATTTTGACTGGGATTGCATTGAATCTACAGATCAGCTTGAGGGAAGAAATGCCATCTTGACAATGCTGAGGCTTACCAATAAAATATGTATATCTCTATTTATTGAGATTTTCTTCAATGTCTCTCAGCAATATATTTTTAGGAATTAGTCTTATATGTGTTTTGTTAAATTTACTCCCAAGTAAATGCCCTTTGCTATTTACTGTGAGGGATGGAGATTTTACCTTACTCGCAAGCTAATGACCTAACCTGATAGTTTCATGGGCACTGGCAGAGGACATGAGACTCGTAGGTCAGAGACCAAGGACTCTTGGCTCATGGCACAGCAGGTGACACGAGTTCCATGTTTATACATCGATTCCCTTTCCCCCTAAGCTCCGAGGGCAGTCATAGATGGTCTATTCTAGAACATAAAATGATCTACTCCGTTGTTTTTCTAGATTACAACTTCATGCCTCTTAACGGGATCCGATCTATGGATATACTCTATGGGTCAGTCTAAAAGTTATACCAGGAACTGAAATTCAGTTTGCTTTAGTATTAAGTCATTAACTTAGAAACTTGGAGATAACTTAAAATTCGAACTCCAAGTTGTCAAATAAGGAGAGTTCAAAGTTATCTGTAAAAACCAATATGTACACGCTTAAACTTATGCCCCTTTTAATTTGTTGGAAAAATTAAGCCTATTATGTAGTTATGTTGCTCTGATTTAATAATACTGTTTTTGAACAAAAGTGCAGAAGCATTAGTACTGAGGTGGAATTTGGGGGCAAAAAGAAACAGTTTATGTTTTCTGAATGAATGAAAAATAGGATGAATTTATTAATACATATAGACAATTAGGTTTTGATTGTCATGGTTCCCGCTGGAGTGCTATCATTAGAACTTACGTACCCTAAAGAAGTGTTATTTGATGTAATCAGCACCTACTCTAAGGATGAACACACAGGGTGCTGAGTGAGTATTAAAAGCTGGAATGCTCTCTAGGGACAGACGGGAAGACATCTCTAAGCTGTATTATGACATAACCCACAAAGGTGCCGTGTACTTTTGTGGTTTCCAAGTACGTGTGGTTCTCACCTATGTCATTTGATAATAAACGCATTGTGGGGAAAGAAAGAGGTTTACGTTATGCATGGTGATGGCCGTTCTGTGTCTGAGAGGAGGCGTGTCTCCTTTCCTAGGGCGGCAGGAGATGAGGGACAGGAGAGGTGAGAGCCCTGGTGGGTGCGCAGCCCTCCGCCGGCCAGTGGTCTGACGCCGCTCTCCCTCCGTCTGTACTTTCATGGAAGGAGAGTTAGTTGTGCTTTCATCAGTGGGGGCCTTGGTTTCCTGTCGCCACTGTGAAATTTTAGTGTCTTAAAACAACATGGATTTATTGTCTTACGGAGGTCCACAGTCTGCAACCAGTTCCCTGGAGCTGGAATCAAGGTGGCGGCAGGACCGCATTCCTCCCGGGGGTGCTGGGCAGAACCCATTTCCTTGCCTTTTCCTCAGTGCCTGTGTTCTTTGACTCCTGGCCCCATATCATTCCCACCTCAACCTCCGTCATCACATCTCCTTCTCTGCCTTCTCTGCCCCGCCTGTCTCCCTCTTAGGAGGACCCTTGTGATGACATTGGACCCACCTAGATGATCTAGGCTGAGCTCTCCATCTCAAGATTAATTTAATCACATCTGCCATGTAAGGTAACAACTCACAGTGTCTAGGGGTTCGGACGTGGGCTCTTTAGGGGCCATTATTCTGCCTACCTCAGGTGGGTAGGGTTTAGCAACCTTGAAGGAATACCTCTGCTCTCTGTCCTGATGCTGCATGACCAAAGGCTGAACTGGATCAAGTGCGCAGGGGGAGGCAGGAGACCTACCAACTTATCAGTGCAATATTTTGGCAAACTGTTTATTTGGCTAACGGTAAAGAGCAGATAATAATAGTATAGATGTGCTTCATTCACACACACACACACACACACACACGGGCATCAACTGGACAGCTGTGTCTGGAAAGTCCTAATAATCTGAAGACTTCATGGCCCGTTGGCATGGTAATTTTACTTTTGGCTCTTCCTGAAGTTCTCTTGACCATGCCTGAGGTTGGGGGTCGGGGGCGCTAGCCTGTTGGCACATAACAAGCTTGGAAGCTGTTATGTTCCTTACGTGCAGGCTTGTTTCTAAGTTTGTCCTGTGCCCTTTCCTGGCCTACTTTCTCTGTCTGGTCCTTTGGTCTGCTGTTTATTTTGATGTCATTTGTTTTGTTTTCCGATTTTGTTTTTTCTCTTGTTATTTCTTCTTTTTCCTCCTCAGACATATTCAGAGGGCTCAGTTTGTACTGAATCATTATACCACCTATTATATATACTTTACTTTTACTATTAGTTTTGGGGAGTCTGAATTATTCTTCATTCAGTAAATGGCACAATCGTTTAGGCCCACTTGTAGCCTGTCCCATTCTCCAAAGAGAACCTCTGGTAACAAATCTGAGAGTACTATTCTTGATATTTCTCTGTATAAGTGCACATACCTACAAACAGAGAGTAAAGCATTGTATTCATTTAATCACGTAGACATCAAACATATTTCTGCCTAAAAGGTCCAGAGTAGCCTTGGCAGTGATTTTTATGTGCCTGTACCTCTCGCCTCTAGCTGGCTGGCCACTTTGCACTCAGTAACATTGTATGCCAGTACAGTTTATACAGGGATGGAAATCTCAGTTGTCTACACACAGATATGACTCCTTGTAGTTCAATAGGCTACTTATTAACTTTTTATTTTGAAACTGTTATAGATGTATAGGCAGTTGTAAAAGCAGAGAGAGGTTTCCATTACCCCTCACCCAGTTTCCCTGTAATTATAGTGCAGCAGCCTCCCGCGTCCATACCCTTGGGACAAAGACCCGCCAGGAATACACCTCTAGTTAGAATAAGTAGGATTTATTACCCTTTGCAGTGAAGGGGAACACACACCATGGGGAACCACGGGGCCTCTCAGTCGGAGTGGGGTAAAAAGAACCTACTATACTATAGGATTTGGGCTTTGGTCAGGTCATTTGGGGGAAGTCTAAGGAAGTGAAGGCTCATGCCAGATTGACTAGTGTCAGAAAGCGGAGGGCAACTGTATGATGGGTTATCTCAAGTCTTATCTCTAGGGACAGGAAGCAAGCGTGGGGTTAAAGCTGTCATTGGTGAAGCAGCCGTAGTTACTCATTTTAGCCAAAGGGAGGGAATGTTTAGGATTTTGTGGGTGGCTCAGTGACCTGGTGCTTGTTGGTTGCTTAGACAAAATTATGACGTGGCCTTGTTTTGTCTTACTTGATCGTGGTGACCTTGTCTGAGGTTGGTGGCCTGTGATATTGTTTATGTCCAGCAGGAGAATAACATGTCAGAGCTGTGAATGCCAGGCCAGCTTCCGGATGGCGGGGGCTGCGTGCCTATAATTCTGTGTCATTTTATCACGTGTCGCGCATAACCACCACTGCAATTAGGATACAAGACTTCGTCATCACAAAGGTCTCTGATGTGCTGCTCCTTTATATTATACCCACCTGCCTGCCGCCCCTCATCCCTAACCCCTGGCAACCACTGATCTATTGATCATCTCTGACACTTGACCGCGTAGATATTGGCTTTTCCCCCTTAGCACAATGCCCTTGAGATCCACTTGAGTTATTACATAGGGCAATAGTGCATTTCTTTTTCGTTGCTGAATATTTCATGGGATGTGCATTCGTTTCTTATTGCTGCCATAACAAACTGGAACAGGGCACTTAAACAACACAGATTGGTCATCTTACTGGGCCTGCAAGTCAACAGCCTGACATGGGTCTTGCAGGAATAAAATTAAGGTGTTAGCAGGCTGTTCTCCTTTCTGATGGCTCTAGGGGGAAAATCTACTTCATTGCCTATTTATTGGCAGAATTCAGTTCTATGTGGTTGTAGGACTGAAGTGCCCATTTTCTTGTTGGCTGCCAGTGGAGCTGTTCTCAGTTTCCTGACAGAGGTCACCCACATTTCTTAGCTTGTGACCACCCCCTTCTTCCATCCTTCCTCCACGATTAGCCTTTCCCCTCCTTCCTCTTCATCATCTCATCTTTCTGACGCATCTTTCTCCCTTCTTCTTCCACATATAAGATCATTCCAGTCTGGATAATCCAGGATAGACTCCCATCTCCAAGTCCTTAACCTTAATCCACATCTGTGAAGTCCCTTTTGCCATGTAAAGTAACAGAGTGGCAGGTGCTGGGAACTGGAGTGTGGACTTCTTTGGGGGGCCATTATTCTGCCTCACACGTGATGGATGTACCACAGTTTGTTTAACCACTCACCTATTGAAATGGTTAATTGTGTTTTATTTAGTTGTTTTCAGTTTGGGGCTGTTACAAGTAAAGCTGCTATGAACAGTCTTGTAAAAAAATGTATATAAGTAGATTGCACTCTGTTTCCTTTTGAAACGGACTTTTTTCACTACAACTCATATTTCTGAGTTATATTCACATTGATCTTACAGCACCAGGTTTTTTGTAGCTGTTGTGTCCCTTACAGTTCTGAACAATGTCCCCTGGAGTCATTCCCTCTTCCTTGCTGTGCAGTATTCCACGGAGTGATTGCCCCAAGGTGCAGTCATCCATTCCCCTATTGGTGGACATTTAGGTTATTTCTGACATATTGCTACTATAAACAGCGCTGCAGTAGACATCTTCGTGCAGGTCTCCATGTACAAGGATGAAGCATTTTTCCAGACTGGACATCTAGGAGGGAAATTTCTGGTCCCAGAGCCAGTGTGTATGTTGGTTTCAGCTAGCTATTATCTAATTGTTCTCCAAACCCTTTTCACTTCATCCGCAGTGATGAAAGCTTCTCCTACATTCCTGTTAACATTTGGGGTCAGCCTGATTTTGCAGGTCAGGCCCTGATTTTGCATTTGGGCCTAACCAGTTGCTTAGACCTGTGAGGGTATTTTTCATTTGGGCCTAACCAGAAGGTGTGAAATGGTACCTGGTAGCTTTAATTTGCATTTTCCTGATCACCGTTGAGGTCCAGCTCACACACACACCTCTTCTTTCTACGCTTCTGCTGACGTCTCTCCTGAGCCCAGTGTTAGAGGTTGCTGCCTCTACCTGTTTTTGAGCATTAAGATCTGGGCATTGCTACCCGACAACTAAAATTTGGTGTCTTGTCTGAAATTACAGGATGTTCCTCAGACCTCCGTGTTTCCATGGGAACAAGTAACAGTCATCCTTCATGATTAGGTGGTATCCATGGCAACCAAGCCAGCAGCATTTGAATGAAACCGATTTTATTTTATTTATTTTTTGCAAACACATGAAGGTTAAAATGTGCTTCTCTGCCTGTGGTTTCCAAGAATAAGAAGGCAGCTTGGCCTTCCCAGTACGATGGAGACTCTTTTGATCTCTTAGGGGAAAAGGGGTCCAGGATCAGCTGGCTCTGTGGCCTGATTTTGCAGCCTGAAGCCTGGGAACTCATGTGGAGGTCACATAGTGAGCCTGAGCTGAGGGGAGACTCCTTGAACAGTGCTCCCGTGTCTTGGGGAGACTCTAGGAGGTTGGCCAGTTCTCCCTTCTCGGGATTGGTCCCTGCGGATGACACCTTCATGCTGTACTATTTGTGTTGCTTAGACCTGTGAGGGTATGAGGCCCAAGCCTGTCCATGTCTGCTTCCCCCAATTAGAAAAGGCATGTTGCTGAATCGAAGGTCAAAGGCAGCTGTGTTTTTCCAAGGACCCGAGTGAAATCCCCAGAGGCAGATTCAGGACTCGGGGGTCAGCTTTCCGTGCTCTTTGCCTGTGTAAAATAAGGAGGGTTTTCTATTTGTTTTGGTGGTAGTCCTGGCTTTGACTCCCAGACACACTGTATAGCTGATAAATCCTGAGCTCAGAGACAGAAAGCGGCTGGCCTGGGGTCGCACAGCAGAGCCAGGGTTGAATCCGGACTCCTAGTCCAGCCTTGGGCTTCTCACCCCACCCCCCTGCTCCAGCCACCCTCAGCCTTTTCTGAGGCCCTAAATGTGGGCTGTGGGTTACGGTGTAAGGGGATTTCAGCATGTACTCATACTTTGGGGAACTTGAGAGGAAGTCACTTACCTCTCAGAACCTCAGTTTCCTCATCTGGAAAATGGAGCTCATCATAGCCATCTGAGTTTTTAAGAAAGGACTATATTTGGGTGGGTCCAGAATTTGCATTCTCCATAAGGGGCAATATTGACCCCAAGTGGGCAAAAACTGGGTTCTAGAAAGGGGAAGGAGGCGCGACAAAAATCTCACTCTTTTTCTGCCTAAGCCCAATGTATGTGCAGTGCATAAAAGGTACTCACTGTATATGTGGCATTAAAATTTTATGGGGGGAAACTGGGAAAAATGTATCTAAAAAGAGTCCTTAGGGGGAAAGATAATGAATAAAATGTAGGAAGTGCTGCTTGTCCAGAACCCAGGGACCCATGAGGTTATGATTACGAGTTTCGTGGTTGGAGCTGCCGCAGGCTTGGGGGAACTGTTTGGAGTGTCGTGTCAGGAGAGAGCCTGGCGGGGCCCAGACTCCGCCCCTGATGTTCGGTGTGATCACGCAACAGCTTCTCTCCCCTGGTTTCCTGTCCAGATGGAAAAGAGCTTCCGTCAGCTGCATGGATGAGGGCTGGTTGGTTCTCAGCTGAGATGTCGCCTGGTGGATCAGTGGGGGTCCAGCAGGAAACAGATGGCATTTACACTAGGATGGTTTGAGGTGTGGGCGGGTGTGGGGAACCGTGAAGAGGAGTGCGGGACCCCGGAGCTGGTGACGGCCGGCCGGGGCTGATCCACTGAGGCCCGCCCTAAGGAGGGGAGAGCGCCGGAGACAGGGCCAGTGATGGTAGCCGGGACTGTCGTGGAGGGAGCAGCAGCCCCAGTGACTCTCCTCCCTCTCCTGGTCTCCCGCCAGGGTTTCCCATTGGCCAGGCCCCATGGAAGCTGGAGGGCCCAGCAGCTCAGTTGGTGTGTTCTGCCCAGGGCAGTAGCTCCCCCAGAGCAGAAGGCAGGGTGGAGAAGGGTGGAGAATGTAGCAGGGGCCAAGCGGAAGCTGCCTGGACAGGGACCAGGGCTCCCCTTCTGTTTCCTCTGGAGGGCGGGGTCCTGCCCTGTGGCCTCCCTGCTGCCTTTCTACCTTTTGACATAGATGGGGTGCAGCCAGTACTTCTGAATTGAAGTTTAAGGCCATTTGGGGAATACCCGAGATGATCTTTGATACAGGCCTGTTGGGTTCCGGGCTCCTGGACAAGTTCCTTTCCTCTGGTCTCAGCTTCCTCATCTGTGAGATGGGTGGTGGGACCAAGCCACCTCCGAGAGCCCGGGAAGCGAGAGGGGTTCTCTGGACGTGTTGTAGGGCACATCGGACTCGGGCTCAGAGGACAGGCCGCCTTGCTGGCTCCTCATGTTCTACCAGGTGACTGTTGTGTCTCTGGGCTACAACCATGATGACCTGACTGCCCAGGAAGGGGCAGTGTGGCCAGGTGTGTGTGCGTGCGTGTGTGTGCGTGTGCATGCGTGTGCGTGTGTGTAGCTCTGAGAGGTTTCCGGAGCACAGTGCTTCACACGTGGGTAGAACACGGGTTACGGAGGCGACCGAGGTGGGGTGCCAGGGCTAGGGGAGAGGTGAAGGCAGACTTGTGAGTGTGGGAAAAGACTTCCTAGGGAAGCCCCAGAAAAAATGCGTGTCCCCTGAAGCGAGACCAGCGGCGCTCGTGGAAGAGGAGTAAGGAAGGGTCTAAATGGGGAACACCCCGCGAGAAGCAGTCATTGGCCTGTGGAGGGGTGGTGGGGAGGAAGGTTTCTGGAACAGGTGGCCCAGGGCTGGCCGGTCCACACCCAGACCTGGCATCAAACCCTGCCCCAGGCCTGCCCGGTGGTCACCAGGGTCTGAACCTGACCCCGCTGGTCGCCCAACGTGGCTCTCTGCTCGGCCATTGTCAGGGCTCAGCCCTGAGCTTGTCCCGGTGGGGTGAGGAGCGCAGGTCTGTCCTTCCACACTTCCGAGGCCCCTGGCCAGTCGGCTGCACAGAGGGAGTGGAGCGGAAAGTGCAGATGTTGCCTCCCAGGAGCCCTTCTGCCTTCTGGGAAAGCCTGTTCCTCGTCATCTGTCCTGTGTATGTCACCACCCACACATGGACATGCACCTGGGAGGTGGCTCTGAGCCGGTGTGCGCTGGAGTCTCTGCATGGATGTAAACACGTGTGTTTGCCGGGCGTGCATCTCCGACTCTGCACCTTGGTGTGTTCACAGGCACCAGGGAAACCTCCGCCCTGCTCTTTTTCTTTCTTTTGAGTCAATGGGCCTTTCCCAGCAGGCCCCATGCAGGGCACTGGGGACATGGAAATGCAGCCAGCTAAGGCGTGGGTGTTAGAAGTTCTGCAGCCAAGCGGAGGACTCTCCCTCCCTCCCTCTCTTTCTCACTCTGTCTCTCTCTCTCTGCAAAGTGAGAACGTTGATAGGAAGGACTTGTGTCTGGCTGTTGCTATAGGAGCCAGAGTGGGCTGAGAGCTAGGGGCAGAGGGGGTCACGAAGGGTCCCCTCCAAGGCCTGCAGGATGGGTCAGATCGGAAGGAGCCGGAAGGGAGTCTTCTGTGGGGCCCACCGCTGGCGCAGCGGCAGAGAGGCAGCAGGTGCCGAGCGTGGGTGGAGGAGCCAGTGAGGACAGCAGCCAGGTTGGCCTGACTTGGGAGATTTTAAGCAGGCATGTCAGGCCATGGCTAGAAGTTTTCAGTGGGCTGTCACCATTTAAAAATCAGAATATGTCATATATTAAAGAAAAGAAAAACAAATTGCCAGCTTCTCTTGAGCTTGGGGGGAAGCTATAGCTGCACTGGATCCCCAGTGGCTAGCTCGAAGTAACCAGCTGGAGCCAAGTAGCTGGCCGCTGCCCTTGATCCATAACCTGCCAGGCCCTTGAACTTCTCTCAAGGGTAAAGCATATGGAAGAGAAGGTCTGAATTGGAAGCCAGAGATCACAGAGTCTCAGGTTGGGAGGGACTTCTTGTATGCCTCCAATAACAAGGGGGCTCATTGTGTGTCAAGATATACGGCTTGAAGTGCAGATTTTCGGAGACCTTTTAAAAAGATTGTAGTAAATATATATTACATAAAATTTGCCATTTTAATAATTTTAAGGGTACCATTCAGTGGCATGAAGTATATTTACGATGTTGTGCAGCCATCGCCATTCTCCATTTCTAAATCTTTTCCATCTCTCCGAACAGAAACTCTGTATCCATTAAGTAGTAACTCCTCACTCCCCCCACCCCCACCGCCCCCACCGCCCCCACCCGCCTTTTCCATCCCCAGGCCCTGGTCTCCTAAGCCGCTTTCTGTTTCTATGAATTTTCCTATTCTAGGTGGTTCATATAAGTGGACTCACATCATATTTGTCCTTTTGTGTCTGGATCATGTCACTCAGAATGTTTTCAAGGTTCCCCCACTTTGCAGCATGTATCGGAACTTGCATTTCTTTGTATGGTGGAATAACAGTCCATTGTGCGGCTACACACACGGCTGTGTTTACCCATTCCTCTGCTCGCGGACACTTGGGTTGCTTCTACCTTTTGACTGTTGTGAATAACGCTGCTATGAACATTTGCATACGAGAATCTTCAGTGTTCCTGTTTTCAATGCTTTGGGGTAGGATTGCTGGGTCATTTTATAATTGTCTTCAATTTAAGGGGGACTGCCAAACTGTCTTCCTACAGTGGCTGTATTATTGTATGGGGATCTGTTGTCCTGGCCAGGATGGGATGACAGTAGAGCGTGCCAGCATGGTCCCAATCGTCCATGCTTACCTTCTCTCTCCCTCTGTTGACAGAGTCGCCCCAAGAAAGGCCGGGCTCCCGGCGCAGCCTGCCTGGCAGCCTCTCAGAGAAGAGCCCCAGCATGGAGCCCTCAGCCGCTACACCGTTCCGGGTCACGGTAACTATCTCTGCACCTGGCCTGGGGTGCTGCTCTGTGACCCCACAACCCCCCTTCCTGGAGCCTCACGGACCGGGAGAGCATCCAGCCTCCCTTGTTCTAGGTATCCAATCGCACAGCTGCTCCCCTCTCTGTGGCTCAGCTCCACCCCTGGGGGCCACATGGGGGTCCCATCCTGTGAGGGAGGGGGCAGGTGGAGGATGGAGAGCCATGTGGGCTGAGGAACCCAGCCCTGAGCTGGGAAGAGAGAGGCTAGTGTCAGGTCAGATGAATGCACCCTCAAACTTACGTGCATGTGCACGTGCGCGCGCACACACGCACGCACGCACGCACGTGTGTGAACCATGTTTCCCCAACTCTTAAGATGCACAATTTTTGTCTTCAGATTTTTATATCTCTTGTTACAGTCCATGATGTGTCATAATTTAAATCTTGTGATTTTTCTTTTTTTTAAAAAAGTACTGATTGATTTTTAGAGATAGGGGAAAGGGGAGAGAGAGAGAAAGAGAGAAAAACATCAATTTGTTGTTCCACCCATCATGCATTCATTGGTTGATTCCTGTAAGTGCCCTGACCAGGGATCAAACCCGCAACCTTGTCGTATCAGGATGATGCTCTAACCGACTAAGCTACTCCACTAGGGCTCCTGTGTTTTTTCTTGGTGGCACATAAAATAATAGTGTATCTTAAAATTGATGACATCTTAGAATCAACAAAACACAGTGTATGTATCTTAGCTATTGATTTTAGTGGTCCCACTAGCACAAACCTAAACAACTATACACAAACAGAACCCAGTGTCCCTTAATGTCTGACTCTTCATGCCTTCTGTGTCCCCACCTCCTTGCTGCACACGCACAGACTATTTTGTGTCCCTTTGCTCCCCCATTTAGCATGTCACCATGCATCCCCCTTCTAGTCCTCAGTCAGCCACCAGAGACACGGGAGGTAGACACATTTTCTGCCCCTGTGAGCTTATACTGTGGAGGAGATGGATTGTTGCTCATTTGTTCACCCATTCATTCATTCATTCAACATTTTTTATGGCACACCTGCTGTGTGCCTGGCACGATTCTTGGGACAGGCTAGGCAGGAGGAACTGGCTGAGATAGCACCGGGTGGATAAAGCCCCTGACCTTATGAGTTCACATTCTCATGTTGGAGCTATGTGATGTGCAGGAGAGAACCAGGGAAAACCAGGAGGCCTTTTTTAAAGTGGTGTGGGTGGGGCTGAGGCCCAAGGGATGAGGAGCCAGCCCTACGGAGAGCATGGGAAACAGGCTTTTGGGTAGAGGGAACGGAGAGGGCACAGGCTTGGCTGCCACTGGGCACTATGACATGGAGCTTCAGGAGTGAGTAGCTGTTCCTGATGGGTTTGGAAGAGTTTCCCCTGGGAGCTGATTTTGAGCTGGGTCTTAAAGTGTCACTAGAAATTGGGTAGGCGGGGACAATGAGAGGAAGTACCGGATAGGGGGCACATCAGTTGCAAAGGCACGGAGGCACACTAGAAATGGACCTGTTTATAGGATGGCACCATACTTGGTGGGATTGGAGTTGAGGGGTCTGGAGGACCATGTGGGAGGCTGGAGGGCTGGGCTAAGTCTGGGTTGGGTGGAGCCTCTGAGCGCCAGGCTAAGGGGGTGGGGCTTTTCTAATTCCAGTGATCTTCCCTCCTGACTGCATGTCAGTAAGTACTTTCAAAGTAGATCCTGGGCCCCCTCAGAATTTCAGTGCAGTGGGACAGGGGCAGGGTATGGCTATCTCCATTTTAACAAGCTCCCCCAAGAAGTGGGGATCAGCCGCGGGGAAGGAAGACAAGGAGAAAAAGGAAGCCTGTGGGGAGTGAGGACTCAGGGTCCCTTCCCTGGGTGTGGCTGGACCCCTGGAAGATGGTCTCTAGCCTGGAGCCGACCCCTGAGGCCATGGCAGCTGGGGCTGAGCCTTCAGGGTGCCTTAGGGAACAATGACTATTAATAACACAGGTGCCAGCCTGACCTGTGGTGGCGCAGTGGATAAAGCGTCGACCTGGAAATGCTGAGGTCGCTGGTTCGAAAACCCTGGGCTTGCTCTGGTCAAGGCACATATGGGAGTTGCTGCTTTCAGCTCCTCCCCCCTTCTCTCTCTCTGTCTCTCTCTCCTCTCTCTCCCTCTCTCTCTCCTCTCTAAAAAAAAAAAATAACAAAAAAAAAAAAATAACACAGGTGCCTGCTTGATGCCCAGGATCGGACATATCTGATCACTTTGAATCCTCAAGACAACCCTGTGGCTGATATTTTGATCACCCCATTTTACCGCCGGGCCCCCGGGATTCCTCGTCTTGCCTTCCCACAGATGGGAAAACTGAGGCTCAGAGAGATGAAGTCACCCATGCGTCAACTCCTGTTAATGGTGAACCCCAGAGTGCAAACATGCACTCCCTCTGGCTGTGACGAGGACCTGTGGTCCCCACCCCCTCCCAGCACCCCATCAGCAATTGCTTTATACCTGTTTCCCTTTCTTTTGCTGCTGTAATAGGTGTGTCATCACACCTTGAAGTTGCTATAATTTGCAGCTCTTTAATTGCCAGCTAGGCTTGGCATTTTTCCTGTAGCGGCGCCTTCGCTCTGTTCCCGGCCGTGGAAACCACCTGTGGATGAGAGCCAGCACCCGGCTTCTGAACTGCCGGGTCCCCGGGATTCCTCGTCTCGCCTGCCCACTTACGGTCTGCATGATGGAGTCTGTGCTCAGTCCTCCTTTAGCAACCCTCAGGGGTGCTGTGAGTACCCCATTACACAGGCGAGGGACCAGGGGCTCAGAGGTGAAGCCGTGTGCCTGGTGTCGTGCAGTGCCTGAGTGACAGAGCCCGATACGGATGCTGGGACTGCCGGACATTTATGTTTTGTGTACTTCTCTGGGCACCGTGGCCCTTTCCCGTGTGCAGCAGTTGAGGAAACGGGTGTGAGTTGAGTTCTGTCCTGTGCTGGTGCTTAGAGCTGGGGGAGGGGGACTGGAAAGATCGGAGGTGGGGATCCGAGTTCAAATCCTAGCTCTTCAGTGACCCGTGTGACCTCATTGGTCACTGAGCCTCTTTGAGTGTCCGGTCCTTGTCAGTGAAGTGTGGAATGCCTTCCTCAAAGGACCGTGCTGGACCATCAACCCAGGTCTGACCCATGATAGGTGCTTAATAGGTGAATTCCATCATTGTAATCTGATGGTGTTTCCCTTTTTGGCTCCGGAACAGTAAAGATCTGGGGAGGGTTGAGGTAGAGAGCAGAGGGCAGGGTGTTTTGGGGGGAAGATCAGCGATGCCTTGGGCCTTGGGGACAGACTCGAACATGGGCCCTTTGCAGGACCGGAAGTGCACCCTCTCCCCCTCAGCCAGAGCTCACACTAGCTCCCACACGTTGCCACGAGCCACATCCTCACAGGCGCGGCTGACGGCTGCTCTGTACAAGCCCTCGAGGGAACCTGGGGAACGTGGCATTGCCTGCGGGGGGCGGGGGAGACTACACAGGACATACCTGAATCATTGCTGTCTTTGCTGCCATTTCATACCTGGGTGACGGGATGTCACCACCTCTCACAGAAGCATATACCTCTTGGCGACCATGTAGTTTAAGGGAGAATAATGTTTCAGGTCTATAGGACTAATTCTGTTCAAGTCTTCCATGAAAACTGAGGGGCTGGATTGTCCGAGGTTACTACCCAGCTGGGGCACTTCTGAGTCTGGGCTGGCTGAGCCCCTAGAGGAAGCCCTCACCCCTTTGGTGGGTCAGCCTAGGACTGCAGCCACCCCACAGGACATCGGAAGCTCATACTTTATATTCAAACATCTCATTATGTTCTTAAAAACCAAGTCTACTAAAATGAACACAAATACCCCTCTTGGAGACCCTGGGACCTCAGTTTATCCTTCTAAAACATGGGGGTAGTGGACTTTGTAAGGCAGCATGTGGCTCGGGGATACAGTAGGCACTTAAATGTTTATTTTATTTATTTTTTATTTTTTTACAAGGACAGAGAGAGAGTCAGAGAGAGGGATAGACAGGGACAGACAGACAGGAATGGAGAGAGATGAGAAGCATCAATCATCAGTTTTTCATTGTGAGACCTTAGTTGTTCATTGATTGCTTTCTCATATGTGCCTTGACTGTGGGCCTTCAGCAGACTGAGTAACCCTTTGCTCAAGTCAGCGACCTTGGGTCCAAGCTGGTGAGCTTTGTTCAAACCAGATGAGCCCTCGCTCAAGCTGGCGACCTTGGGGTCTCGAACCTGGGTCCTCCGCATCCCAGTCCGACACTCTATCCACTGCGCCACCGCCTGGTCAGGCACTTAAATGTTTTGATGTAGTAACAGAGAATGAGCTGTAAAGTCAGCAGACCTGGTGCTAAGCCTCATGCCAGCTTTGTGACTTGGGCAAGATATGGAACCTTTCATCCACCTGGTGCAACTTCCTTCTACCTGCAGGTGGAATTGGAGGGTGGGGGCGTGGCCACACGGTGCCAGCAGGCCAGTGTGGTGCTGTGTCCTGAGAGCTGTGGGGGACCCTAGATGAGGGTAGGATGGAGAAGTGAGCTGGGAGCGAGTGGCCAAAGGGACCTCCTGCCCATCTCTGCCTTCAGCTCTCATGCTCCAAAGGGATGGAGAGGTCGAGATTCAAAGCAAAGTCTGTCTCTGCTGCGCTAGTAGGGAATCCTGGAGAGAGGGAAGGCAGGCAGGCAGGCAGCAAGCTGGGGCCCCAGGTCTGCACAAGCTGTCAGGCTGGGTCCAGGGGCTCTGCATGTGCCCACCTCCCTTCTCGTGAGGCCCAGGGACCCTTAGCAAAAGCAGTGAGTCGCCCCTTCTTACCGGCCATGCATGTTAGAGGAATTCATGGTTTGATTTGGGGGGGCGGTAAGGAGGTGATGACTGTTACAGGTCTCTCCATGAGTCCTCTCAGCCCACTGCCTCCCTCAGACCTCCACTCCTTGGGGTGCAGGCTGGGTCCTTCCTCTGCCCCTCCCCCTCCCCTCGACCTTGAGGAGAGCCGGCAGGGCCGGAGTGTGGGAGGTGGCAGAGGCTCTGGGAAACCTGACAGCCCATTGATTCCTCCTCGGGAAGTTGAAAGTGGAGAGTTGTGTTTGAAGGTTTAGCTGAAATTAGGTCTCACGGCTATTTTTTGCGAGATGGAGAAGAAGTGTCAGGGAGGGGAAGGCTCAGGGGGCTGGTGGAAGCTGCAGATAAATTCAGTTCCAGGTTGATTGCAGATACTTCTCGAAGTGAGTCTTGTTTCCTTTCAACCACCCATTTTTTACTGGATGTTTAATTGTTACACCCTAAGTGGTTCTGAAGCTGTGAGGCAGGTGTTTCTGGGCTGCTGTGAGGACCCAGAGTAAGGGGCAGTTAGGGCAGGAAAGAATTCCTAGGGAAGGGATCTTTGGGGCTGGGCTTTGAGGGATGTGTAGGAGTTTTTCAGGAACAAAGGGAGAGTAGTATTCCAGTTAGAGGGGGATCTCACTGCCTGCATAGGAAGAAGCCAGTGGCCCTGTGTGATTAGAGCATTGGGTGAGTTGGAAGCATCAAGGAAAGTCTCCTGGAGAGAAAAGTGAGTGGGCGAAGTCTTTGGACTAAAGCCTTTGGACTTCCCCGTGCAGAACACAGGAGCCACAGGGGACTGTGGGCAAAAGCAGAGCCAGCAGGGGGTCTCTGGGATGTAGACCTGGGGTTTTCCCAGCTGCTCATCCCTCTGCCTCCTCCTGTAGCTTCTCTGTACCCTCTCCATGTTTCAGCTGCCTGTCTTTCTCTCAAGCACAGAAACAGGTACATGAACACAAACTGCAGACCCGTGGGTGACCCCGTTCAATACTGTTGTGAAAAAGCGGTAGGAAATGATCTGGTCCAACCCTTCCCTGTCCAGAGGAGGGGCGGAGGCTCAGAGAGGGGAGGGTCCCTTCCTGTGGCCACACAGCCCAGCCAGGACAGGGTCTGGAACTGAGCCTAGCTCTCTCCATTGCCTGTCCAGTGCCCCGCGGGCCTTGCTCCTTCCTGCCCTCTCTTCCCTGCGGCGCAGCCCTTCGCTCTGCCTCCAGCGTGTTTCCTGGGGGAGGGGACGCATTTGTGGGTCCCACTGCTCTTGGAGGCCCCTGCTAGCTCCCGCCCAGCACACTCATCAGCACACTGC
Organism: Saccopteryx leptura; assembly: GCF_036850995.1. NCBI lineage: Eukaryota > Metazoa > Chordata > Mammalia > Chiroptera > Emballonuridae > Saccopteryx > Saccopteryx leptura. The sequence continues at coordinate 13,923,904 of NC_089504.1, read as the reverse complement.
CACCTCCTGGCCACTGGGGTCCCAGCACCAACTACAGACTCACAGTTTGGACTGGAGGCTGCCTGGAGGAGGCGTGGCTTGTGTGGCAGGTGAGTGGTATTCTCTGCTTCCTACAGGGTCTGCCTCTCTGTTCCCACTAGTGCCCCCTCTCAGCTAGGGTGACTCCATTGGGCATTGATATGGGGGATAGAAAAGTTGGCCCGGCTCTCAGATTAGATGAGCCCGTTTTGTCACTGCACATATGGGGAAACTGAGGCTCAGAGAGGGGACATTTGCCCACAGAACCTGCCGGGGCTCCCTCCACCACTCCAGGCTGCTCTGACCCATCTCAGATGCACATTTACCTGGGACGCAGCTCCGTCTGTGGCCCACAGACCAGTGGAGAGATGTCACCCATGCAGCCATGACTGGCCGTGACTGCCTGACCCTGGATTGGGGTCCTATGAATCAGTGCCCTGGTTTCCTCACAGCACCAGGAATTTGCCCTTGAGGCCGTTTTCCCTTGTTCATTTGAGACGTGTGAGCTGGAGTCTCCCAACCCAGTGTCTGGCCAGTGTCCCTCAGATGAAGGGGTCGGTGGACAGCAGGCCCCACACCCTCAGTTCCCCGCCACTTCTGCCTTCCATAGGCCTTAGTTGTTATTAAACTGTTCAAACCCAAAAGGAAAATTACTATCGTTTTTGGTCTGTGTCTGCCTTCCATGGAGATAGTCCCCTTCCCTGCAGTGGGAAAGGCACAGACAACTCCGTGCAGGAGCTGTCCAGGGTGGCCAGGGTGGCCCGGGCGGGCCCAGGCGGTCTTCAAGGCGGGATGTGGGGCCGGGGGCCATTGGATCCTCCCAAATCCGAGGCCAGGCCAGGGTCCATGGCCCGAAACCGAGGGCAGGCTGTAGCGTTTGGTAGGGCTGGGAGGCTGCTGGCCTCATTAACAAACAGGAAGGTGGTTTCATTTGCTCCATTTTACAGTTGAGGAAAACAAGGCTCAGGGAGGAGAAGGGACTGTCCCAGGGTTGCACAGTGAGTGGCAGAGGTAGGGGTCAAGCTCTGGTCTGTGAATCCTACTGTGGGTGTGAAGTAACTTGCCTCCCTTCTCTGCCTCCCTTTTTTCTTTTTTAAAATAAATTTTAAATCAGCATCAGTGATGTGTCCGGACCTGTGCAGGACACTGACATAGAAGAGGATTGAAACAAAGTTGCTACCTTAAAAAATATGGAAGGGCCAGCTGGGGCTTGATGAAGGGATTTGCAGGCAGGTGAGGGGAAAGGACACTCCACCAAGCGAGATGGCCCATGCAAAGGCCACGGGGTGGGAAACAGCCGGAGCACGTGATAGCAGGAACCGGGAGCGGTTTGGGGGCTGACACGTGAGGAAGTGGCTGGCTTGCGGGGAACCAGAGGCTCACGGCAGAGGGGCGCTGAGGCTGTAGGAACAGGAGCACGGAGTCCCCAGAGAGGAAGTGAGGTGGGCAGGGCTGGCCCCAGCAGACCTGGAGTTCAGTGTGCTCTTCAGAGTCCGGAGCGCCCTCAGTGGGCATGGACCGGGACTGGGGTGGGCCACGAGGGATGGGGCAAGCAAGTGGCTTTTTTTCAAGCGGCTCTCAGGAGCCCAACCATGCCCCCCAGCCCCTGGGCTTACGATGCCCTTTGTAGGGGTCCCTGCGGGCACAGGTAGAGGGAAGAACCCACTTCAAGGAACCCTGGAATCTCCTGCCTAATCCTGGGAGTTCAAGCTTGGCCCGGGCAGCCTGGGTGGGGAGGATGGAGAGGGAAGGAAACAAGGACAGCCTGCGACCCCCCTCCATTCTCTGCCTTGCACCTTCCGGGGGTCCCTGTGGCCACTCCTGTAAGCCCTGTTACCCCAGCCATGCCCTGGAGCCTTCTGGGCAGCAGGAGTTTGATGAACTGGTCCCTGCTAAGGTGTCAGTGGCTGTATCCCTTGTTACAGGTTCCTTCTCAATTGGAAGTTGTGCTTCCTCACCTTGGAATGTCAGGCCCTGTGACTGGCAGGTGGGATGCTGTTTGGGGGCCTGTCTCCCCCTCTCCACAAACCCCCCCATCCTGGAGGTGCCGTGCTGGCTGTTCCTCGCAGTACAGCTGAGACAAGGCAGGATTTGACTCTTGGCCCCATAGCTTCCCCTGTGGGATTGCTCAGACCAGTTGCCCCCCACCCCACTCTGAGCCTTTCTTAACTCATTTGTAAATGGGCAGAAGAGCCCCTCGCTCACAAGGCGGCTGTGAGGGCGCAGTGCCTGGCACAGGGAGACATTCAGCCAGTGTTCAGACCCTGTTCCCCTTTCTGATGGGTGGGGTCACTTCTACCTCACACCTTCCCCGCAGTCTCAGATCCTCCCTTCTGCTGCACCCCTCCTGTCCTGCCCCCACAAAACACTGCCCCTGATGGAGCTTCTAGGGCTCAGCTCTTGCCTGGGGAGGTGAAGAGGTATTGCAGGGGGCGCCCAAGAGTCCAGAGACCAAGCTCCAAGGAGGTAGTGAATACAGATGGAGGAAGCCAGTATCTGTGCAGGGCCATTTCCCACCAACTGGGGGCAGCAGAGTGCAGCAAGTGGATGCCCAGGTGGCTATGCCCAAAGGACAGTTGAAGTCCCAGGGTTTGTGTGCCTCCCTTTACCCTGTGCCCCCCAACCGAGGGCCACAGGGGGTAGGCGGAGCTAAACAAACCCGGAGCCCATCCACCGCTGGGTTGAGGGAACAGCTTAAATCAGGGAGCGCCTTGCACTGGTGGCTAAAGTGACTGAGCCTGGGTTGACCAGAGAGCTGGAGGGCCTCTGAACGGGGAACCCACATTAGAGACACTGGAGGGAAGCAAGGTCTGGAGCCCAGGCAGCCTTCCGGCCGGAGGAGGGGCACAGGCTGAGGCAGGCCAGTGTGCCTGCTGCCAGGCAGTGCCGCTGCACTGTGGTCGCCAGGCCGGGCCAATTAGACACTCATCATGCTGGTCCTTTGAAGGTTTGCAGGCGCTTTGTTCCATCCTCACCATTGCTTTGAGAGGAAGGAAGGCAGGCGTCTGGGAGAGTCGGGTGGTGGTCAGAGCTTGAACTTGAGCTTTACTGGGTTGGAACCCGCGATCCCAGCTCCTTGCTCTCTGTACAGTGGGGGGTTGTAAGGCCCATTTCGCATAGTCTGCTGGGTCAGGCCTCTCCAGGCATCATCTCATTTAGTGCTCACAACCCCAGGGGCAAATAATGCACATCCCACTTTTTTCAGATGACAAAATCCAAGCAGACCGTGAAGAACTTGCTGAAGGTCATTCAGCTTGCAAGCATGGATTTGAAGGTCTCACAGAGCATGCATCCTGGTCTTTGCCAGCCAGTGTTGTTATTCTGTCCATTTTATAGATGAGAATACTGAGGCCCAGCGAGGGGAAGTGTACTGTCTGAGGTCATACAACCCAGCAGGGAGAGAGCTGGCGTCTGAACCTGCGTCTCCCCATCTCCTTGCCTCCACTTGGCCTGGCCCCCACTGGTCAGAAGGAGTCTGTGCAGGGTGGACACCCTGGGGTGGGAAGGAACTGCTCCCCTCTGCCCACCCCACTCTGTGGCCCTTGCAGGCCTTCCCTTCCCCCAAGAGATTGGGTGTAAGGGAAGCTCAGATGCCTTCACTCCCCACCCCCATGGCATGAAAATAAAGTGATTGCCTCTGTCACATGAAGTGACATTTGGGTTGGATTGCAGACATAATGATATCTGAGTGTTCCAGTAGGAATTGCTTCCCAAGCCAGGAGGCCCTCTTTGGGGGTGGCAGTGATGACATCTGTTTCCGACACAAGGTCCCACATTGGATGAGTAACTTTTCCTGTGGAATTGCTTAAAGATGGTCTAAGATGAACCACACTTTTTACTGCCCTGCTCTGGCACCTTTGATGGCTCCCAGGGGTGGGATCCAGTTCCCAGGCTGCATCTGAGAGCCCGCCAGGCCTGCCCTAACTCTCCATGCCTTCGTGTAGCTGGCCCTGCTGTCCACAGTTCCTCCCCGTTTCTCGGCCTTGGGAGCTCCTTCCCTCCTCCGCGCTCCCCCTGGACTCCCGCAAGCATCCCCTCCCCCAGGCTCTAGAACACAGATGCTGTGACTTAACCATCACCAGACCGGGTCACTTTCTCAAGGGCAGCTACCGTTTCTGATGTGTGTGACCCCAGGCATTGGGGCAGGGCACCCGGAGGGGTGTGTGGACTGGAAGTGTGCGAGGGAGTGAATGAGCACGCGCAGGGCAAGGAGAGGAGAAGCAAGCCTGATCGCCTCACTTCTGAGAGCCCCACTCCTTGTGTCTTGGGAGGGAGGGGCCGGGACAGGATGCCCAGACCACCACCTGGTAACGGGGTGCAGCAAGGACACCAACTTTTGCCTTGAAATGGACCTTGACTCCACCCATGGGCTCCCATGATCCCTCAGAGCAGGGCTCCCAGGTAAGCTTGGCCTGCAGATGGTAAATCACCCAGGAGGAGAAATAGCCTATAAAATCCTCTCCCCAAACAGCGCGTTTTGTATCCTGTAGTGAAAAGGGCTTTTAAAAGCGCTGCTCATTCAGGTGGATTTATGGGGCTGCTGCCCGCCTCTTGCCTCTCCCTCCTACTAGTGTTTACAGGTGTCTGGGGCTGGAGCACCCTGGGGTCCTGGTGCTTCCTGATGGCTCTCGGTGCAGGGAGAATACACCTCTTCCATGCCTTGCTGCTCCAGGGCTACCCCTGGACTGGCTGGGTGGGTGCCTGGGACTGTAGGGTGGGGACATCTGACCAACAGAGGCTCCTTATGGCCCAGCACAGAGCTGAAGTCCCACCATCAGGACCTTTCCTACGGCAAGCTGTTGTCTCCAGAAGGTTCTTCTTATTTATTATCAGCTGCAAATAGGTCACCAGGGAGGGCAAAGATGTCATGTCCAAGCTGGAAAGATTTAGAGATCAGCTAAGCCAATTCCCTCATTGTACAGATGGGGAAACTGAGTCAGAGAGGCTAACATGCTTGCTCAGAGCTTCATAGTTCAGTAATGGGATTATGGAAGAGCCTGAGCTCCAGTATAAACCACCTGGGTCGAACCCAACTCTGCCACCTCCTGGCTGTGTGGCCCTGTGAAAGTTGCTTGACCTCTCTGAGCCTCTATTCTCTGATCGGCACATTGGATTGTGAGAATTAAATGAGTTAAGTCACATAAAGCTTTAATACAGTGCCTGAAGCTTAGGCAGAGCTTCATAAATACACCTGGCTTATTCTTAGCACGTTGGAGTAGTCTTCATTATTATTAATTAGCAGAGCTGAACCCAGCTTTCCTGGCTCTGAGCATGGTTTTGTGGTTTTTTTTTCACTCTGTGGGGTGGCCTTTGCCAAGAGTGTTCACTCGTGCAGAGCGCGCAGAGCACAGGGTTTGGTGGGGAATGAGTGCCAAAGTCAGCGAGTCACCCTGGGAAGACTGGCCAGGTACGGGGACCTTGGTGACAGGACCTGGAGGGAGGCAGAGAGAGAGAGAGAAAGAGAGTGCCTGCTGCAGGGACGAGGCTCCCTGGTGGAGTTGGTCTCCCTGCAGCCACGTGGCCCTGGTGCCAGGCTGCCCACAGAGGTCGGGGCTGGCCAAGGGCTCCCGGAGCTGAGGAAGTGTCTGTGGCCATCCCGTCCTCCGGGACGGGCTTATTATGCTAAGGCTGGCGGAAGATTTACGGGGCAGTGAGTCACTCCCTGGCTAATCTGGGTGTCACATCCCTGCCTGAGACCTCAGGAATGTGTATCTGATTTCTGTCCACTGGTGTCACCCAGGCCTAGGCACTGGCAGGTGTCAGGAGGGCCTCTCCCATGTCCCTGTTTTCCCCTCCCACCTTCACCCCCCCTACTCTTTTCCCAACTGGGCACCCCCTCCCACCTCTTCTAGACTCCCAAGTTTCCTTAGGGGACTCCTTTACCTGGGCATCCTCTGCGCTGGAGCAGGTGTTATGTCCATGTTATAGGCTGGGCTCAGGTGTGTCACTCGGAGGTCAGAGTGACCTGTGATCACTGAATGGGCCTCCGAGGCAGCCAGACTCGCTGCTGTCCTCACCATTGCGCGTGTTGTGGTTCTTCCTGGAATGCCTGTGTGAGGCCGCCCGGCCCTAAAATAACATTGGCAAGCCCACCCAGATTGACCCCCAAACGCAATCCCTTAAAAAGCTCCTCCGATCCCATTCTCTGCCTTTCTCTTTTCTCTTTTCCATCATAAACATTTGTTAATTCACTCAGGAAGTATTTATAGAATACCTGCTAGGTGGTTAGCGCTGGGGACCCCGGCTGCCATGGCCCCCACAATCCTGAGGGGGGGAGGGAGACATTAAACAAATAGATGTATAATTATAACTGTGATAAATCTGTAAGGAGATGTGGCCTAATAATCTGAGAGCATCAGAGAGGCCCCTGAGGAGATGTGAGGAGAGACTGAGGGGTGTGCCAGGCCTTCTGGGTGAAGGAGGCCTCCATTCTAGGCAGTGGGAACAGCCTGTCCCAAGGCCCTGTGACAGGAGAAGCCAGCAATTTCAAAAGTCCCATCGAAGCCAAGAGAGTTGGAGCACAAGGTTTAGGTCATGAGGGGCCTGAGGGGCCTCACCAAAGACCTAGGCCTTTATCCCAGGAGCCCTGGGGAGCTGTGCAAGGAGGTGGAGCGGGTCAGTGGTAGGGTCTGAGCTGCTTTTTTGAGGCTCCGTCTGGATACCCTTGGAGAACGGACAGGAGAGGGTGGCGGGACTGGAGGCAGCGAAGGCAGTGAGGAGGCTCCTGAGGGGGCAGTGAGGTCCCAGCCTGTCTTTCCAGCTGGGGGACCCTCAAGGGTAGGCCGCCAGCCTCCCCAGGGCCCAGCACATGGGGAGGCTCAGGGTACATGCCCTCGGTGAGCCGTGGGCCAGCACCTTTCCCTGTCCAAGCAGATTTGGGTCTTTAAGATAGTTTCTGTAAATTCCTGTCCTTTGTTCCTCCTGGCTGGTGACCAACTGGCCTCTGGTGGTCAAAGTCCAAGCAATAAAAAAAAAGTGATGACAATGACAGCGATGGTGATAGTAGCTAATGTTTACTGTATGCCGGGAAATGGGCTGAATTCTTGACATGTGTGAGCTCAGTAACTCGTTACAACAACCTGTGCCGGCTACTGTGGTCCCCACTCCACAGAAGAGGAGGCAGGCTCCAAGGGCTGAAGGCCCAAAGCCACAAGTGGTGGAACCCTCCGCTGCCACGCGTCTTGGGTGGGGGCGAGGAGGAAAGGGCTTTTCCCTAGGGTTTCTAGAGATTGAGGTAACCCTAGCACCTAAAGAGGTATGTCAGATGGTGACATTTCAGGTGTGATGATGGCAGAGAAGAAATGTTTGGGGCAGGGGTCCCTAGCTCAGGATGGGAGTGGGGCCTCGCTGACAACCTGCCAGGCTGCAAGGCTCCGGGAAACCACATGTTCAGGGAGCTGAGAGGACTAACTTTCAGGGTCTGAGAGAAGCAAGCAGGTCACCCTCAGAGAGGCACTGAGAGAGCACCCAGGGAGGCCCTGCACGCAGAGCAGGGAGACTGTGGGGTTACTACCCACATGGAGCTGTTTTGTTCCCTGGGACCCAGGCTCTGGGCTCCCAGCTCTTGGAGCTTACCCGGACACTCTCCCTTCCTGCTGTGGTTGTGAGTGTGAGCTCATGTGGGCCTGTGCCTTTGGCCTGGGGCCAGCCTAATTCTGTGAGTTCCTCATGACAGCTGAGTATGTGTTTATATTTGTGAGCTTGTTCCGGTATATTTGTACGCTTATTTGTGTGTCTTATGATTGTGTGTGTGTTGGTCAATGTGCACATATGTTTGTGCAGTGGTGGTGGTGAGACTTGTATGTTTACACATGCATGTCTCAGTGGGCATGCCGCCCCCGCCCCCTGTGTGCTTTCGTATGCATGGGTGTCCTTAAACTTGTGTGTTCTGGCCCTGCGTATTTCTCCATGTGGACATGTTTAGGTGCGGGGGTTACCTGGGTAATATTTTATTAATTCAGGAATGATCCTTGAGGGTCAGGGCCCAGCCCTATCCTGGCTTTTGAGGCCCACGAGTTGGTTTTCTGTGTGATGCCGGTAGTCTGTCCACCTTCTCTGGGTTGGGAGGAGCGTGGAGGTCTTACATTCAAAGGAGCACTGGCAGGGGGTTAGGGAGGATTCTATGGGCATAGGATGGCCTGTGAGTAGGTGGCCACCAGGAAGGCACCAACTTAATCCTGGCTTAACATATGGTCACTGTTTCACCTGTCACAGTGTCTGACATTCCACCATAACTGAGTCATTCTCCATCTGGGACACTCTTTGATGGTGCATACTTCCCAGGGGAGGAGGCCAGGAGGCCTGATGGCTTGCTGAGGGGACAGTCCCAGGAACAGGGCAGGAGGGAGGAGGAATCATGCATCTGAAGGACTCAGCGAAGCCTGAGAATTCCTGGTACTGTTTGTGCCAGGGTGGGATAGCCCAGCTGTGGGAGGCAGCTGCTCTTGCTTTGTAGAACCACCAGTTATCAGTTGGAAAGAAGCTTGGTGGTCACCCAACCCAGCCTTCCTAACACAGATGGGATGACTGAGGCCTGGAAAGAGGAAACACGGGTGGGCCTGGGAGGTTCTTGAAGTGTGAGGTGCTAGGTGAGGAGAGGGGGCCCTGCCATGGTGACTCTGGGCAGGTCCCCTGCCCTCTGGGCCTCGGGTGCCTTGTCTGTGCCATGAGGGCATTGGCCTGACCGCCCCCGTGAGCCCTCCTGGCTGTCACGCTGTGCCTCTGGTAGCAGGGCTCCTCGCTGCCTGCGGCCCCTCCCCAGAGCCTGTGCCCAGGAGGGGTGAGGTGTCCCTATCAGTCTGCCTGCCGGCCTGTGCCGAGCAGATCTCCAATCTTGGGGGGATATCTGGTTGGGATCTTCCCCTCCCTTTCCTGTTTATGTAGGTGTGCTGTTGGCATTTGCACAAAGCACCGGAAAGATACTAAGAATCACGCCTGATAAAATAGGCGTCTACCTTTAAGGATCTCTGCGTGCCAGCCTAAGCCTTGGCCATGGTAGGAATGGCTGGGCTGGGCAGAGGGAGGGCTCATGAGGGGAGCAGCTGCCTCCATCCTGAGCATGGCCTCAGGGGTCCAGGGTGGGCATGCCTGACCCAGGGTCTGTTTATTAAGAGGGGAGCAGGTGAAGAAGACAGAATTTAGGGTGCAGGACCAAGTAGATGGTGGAATTGGGGGAAGGAACTTGTGTGTGCACACGTGCAAGTGTGTGTGTGTGCACTCTGCCCATGCCATGGTCTAGATCTCACCTGGTCACAGCCCTAGCTCTCTACTGCCTGTCAGCTCTGTCACTTTGCAAGTGGCTTAACTTCTCTGGGCCTCCATTTACCCACTTGAAAACCTGACACGGTCTGAATTCTGAGGTGCACAGCTTCCTCAGGAGTCCGGGTAAGAGGCGCTGGGCCCTCCCGGGACACGTCCAGTGAGTGTCCGGGAGCCATTTAGAGCTGGAGCCCAGTAACGGGTCATTTATCAACATCATCATCGCTTGGAATTGATTGAAACGGGTGAGTGAAGAAATCGTGTGTCGGGAATTCTGAGAAGCCCTTGAGAAAGTCTCGGAACATCATGGAGAAGGAGCAGGGCTGTGGGCCCGACGCCAGGATGGTGGCGTAGTGCCTAGAACAGGTGGGGGAGATGCTGAGAACCGGGGTCCTTCCCACTGGAGACCCCACAGGCTTCTGTCCTCCACTCGGGACTGCTCTGCACTTCGGTCAGTGACAGGGATGGAAGCCCTGCGGCCCTGTGAGTCGGCCGGGTGGGAGGACTTCCGAATGAGCAGCGGGCCATCACTGACCGGGGCGGTGGAGGCTGCATGGCTTTCAGCACCCAACCACTGGGAAGGGGCTGGGGTGGTGGCACCAGGCAGCGGCCTTGTGCAAAAGCCCCTGGGGCCTTAGTTGACCTCAGCGAAGTGACACAGCTGCCTGAGAACGAGTCTGTGTTCCTGGAGGCAGAGTGCCCCATCTGGGGAGGGAGCAGGCTGCTTGCTGAGCTGGAAACATCAGCCCCTGCTCTAGTGAATGAAAGCCGAGGCCCCCACCTGAGCAGCACTTTGAACCTCCAGAGTCTCTGTGAAGTTGCTTTAAAAAAAAAAGTGCTTGTTTTAAAGAGTTCAAAACTACCAAACGGGATGATAGTTTGTGGGTCCAGCATCATTTTGCAAGCATGTCCATTCATTTACGAGGCACGGCACCAGGCTGCCAGGCCACCTTCAAGCTCCTCAGCTTGCCCAGCCAGACTCCTTCTGCCTGTGGTGGTCACGTACCTTCCCGAAGCAAACATCAGTGGTTGCCTTGCAGCTGTGATGTTCAACCGGTGCGCTGCCAGGATTTTTTAAACATGTGATACCTGACTGTTTAGTCAGGGGCACTGACCTTTTCCCCCTTAGATTGTCAGATAAAAGAAATGACAACAGCCAACACAATAGCCGTTCAGTGTGAATGAATAAAAATTATAGCTTTTTTTTTTCAGATCGGCAAAAAATATATTTTTTGGTGTGCCGCAGAATTTTAGTAACTGGTTTATGTAGGCCAGGAGATGAGTAAAAAAGGAAAATCCCTGCACTAGAGGCAACATCAGTAATAATAATAATAAGGCTGGCAGCTACTATGTTTTGTTGCTTAATAGTTACCATGTTACCATGTTACCAGTGATCTCTTACTTCATGTAATCCTTCCCACAACCCTACGGAGGTCGTCTGTAGCCCACTTTATAGATACAGACACTGAGGCTCAGAGACGTCCAGTAATGTGCCCCTAGCTTATTAGAATTAAGATTTGAACACAAATGGTGTGAGAGGACTTGCTTTGGCCCCAGAGGTGTGACCAGCAGGGTTGACTTAGGATGGGGCCTCCTGGACAAAGGATATAGTCAGGCCTTGGGGATGTGGAAAGAGGGATCCAGAGCTTTATCTGTCCTACTTACTCCTCACTGCAGTGCCACCCATTTCCTAAAGAGGTGAGTGGCCTTCTGGCCACCCCCTTGCAGGGGGTCTGTGGCAATGGAGTTGAGTCCTGCTCGCCCTGCCTCCAGCTCCCAGCTCTTGGTGGGCCCTGCTGCCGTCTTTTAACTTATTTTAGTTAAAGAAGAGACATGATTTGCCCTCTGCTTCTCACTGAAAGTTGACTTGGGTCTAGAAAAAAAATTTTTTATTTTATTTTTTTGTGACAGAGACAGAAAGAGGGATAGACAGACAGGAAGGGAGATGAGAAGCATCAATTCTTTGTTGTGGCACCTTAGTTGTTCATTGATTGCTTTCTCATATGTGCCTTGACCAGGGGGCTACAGCAGAGCGAGTAACCCCTTGCTCAAGCCAGCGACTTTGGGCTCAAGCTGGTGAGCCTTGGTCAAGCCAGATGAGCCTGTGCTCAAGCCAGCGACCTCAGGGTTTCGAACCTGGGTTCTCCGCCTCCCAGTGCAATGCTCTATCCACTACACCACTGCCTGGTCAGGCTAGGAAAAGATTTTTTACTTGAAGATTAGTCAGTCTCTCTTCCCGAGTTCAGGGCTGCAACTGTCCCCAGAAATCATTTCTTGGGAACTTCCCTCCCTTTCTTGGGAGTCTCACTTCATCCAGGACTGAGTGAGGAGCCACCGTTCCCTCCCCCCCACCCCCAAAGAGGTCAGTAAGCAAACTGTGAGGCTGGGCAGAGCAGGGAACTGGAGTCCATGGTCTTTGACTAACCTTGGGGACTCATTCACCCTCATGATGTAGTTAGTGCTTTGGATCTGAGTTCCCTTCTAGTTGTAGCGTTCTGGGATGATGAGCATTTGTTAAGCCTGCCATATGCCGGGACCCGAGCTGGGTCCTCTGGGGGGGCACACGGGTAGACATGTGTAGTGTGGGGAGAGTGAGTGGGGGTCCTCCCTGTTCTCCTAAAGAACCACTCTACCCATGATCTGAATTCTCTGGCTTCTTAGTCTCTGTATTGCTCATCTCCTTGTGTTCATGACTGTCTTGGTCACTGTGTCTAGTGCGTAGTGGGCTTTAAATAAATGGTGAATGAGTGAATGTTGCAGAGTGGTTGAGTCCCCAAGAGCATGGTCAGTTTGGGTGTGTGTGGGGGTACATTCAGAGAAGGTTACAAGGAGGAGACTGCTGGTCAGAGGAGCCTTAAGTGTCACCTTAGGAGAGGTAGGGAGAGGAAGTGATGCATGTTTCACTCAACCTCCTAGAAGAGAGAAAAAAAAAATTTCTTAACTCAAAAATGGGATAAAGCTGTCAGTATTGCTACGTAATGAACTACATAAATTGCGAAATGTGCTTCGTGGTTCTTTGTGCCACATGATTGTAAAAATTGTGAAATTTCCATCAGTGTAGAAAATAAAAAACAAGAAAAAGTACAAGCCCAGTGGGGGAACTTGCTTGACAACAACACCTGTTAGAAAAGAACCCATCCAAGTTAGCCAGGTGCATCTCCCCTCCCCCCACACCGGGCAAGAGGCCAAGGTTTGGCGTGCCCAGAGCTTGTGTCAAGGCCCAGGTTCCTGCCTTCATGCGTGTCTCCCGGAGGGTCTGCTGTCCCTGTCTGCCACTGCCTGCGGTTCCTCTGCACTGGGCATTGACCTGTGGGTCACCCCTCTAGGAGAGGGTCCCTCCTGCAGCTAACACAAGATATCTGGTGAACTGCAGCTGGTTAGAGCACCTTCATGGACGCTGCTGAGCTGCACAGGTGACAGGCATTTGGACTCATTGCCTGGGAAGACTTCTGGATGAGGTGACTTTTCAGATGGGCTTTGTAGGATGTGCAGAATTCTGACAGGGAGCCACAGGGTTGGGTCTTCCTGTGGATGTGAGCGATTAAGTGGGGGAAACAGTAAGGGGAGAAAAGGGAAAGCTTGAAGAGGGTGGGCAGCAGAGGGGTCCTGTGGCAGAAGCTGTCTCTAGGTAGGCTTGGAAGCTGTGTATCCTTGGGTGAGTCATCTTACCTCTCTGAGCAAGGTTTCTTTATTTGCAGAAAGTGAAAATGTTTTTCTGTTTGTGTGGGTGATGAGATGATGTATACACCCAATGTTTGACCTTGTCGTGTCTAGGGTATTGGGGCCCTAGAGAGGGACAGGGCATGACCTATAGCAAATGTTCCCCTTTTCCTTTGGACCAGAGAGGGCCCCCAAGCCTATCTAGTTTGTGAGATGGATGAAATGTGATGTTCAGATTGTATACAACATCAACTTAAAAATAAGTTAATATCACATTTACTTGGAATTGAGGCTGGGTTGGTGAATCCCTAAAATACTTAGACAACTCCTCCCTCCCCACCCCCAGTTTTCTTCTTTCCAGCATCCTGTGTACTCCAAGTTCAGAGCACTCCAGGCTGTGGCCCCTTGAGGCTCAAAATCTCCCTATTCCCTTGAGAAGGAATCACTGGTTCAGCCTGCATGTATTAAATTAAACACCCGTCTGGGCCATTGGGCCAGGAGCTCATGGGGCTGGGGGTAGGATTAAGTTCTGCCCTCAGAGTCTAGGGAAGATGGACAGAAGGCCTGAATGCTCTCTCCCAGCAGCTGAGGTCTGCCATACTCCTCCCAGGAGCAGATCCCTCCCCACCATCCTTTCATGAATGGGCCAGGCAGCTGTCTTTTCACCTTAGGCTCTGACTTTCCTGGGATCTGGCTCCAAATCTTGAAGCATGCAATGGGTGTACGTACTCAGCAAGCCCTCAGCCCCTTTGCCCCTCCCTGAGCACTAGGGACCCTGGACCCAAGGTGGTTGCCTCTGCTGGGATACTATGGCTCCAGTTAAAAGGCTCCACCCTAAGGGCTAGTGATGATTGTCTGCGGAAAGAGAATTACCCAGGTTAGGGATCCAGGTGGCTAGTATAGCCGGCCGCCCCCTAGAGGACCACACGCCTGCTCTCAGAGCCTTAGTTTCCCCGATCTGTACGACCGGAGGTGAGAACACCGACCTCGGGTGGAAGTAGGCGTTTAGTCAATCTGGGACGGCGTGGGGGGCGTGTTCCTCAAGGTGGGTGGGGGGTGTGACCTTGTTCCGGGATGCTGTGAGGAGAGGCCGCTGCTGCCCAAGCCCGGTGGGGTCCCCGTCCCTCCGCAGCCCCGCCCCCTCGGCCCCTGCCCTCGAGCCCGGGGGGCTCGGGCAGCCTCGGCCGCGGACGGCGCGGCTCGGCTCCGCGTCTCCATGGCAACAGCGGCTTAGGGGGCGGGGGCGACGTGGCGGGCTGGGCTGGGCTAGGTTGGGCTGGGCGGGCGGCGCGGGGTGGGCTGGGCCGCGCTGCGCGGGCCGGGCCGTCGGCGCTCGGTCGGCGGGCGGGCGGCGCGGGCCGCGAGCTGCTGGGGCCGAGCCCGAGCCCGCGCCCGCCCTCGGCCGCGCGGCCGCCCGAGCCGGGGCGCGGGTCCCGCGCGGGTCCCGGACCCGGCGCCGTCTCCGCGCTAACCCCGCCTCCCCTTCCCCTTCTTGTCGCCCCGCGCGCAGGGCTTCCTCAGCCGCCGCCTCAAGGGCTCCATCAAGCGCACCAAGAGCCAGCCCAAGCTGGACCGCAACCACAGCTTCCGCCACATCCTGCCGGGGTTCCGGAGCGCTGCCGCCGCCGCCGCCTCCTCCGCCGCGGACAATGAGAGGTGAGCCCGCCCGGCCCGGCCTGGCCTCCCCGCGCCGCCCGCCCGGGATGCGCCCCGGAGGGCGCGGGGACAAAGCGGGAGCCGGCGCCGGCGCGCGCTGAGAGCGGGAGGGCACGCCACGCCGCCTTCCGGCCACTTGTGGGGCCACCTCGGACTGGGGGCACGACGGGTGGACCCTTCTCTTACCCCCCGGCGTGAGGCCGGGCGGGAAGTGCCCTCGCCGAGAAGTCCTGCCTCGCCTTGCTGAGGTGGGCATTGTTTCCCGGGCGATGCAGTGCCCGGAGCTGGGGACAGAAGTCGCACCTCCACCCCCAGGACTCACCCCTTTGCCCCTGGAGTCCCTGGGTATCCGATACAAAAGGCATTTTCCGCTGGGTTTTGCTGAAACCCGTGGTGAGGAAAAGGGTGAACATCTGGAGGGGAGGAGCAGGGGGCTGGGCTGCTTAGGGGGCACATCTGCTCTAAGTAGGGCGCGCGTGCTCCGCTGGGGGCTGGGGCGAGCCGAGCGGGCAGTGCCGGGGCCGCGAGCTCAGGGGCATCGCCAGAGGCTGGGAAGAAGGGCCTATCCTCTCCAGCCTGGGCAGCTGCTTCCCTTCCTTACCTCTCTACTCCCAGGGGTGTCTCCTGTTCCCTGTTTCCTTTTCCAAGGCAAGCCCGGAGCAGGGTGTGGAAATTCCGGGGGAGGTGGCTTGCGGGGCAGAGGAGGAGAGGGAGGAGGTAGTTCAGCCTGCCCAGAGTCACCGGCAAACCGAGCAGGCAGGCTTCAGCTCGCAAGGGCAAGCCATCCTGTCCGCGCGTGTGGGGGCACTGGGCGGACACAGTGTATTGGGGCCCAGGTCCCACTTCTTGAGCCATGCCAGGCTCAGCACCTTTCCACTTGGGCGCAGGTACAGTGATGGATTCCGGTGCCAGTTAGAACGTATTCCTGCTTAGATAGTGGAGGTGAAAGAATGGGCAGGCACCAGAGAGCCTTTTCAGCATTCAGTCCTGACATCTCAGGCCCCTGGCATCTGCCTTCATAGGGCTGTGCCCTGTGTATGATCGGCGAGTTGGCGAGTAGGGGAGGCACAAGGAGAATGAAAATGTCTCTCCACTCTCCCTTGGTTGCAGCAAGCAGAGGAGTACAAGTTATAGCCCAACTCTTGCCTGAGGTTGAGTGACTTGAACTGACCCCTAGCATATTTCTGGAGTAGCCCCGGTTAGGATTACTAGACCTTTCATTTCCACCAGCCCAGAGCTGCTCTCTCCAGTGCAGCCCTACTGCTGCCTGCAGCTGGTTTCTTGCCCCAGCTGCCAAACCCAGCCTGAGGCAGGACCCTCTGCCTTTCTCTGATGGCCAGGGTGCCCCAGGGGACCAGGCGTGCCCTGGCAGGCAGATGCATCCAGGGCCAGAGCTCAGCGCTGGGTGCAGCCACTGCGTCTTTGAAAATCTAGCTTACCATCTTTGTTATTGTCTGGGCGGCAGGCCACCCGGTTTGCTGCCTTGCTCCCTCCGCCCAGCCCCGCCTCCGGCTTTCTCCCCCAGGAACATGCCCTTCTCTGCGCTTTCCCTGGCGGGGGTCAGGACCCTCTGCACCCGCATGCGGGGGCTTGTGTACGTACCCCGTTTTGTGTGCATGGGTTGATTGTAGGGAGCAGGAGAGACAGCAGGCAGTCCAGCCTCGGAGAGTGTCTGCCCTCCCGGGAGCAGACAGCGTGCATGCCATGTTTACCTCCCTCCAGCGGAGAGCCTGCACGGAGAAGCTGGCGAACGCTGGCCTGGCAGCCCTAGCTGGAGGTTGGGGCATGGTCGAGATGACCTCGAGGAGGTCCTACCCAGCTCGGCCTCAGGTCAGCCTTGCCATATGCCGAAGGGGCGCGGAGTGGGGGGTTGGGAGTGAATCTGGATAAGCCCATTTCTAGAAGCGGTGGTAAACGGTAGCGGTTGGAGCAGAATGGCACTGGCAGTGGTGTGGAATTGTCTTATTAATTTTCTATAAACAAATCTGGCTCGGTGGCTTCTCTGGCATAGGAAGGGAGCCCAGATTTCCTACGGATAGGCAGAGAGACTGAGTTTGAAATCTCTCTTCTCAGCCTTGGAGCTGAAATACGCTTTGCTAGCACTGGGGTCTCTGGTTTTGCTGCTTTGGCTAGAAAATAGATTCACCGGCTGCTGCTGGGATGGGTGGGCACATGTTTCTTTGGGGCGCTCTGTGGAGTCGTCCTCTTTGGAGTTGAATAAAACCAACTAGGGTGGCTCAGCTCCCCCAAAGCTCATGGTCTAACCTAGCGAGAGGTGAGGCGGCTCCCTTTACTCTGACTTTGCGTGGTCGTAGCATGAAGCCTGGGAGGACAGAAAGGCTGCCTTCTGCTAGGTTAAGCAGTGAGGAGGGGTTGAATCTGGCTCCTTGGGATCCCCTCTGGGCTGCCATGCCTCCCGCTGGGGAGGAGAGTAAGTTCAGAGATGCCGGTCTCTGTGAGAGAATGGGGATGAGAAGAGGAGCTTCTAGTGTGAGCTCTGGTGTCTATGCCCCCTCCCTCCCCTGCCCCATGTAGATAAACAGAACGGAGCGCTTGGGGGCGGCCACTTGTGTTCTGACTTTGGGTGAACCTGTCTGCTTTATGGCTGTTGAGGTGGCTTTGTTGCATGTTGTCTCTACAAAGTGCTCTGTAGGGGAGGTTATTATTTGCATTGGGAATTCTCTCACTTGGAGGTTAGAAACCTCCCTGGGCTCCCCGGGAAAGGAATCTGCCCCAGGGGTGGTGACACTGAGGCTGGCCGGTTGGGGGAGAGGGCGCCCTCTAGTTATGAGGCTGGGGTCAGGCCAGCCAGGGCTTGGTGGGCGTTCTTGGGCACTGTGGGTCTCCAGGGCCACAGGACAGGTTTGAGCCATTGGCTCTCTTTCCCTGAAGTGGTGGGGTGAGATTCCCAGCTGGTCTCCAAAATCCCTGGGCCCCTTGACACTCATGTCTTTGGATGTTTGGAAATGAGCACCAAGGACAGGCAGTCACTCCCTCTGGGTAACAGAAGTGAGTGCCGCTCAGAGGCTCTCCCTGTGAAAGGGCTGCTGGCAGAAGCATTTTTGTTTTGCAGGCTGGAAATGTTGCCACTTCATTTAGGAGGCTATTTTAATGTGGGTAAAAGCCATCCAGGATGTGGTGGTTTTGCCTTCCCAGAAGATAATTTCTAAGTCACTCATTTATTTATTAATGTTCCTGAGTAGCTAGGAGGGTCAGCTAGCAATCTGATGCTTGTCTTCATCCCTTTTCTTCCTGATGTTGTTTCTGGGTGACTCTGGCCCTCCACACATGCTGGGATTTTTGTCTTCTCTGGCTCTCTACCTGTCCCCTTACACCTATAATTACTCTGCCGTGACTATTCCTGACCCCCCCTTCCCATTCTTCCCATTCTTCCAGAGCAGAGCTTATCATAGGAACTCAGGCGATCCAGGTGCAGGGGTGCGAGGCTGCTGTGTTCAGAGTTAGCGACGGATTCCCTCTCCCAGGGATCATGTTGCCTGGAGTTCCCACACCTGAAAGTTACTAATAGCAGGATTGCAGGCAGTGTGAGACTAGGGAGGGAGCTATTGGAGTGGCAGGTGGGGCTCCCGGAGGCCCTCAACTGGCCAGGACTGGGCAGGAATTAGTTCTGCCCCTTTGGGAGAGGACGTCCCTGGAAGGGGGCGAGGAAGCTTGATAAGAGCAGGGAAAATGGAAGCCTGGCTCCGTTTGGTTTCGTTGTTGACAGTAAGTGCAGGGGGGCTGGCTGCCCAGGCCTGGTTTTTCTGGTCTGCTCTCCTTCCCCTCCCATAGACAGTGCTTGTCTTTCTCTGCCTTCCCTCGGGGGTGACTATGCCGTTTGGACAGTTCCTAGGCATAATGGAAAGTATATGACCTTTGGATTTGAAGCCAGGCTTTCTTGGGGCAAGTTGCTTAACCTTTCTGAGTCTCAGTGTGCACATCTGCACAACGGGCCTGATGATAACGTTGGCGGAAACATTAATATTAATATCTTCAGAATGTATTTAATAGGAAGTGCCTGTCCTGTTCAGTGCTGTTTCCTTAGCAACTAACACCAGGTTTGCATATTTCTTAAATGTTTCTTAAGATTTTATTTAGGCCCTGGCCGTTTGGCTCAGCGGTAGAGTGTCGGCCTGGCGTGCGGGGGACCCGGGTTCGATTCTCGGCCAGGGCACATAGGAGATGCGCCTATTTGCTTCTCCACTCCCACCCCTCCTTCCTCTCTGTCTCTCTCTTCCCCTCCCGCAGCCAAGGCTCCATTGGAGCAAAGATGGCCCGGGCGCTAGGGATGGCTCCTTGGCCTCTGCCCCAGGCGCTAGAGTGGCTCTGGTCGCGGCAGAGCAATGCCCCAGAGGGGCAGAGCATCGCCCCCTCATGGGCAGAGCGTCGCCCCTGGTGGGCGTGCCGGGTGGATCCCGGTCGGGCGCATGCGGGAGTCTGTCTGACTGTCTCTCCCCGTTTCCAGCTTCAGAAAAATACAAAAAAAAAAAAAAAAAAAAAAAAAAAAAAAAGATTTTATTCAATAAGTAATAACAGGCAAAAGAGGCTAGCATGTGACAGGTTTTTAGTAAGTGGTGGTTAATATTGATAGGGAGAAATCCCTTCACTTTCGTAAGCCTCAGTTTTCTCATCAACGGCATGGGCATGAAAACAAGAAATTGTGAGGTGTGATTGTGAGGTTCGGGAAAGGTACTAGGTGTCGCTGTCCCTTGTGAGGTGGAAAGGGCTGCACAGAGGATCGTTATTACCTTGAACACAAGAAAGAGCGACCCAGTGACCTCTGTTTCTCTCTACACCTGGGAAAGCAAACAGAACTCTTCTATCTGTGTTTTAAAAAGTTATTTTACCGTGTGTGTGGGGGGAGTGGAGGAGGGTATGGGGGGATAAATGGTGATGGATGAAGACTTGATGGGGGGGTGAACACACAATATGGTGTACAGAAATTGTTGCGGAATTTGGGCACCTGAAACCTGTATTATTGTGTTAATCTGTGTCACCCCAATAAAATTCAATTAAAATCGATTTTAAAAGTTACATCTTACGTTGGATCATACTTGTTTTTAATCACTCAGACATTTAGGTTATCTAGCTTTTATTAAAAATTATGCTGGTATTTAAATCCTTGAATACTTATCTTTTCTATATCTCTGATTGTTTTCTTAGGCTAAAGTCTTAGGAATGGAATTATTAAATCAGAGAATATAAATAGTTTGTAGTTTTTTCATAGAAATGCCCCCCCCCCCACTGAAAGCCTAAAATAATTTACACTCCCTCAGTGATGATCGAAAGTGCTCACCCGTTTCCTCATACCCTTAAAAGTATTGGGTGTCATCATTAAAACAACCTTTGTTGTTTGAATAGGCAGAAAATGTGGTATTTCTTTGTTACTTGCATTTCTTTGCTTGTTAGTGATTGAATATTGTTTTGAGTTTAGTGGACGGGAGTGCTTTTTATTTTGAGTCTTGTCTATTCCTGTCCTTTGCGTTCTGAACACTGACAAACCCCTTGCAGGATTCTCGGTTGCTTTGCACGGCCTCCCTCTGCTCGGAGAGGCCCCCGTGTAGGTGGATCTTTGTTAAATGGGCCTCTGCCTTCCAAGAGGTATGGCAGGGAATTCCTTAATTATCTGCCAGGCAGGCTCTCCAGCTCTCTCCTCTCTCCCCTCCCTTCCTCTCCATAAGGGAATCAGATTTAATTCTTAATCCGATAATTATCATAAGGAGGCTTGGTATTTACACAGCACTTGGAGAGGTCTTCTGCCCTACTGGGTAAGTGGGCGGTGAAGGCACGGTTAGATTCAGGGAAACTGAGGCACACGGTCAGAGGCATGGAGGTGGGACCATCACAGAAGCCAGGCCTTGCCACCGGGTCCTGACCCACCTGCAGCATTGTACTTGGAGCCCCGTGGACACCTCTGGTGTCAGGGCTGACCAGAGCTCCGCACACAAGCACGTGATTCTGAGCCTCATCTCCAGAGAGAGAGGGAAAGCCACAGAACACGACTCGGACGCAGAGAAGAGCCAATTTATTTTTTGCCTTCTCATTTTTATCACCCTCCTTTTAGATCTGCGGCTCCCTCGTGTATCTTCAGAGATCCGAGCCGGGCAATATTTTTAGGAACGGTGGAAATTAGCTAGTGAGAATGTGACCAGCCCCAGGCTGGGGTTTCAAAGGCTAGAGAAGCCTTTCTTCGCACAAGCATCTGTAGCTATGTGTGTCTGTGTGTGCATGTTTGTGTGTGTCTTGCAAGTGCGCACCTGCCCTCATGAGTGTGTGTGCACGTTATATGTAAATGTTCTACATGCCTGCGCATTTGAAATGAGTAATCACATGTAAAGCATTTGGAACAGTGCTTGACACTTCATACTGCGTTGGACCATAAGAAGTGGCTGTTTTTGTAGGTCCAGTGGGGGCATGTGGTTCAATCTTATACGTGCTTAATAACTGTTGACTCTCCTCATTGTTATGGCGTCTGTTTTCTTCTTATGTGTACATGTGTGTATAGTATGTCCTGTGTTTGAGCTCTCACCTGTGCATATCTGGGTGCAGTTTCTGTGTGGGTGTGAGTTTTGTGAATAAACCCCCACCTTCTGGGGGAAAACGTTCTAGGGCTCAGCATATACCTGGGGCATGAGGACAGCAGCCCTCCTAATTCCGTTTTGCCTTAAGGTGCCAGCAGAGCCCAGGCCTGGGGTGTCAGGCCTGAGGGGTGCCTTGGGGCCCACCACATTCTCTCCAGGTAACCCTGCCTGTTTTCAGGCCCTGAGTCTGAGGATATGCAAATTGACTCTTTAATGGAATTCCTTTGCAAAATATTACTTGAAGCAGAAAGTTAATTACCAGGCTCTAATTAATGGCTATTTTAGAAGGCCACAGAAGAGATCACAGGGAGACTGAGAAGGCAGGAAGGGAAGCATCTAGCTCGCCCCGCCCACTGGCCGGTGACTCCTTCCCAGGTGGCAGAGCACACTGGCTTCTCCCCTGCCCTGAGCCGCCGCCCACTCCCTCCTGGCGATTGGCTGAGGGTGAGTGAAAAGGCGCTCTGTGCATGAAGAAGCCCTGGTGTTCTGAGGAGTGGCCTGGGCTGTGTTCCCACCTGGGGGTGGGGTGTGTGAGTAGCTGCGGATAGCAGGCCTGGGCTCAGGTGAGGCTGGAGCACCTCACCCTCACCTGTGTCCTCTGAGGCCTCCGGTCAGCCGGGTGACATGCCCAGGTCTGTGCTCTGGGAGGACAGTCACTGGTCACTAACTCCTTGGTGAAACTAACCCCTTTCCTATCCTTCCAGAGGCCTTTGGGCTGCTGCCTTACCGACCCCCGTGTCCTCCCGTCTCCCCCAATGCCTGAGGCAGCTTATGGAAAGGCCAGCTCTCTACCAGGTCGCAGTCCCCTCCTCCCTGTGTCTCCGTACACCCCCAGTGCTGGAGGTGAAGTTACCTGTGGCCATGCCTCCCTGCCTACCTCAAAGGACTGGCTGAAAGCCTGAGGAGATTGTTGTGATAGAAATGATGGGAAGTTTCCCTTCCCAGCCGGGGGTGCCAGGAAGGGTGGCCTGGGTTACTGCCACCTCCTGAGGTGGAGGGGGTCTCTGTCCTCTATGGCATGTGGGGTATGAGCCTGTGGGTGGGCACACAGCCTTGGCTCCCCACTCAGTCTTGTCTGTAGGCCACCCTGCATGCCAGCTGGGTGCACTTGTAGGAACCTTACTTGACATTTGGAAGGCAGGTCCTTGTGGAAGCCACCGGTTGTGCACCTGGGGTCCCCTCTGAGCCAGGCGGTGGTGGGGTGAGGACCCAGGGGGAGCAGAGGGAGATAGGATTCCCCACCTGCAAAGGTCCCTGGCAGACTGCCTGGGAATACCCTGGGCATTTGGGGGTGGCAAGAAGTGACCCTAAGACTGGAGGTCAAGCCTAATCCTTGGGGTATGCCATGAATAGGGGCTCCCTGCTACCCACACTTACACCCGCTCAGGAAGCCTGCAAGCACCTGACTTTGAGGGTTGTCCCTTCGAAGACCTCAGCTGATGGCAGTGGCCCGAGCGGGTTAGTTGGAAGGTCTAACTTTGAGCCTTGAGGAAGAGCTCAGGGTTTGCCCAGGGAATGTGCTTCTGTGTTGTAGGAGGGGCGGGGCCGGAGGCAGCCTTAAGAACTCCTTAGAGGTTTTCCCAAAAGCAGCCTGAGCAGGGCTTTGCTGTCCCCACTCTTCCGCTGCCTCTCCCATGCTGCCACTTGTCCCTTGACTGTCACAGTCCAAGCTAGAGTGAACAGAGTTCAGGAGTTACAGGAGCTTGGCTCAATTCAGTGGAACAACCTTGGAAAAGTCAGCGAGTCTTAGTTTTCCCATCTCTTGAGTGAGGCCAGTGGGGCAGGAATTGGTCCAGCCAGAGGGTGGATTTGCACACCTCCCTGCGTCAGATGCTCTGTGGGGTGTTCCTCCAGCCACGGTGATCCCTGACCTCCCTCTCCCAGGGGACAGCCCCCATGAGAGGCCTCTTCTTTGGCTCCTGTTCCAACTGGCTCTGGCTACTGCCCAGTTAACCCTCGGACCTGCCTGTTGCCCTGACCTTCCTTGCATCCTCAGGGCCCTCGTTTGCAGGCCAGACATGATTCTAAAAGAGAGCAGTGGGCAGAGATCGATATGCCACCCTGGTAGCGCAGGCTCTGATTTAATGTGATGGTGTCGTGGGGGGGTCTCCTACCCGGGCAGTGAATTAGTGCGGCAGCTCCCTGTGCCCACTGACTAAGGGGAAGTTAATTTCATGCTCCGTCTTTTTGACATTCGTAATCAAGGCGCTGTATTGCAGCTGCAGACTGAGCACGTGAAGGATGTGGGAGCCTCAACAATTCCTATTTCCAGTGAAGGGGATTGATTAATAGATTGTCCACAGCCCCACCCACTCTGCTCCTCGTCCCCCTTCCTGCCTTCTTCCCCCCTTTCCGGTCCCCCCCCCCCCCCGATCCCATCAGGACACTCGGTCTTGGAATTGACTGTGGGAAGCGGAGAGGCTGGCTTCTGAGTAGGACTGACCCCTCATCCTCACAAGCCCGTATGAAGAGGGACTGATTGCCAGGGACAGCTGGTAAAATGCAGACTCCTCGGCCCCATCCCACACCTTCCACATTAGACTGTGGTGGAGCAATCGAGTTCCCCCGAAGCTTGAGAACTGCTGCCCAAAGTTTCTTTTGCAGCAAGAGGCAGGAATTGTGCCCTAGCCGTGGGCTAGCAACTTGCCTAGGCACTGCCCAGCTGTTTTCCTAATGACTGCTTGTGGTGAGGGGGGTTTTGTTTCCCATTTCACAGAAACTGAAACTCCAAGGGGGGAATGTGACTGGCTCAGAGTCACACATTGGGGGACGCCATGTTCAGGCAATCCGTTCTCTGGTTGGGGCCCCCCCATTAGGATGCAGGCCCTTTCTTTTTATGGATGTGGTGCCTTTTTCTTTAAATTTATTGGGGTGACGTTGGTTGATAAGATTGCATAGATTTCAAATGTACATTTCTGTGATGCGTGCTCTGTATATTGCATTGTGTGCCCACCACCCAAAGTCATGTCACCTTCCGTCACCATGTGTTTGATTCCCTCCACCCTTTGCTACCCCTCCCTACCCCCTTCTCTGTGGTAACCGCTGTTGTTTACAAGTTTTTGTTTGTGTCTTTTGTTTGTTCATGTGTTGATTTTTGTTTTATTTTCCTCATATGACTGAAATCATATGGTTATTAACTTCTTCTGTCTTTCTTCACTTAGCATGATATTCTCAAGATCTGTTCGTGTCGCAAATGGCAGTATTTCATCTTTATTCGTGGCTGACTAGTATTCCATTGTATATATGTACCATTGTGTCTTCTTTATTCAGTCCTCTTTTAAAGGCTACTTCAGTTTCCATGTCTTAGCCACTGTGAATAATGCTGCAATGAATGTAGGGGTGCATATATTCTTGTGAATAAATGTTATCAAAATTTTCAGGTAGATGCCCGGAAGCGGGCTTGCTGGGTCATATGGTAACTCTGTTCTTGATTTTTTGAGGAACCTCCATGCTGTTTTCCACAGTGCCCTGCCGGTTCACATTCCCACCAGCAGTGAATGGGTGGTGGTGGCTTTGGACATCCACCTTCTCCGTCCTAGAGGCGCGCCAGGAGCCCCCTCCTGTGCTCACACAGGGCTCCTCACTGGAAGAAGATGCCCCAGGTCTCCCAAGAGTGTGTAGAGCCGTTAGGTCCTTTATGACTGTGACCTACATTTTACAGGGGACGCGGGTGAGGCTCAGAGAGGTGAGGGGGCAGATATGAGTTGGAACTAGTCTTCTAACTTCAGGTCCAGTGCTCGCCCACCTGTGCCACTCTTCCGGCCATCTCCCCAGTCACAGGTGGGGAAACTGAGGTTCAGAGAAGTGTAGTCATTTACCAGGATCAAGTGAATGGCTATGCTGCTGTTCGAGCCCAGGACCACTGAGTAAAAGTCCGGAGAATAGGACTAGCCAGCATTTCGGGGCTGGACCAGGTGCCCTTGGCCCCCACCTGGGCGTTGAGTCTTGCCACACAGCCCAGAGGGTCTCGGCTCACAATTGGAAATGGCCGTCTATGCTGAGGCCCCTGGGAGAGGCCAGGCCAGCTGAGGTGGGCTGTCCTCCCAGCTGAGGAGGCCAGGTACCTGCTGAGGGTTTGAGGAGGAGGGGAGGGGTGGGGGGAGTCTGGGCCATGGGTCATGGAACTAGAATTCGAACCATGACTGCCTTACTCAGAGCCCCGTCCCCACACTGCCACTTGGGGAGGAGATGTATTAGTAACTCGGAGCCAGTCAAGGCCCAGCTCCACCGACTGCTTCTCGGTGAGCCTCAGTTTTCTATCTCAGGAAAGCAGAAACCAGAACTGGTATCTGGGGAGGCAGGACTCTGGGGTTTCTGAGAGGGAAGCAGGCAGCAGAGGGTGGTACAGGCATCTTCCCAGGCGTGGCGCACCGGCTTCGGGTCACAGTGCCCTGGAGCTGCAGGATGGAGCGCGGTGCAGGTGGGTGGGCGGGATGCTCTCCATCTTTGCACTCTTCACGTGCAGGCTTCTCCTGGTGCTGTGAGAACAACCCCCTGCCTCTGAGTGGCCACTCGTGGTGGGCCGGGCTCCGCGGCCGGCGCCTTCGTGTCCATTTTCTCATTTCCAGCCCTTACAGCAGCACGGTGAAGGGTAGGGGCTATTACCACCCTCATCTTACAGAGAAGATTGAGGCGCAGACAGACCGAGCCGCAGGCCCAAGTCATAGAGCTCGTAAGTGTGGGAGCCGGGACTCAGACTCGGGGGTCTGACTTTATTATGGAAAAGCCCTGGCATCACCCCCACAGCTGTCTGTTCATACGCCCCATTGTACAGGTGACATGCTCTGCCAGTAATAATGCCAGTACTCTAGCTGCCACAGAGGAAGCGTCTCCTGTGTACCGGCGCGGCGTATGGACGTCATCCCTAATCCTCCTGACTACTTTTGTTTTACCCCCCCCCCCCCCGTTTATACGTGATGAAACTGGCCTTGGAGGGTGAAAGCTCTTATTGGGGATTGCCCTCAGGGCGAATTTAGAATCTAGATCTCCACGGACCCAAAGCCAGGATCCTCTCTAGTGTAATAACTTACAGGGTGAGCACACCCTGTGGGCCCGGCCTGCTCTCAGCACGCCCCTGGGAGGACTCGGAGGACTCGCCACACACTGTTCCCATTCCTGGTTCACAGTCAGGAAACATGAGTTGCATAGCTGGCATGGCAGACCTAGGATTTGAACGCAGGTAGCCTGGCCCCCAAGTCCGCTCTTCCCTACCGTCTAGTACTGCCGAAGCCCTATTTTACAGGTGAGGAAACTGAGGTTCCAGCAAGTAAAAGCGACTTACCCTGAGGCAGGCAGCAGGTGAGTGGCAGAGATGGGATTTGCACCTAAATCTTTCCAGTGTTTTACTGTCTCCCACCTGAGAGAGCAGGACAGCTGTTGGTGGGGTGGAGGGGTGTCCCGGGGCACCCGGAGCTCTGCAGGAGGCTGCTGTCGGGGCTGAAGTCCCGAGGTAGTAGGGTGGCAGCGGAGGCGGGCGTTCGTCCTGGCCTCTGTGGGTGGGGTCCCCAGGATGTGAAGGTGGGGCTGGCTTGGTGGCTGCCTCCCACATTTGTAGCTGAGCGGTGATTGTTAAGTGTCCTTCTCTGCTGGCTCCCCCAGGTTCTAGGCCCTCACATCTCTCTTCTTGGCAGAGCTGATGAGCTGCGGCCGCATTTGGGTCTATGGCTTTATGATGCTGGGCGAGGTGGGGTGGGGTGGGGTGGGTAGACGAGGTCATGGGTAGGCTAACCTGGCCCTGCCCTGTACCTCTCCTTCCTCTGCAGGTCAGCCTGTAAAGGACACTTTTATTATTGCCCAGGAGGGTAAAGAGGAAAAAAACCAGGGATGATGGCGGGCAGACACTCCCCAGACCAGCCCTGGTCTGGACCTGTGGGAGGATGGGCGAGCCCAGTGCTGAGACTCCCAGCAGGACTGGTGGAGGGCCACTGTGCTCTGTGGACCCGAGATGGCGAGATGGTGCTGCGCATGTGTACCTGCCGGGCCTCGGGGAGGGAGCTGGATGTGGCTGTGGGCAGTGGCAGTGCCGTGGCCAGGTGCTCTGGCCTGCCCAAGGTGGTCTCGTCCCGTAGCCCTGGGCACGTGAAGTCACCATGTTCAGTTTATGAGAGGACTGAAAACCCGCTCCGAGGTTCAGAGTCAGGGAGGGTGGGGCTGCCAGGGACTGTAGCGAGCAGTCTGTCCAGAGTTCCTCAGACTTGGTTCCTGAGGCTCCTGGAGGTGAGACCAGTTGCTTTCCTCCCGGGTATGTGGCATCTGGGAGTCCCTGCGATCCACGACATTGAAGGCCCCGAGCGGTCCTGCAGTCAGTCTCCCTGCGTCAGTCCAGGCTTTCCTGTCCCTCCACCCCGCTCCCACCCCAGGAGCAGTGGAGTTCTGCAGAACATTCCTTGGTAAACAGTAATTTTAAATGTTGCCTCTCCTTAGAAGTGTGCTTTTTAAGAGGGAATTTGGGAAGTATTCCATGCCTTCAGGACCTACAGGAGTAAGTCCCGTGCAGTAGTGTTGCTTGCCCAGCAACAGGTATTGGGGTGTGTTTTTCTGGAATAAGGTATCCCCACATTCTCACAATCATACCTCAAAGCAGCTACCAGCTCTCCTGTGTGTGGGGTGGGGCCTGGCTCTGGGCAGAGCCCTCTGTGGGCAGAGCCTGAGGGGTTATGCCCCCTTTTGTAAGCTGGGTGGCTCCCTCCTGGCATCCATCATCTCGGGCTCTGGGCATCCCCATCCCCCACTGGACTCCTGTAGAAGGCAGCAGTAGGGCAGTGGCTGCCCACTGATTTGCATAATTGTACCGTCCCCTGAATAATTAATAAAGCTCTGTCCTTGCTGGGAGCAATGTCTGCACCATTATGGATGGTTTGCGGAGCTCTTCCAGGGAGCCCATGGTTCCTGGACTCCTCGGCCTTTCCTGGCATGAGCCCCCCAGAGAGAGGAGAGGGCACTGGGTCGGAGGGGTCTGTCCACATAGCCTCACGCCAGGCGGGCAGCAGGCGGCGGGGTGGGTAGTAAAGGCTTCTTTCAGGATCCACAAATGGGGGTGGAGCTCACACATGACCTCGGATTCTGTGTTCTGCTTCATGTAGTCGGTCCCACAGGTTCTTCTCTGAAGTGCAGTCAGCTGTTGTGGAGACCAGGCCCCCTTTGCCGGGAGCCTGAGGAGGGACTGCTGACCCAGGGGGCAAGGGCAGTGATGGGCGTTGCCAGGCGAGGACAGGGGAGGGGAGGCATTTCTTCTTGAGGCCCTTCAATGCCTTTGAGTTTTTGGCCTTGGTAAGATAATGAGTAGCCTGGGAGTGCCTCCTATTTGAGGTTTGTAAGCCCCTTTTGTGTTGTTTCCTGGAAGGGAATTTTCTCCCTGAGGGTATGGGCTTGTCTCCTGGTCATGCTAGAAAGGGCAGTTGGGGGCTGGGTGTGCTCCTGACACGTGGATGACTTGGGAAAGGCCCTATCGTCTCTTTAAGCGGGGATGTACTTGAAAATTGAAAAGCCTTGCTCCTTCCCGCCTCCCCTAGTCGCTGTCCAAAGTGCCCACAGGAGTGTTTCTTAAACTGAATTGCGCGGAACACCGCATTCTTGCAATATTAATGGTCTCTTGAGATTAGAGGATTCCATAGTCCAAAGAAATGATGGAAGCAGCCAGTGACCCTGAGCAGGTTAGTTTCTCCGGTGCTTGTCTCCCTTGTATCTGGGTGTACTAGGGAACGTGCGTGTAGGGCGCTCTGCTTCCCGTCCACATGGACTGCCTGCGTCTGTTCGTGCATCGCCAGTGATGGGAGGATGCCCAGGCCATTGCCTAACAGTGCCAGCCCTTGGAAACCTTCCTCTTTGTCGAGTTTCCCTAACCAGCATTCCTGTGGCACTTTGTCATTTACCGCTTGGCCCTCCTACTGTCTGGGGAGGTGGCAGGGCAGGGATCATCCCCTTTTACAGATAAAGAAAATGAGGCTTGGAAAGCATAATTACCTCATCTAAGGCACGTGGATGGTGGTAGAGTTGGCATTTAAACCAGTGTCTGCTAGGCGGATCTTTGCCTCTTTCCCTTGGCCACCAAGAAACCATGTACTCCTTGGGTAAAGGTCAGTGCGTTGGCTGGCATTGGTCCTCAGGACTTTGGGGACCTGTTGCTCCTACAGCTCCCATCCCAACTTGCTTGTGGTAAGTTTCTGGCTGTAGGAAGTGGGTTAGCTAAAGCCCTGTTTAGTACACAGTATCTTAGCTGTGAGGCCTGGGTTCGGAGCCATGCACAGGTAATTTGCATAAAACTACCAGATGTCCTGTTCATCAAACCATTCTTGACTCACCCTTTTCTTTTGCCTTCTCTTTTTATAGGGTGAGTAGGCACTTACCTTGTGGGCAGGGAGGAGGAAGAGGGCAGGGGTGTCCAGCTGCTGTGCCTTTCTGCAGACCTCTCTGAGAGCCGCTGCCCAGGCCTGGTGGGTGGCCAAGGGCAGCCTGGGGTGAACCTATTGACAGCAGCTAGGCTCAGAGGCCACAGTTAGGCTGAGGAATGACTTCAGGGCTTACACCATTTTATGTCTCACGAGTGTCCTTGAGTCACACCATGAAAGGGACTGCATTGCCCCCAAGTGACACATCTACCGTATTCCCTAATGAACAGAATTCTACTGACACAGGGACCTAGGTCTGCATCTGGATCTCTGACTTTCTTCGTGATCTGGCAAGTTGTCTAATCTCTGAACCTTTGTCTTCTCGTCCTTAAAATGCGTGTGATAACGGTGCTGGCCTCCTAGGGCTCTGAGGTCTACATGGGATCATGTGAGTCACATGGTCATTCTATCATATCATCTCATGTGCACACACACTCTTACATGTGCACACGTCATATCTGAGACTTCAGAATCCTGCCAGCGTATCCGGCCTGGCCCTCGCAGGGTCTACTCCGTCATGTAGCAGGAGACGGCCCAAGACAGGCATGAAAAGATGTCGGTGCGGACATTTCTCCCACTTAAAAAATCAATACTCTGTGGTCTGCCTAATTGCTCTGTTGCTGCTAAATGAGTCATTATGGAGGGAAAATAGCAAATGCATTGTGAGATTAATGGGAAAAAATAGTTGGCAAATGACTTTGATTTGCTTCTGAAACTCCAAGAAGGTGTTCCTACAAGAAATCTGGAGAGCCGGGCACGGCCGAGACCCGGGAAGCAGCTTTTGGCGTTGAGAGGCTCCAGGGATGCCGGGTGGTCCAAGGGGGCCCTCTTAGGGCAGGGCATTGACCTGACTGTTGGAGGGGCTGGAAGTGGGAGTTCCTGAGTGGTCAGGTTTGGAGCCAGCGATGGGTCAGTGGGCTCTGGTGGCCTAGTCCTGGGGAGAGGGTCTGCTCCGTCCAGGTGTGGTGCTAGTGTGTGTGTGTGGGGCAGTGTTGGGCACAACCAGCCCGACCCCTCCCCTGGTGGAAGAGACAGCTAGAACGAATCCTCCCACAGGTAAATGTGGAGTTGCGTATGAGGCAGGTGTCCTGAAGGCAGTGTGAACCCTGAGCTGGAGGGTTGGACGTGTGGGGCCGATGGGGACAGCTTCCCCAAGGAAGAGGGGAGTGAGCTGAGCTCTCGGGAACAAGCCTGCTAGGCAGTTGGAGGGGCTTGTGCAGACCCACATGGGTCTGGGAGTGAGACGCTAAAAGGCGGCTTCTATGATAGATCGATCAATCAATCGATCACAGCCTTCACAGCACGAGTAGGAAGTAGATGTTTACTCATTTAGTAGGTGAGGAAACCCAAGCTGAAGGTGGCTAAGAGATTTGCCCAAGATCTTATGGCCTTTAAATGGTAGAGCTTGGATTTGAACCCAGGCCTGTGAAAACTCCAAGCCAAGGTACAACATACCCACCTGCTTCTGGGAGCTGGCCTGCTGCCATGAGAGTGTCTGCAGCCAGGGTCAGGGACATCACTCCTCTAGGGCTGGGCTCTGCGGAGGCTGCCTAAAAATCTGGTCTGGAAGGCTTAGGAATAGGACTGGGGCGGAGCTGGGACCTGCCAGCCCAAAGCCAGGCTTCTCTGCCTTATTGGGGTTTTGCTTCCTCTTAAAGGCAAATATGACTTGGGTAATTTTCTGATGATCAAAACACAAGTTAACTAATGACTCCAGTTTGAAAAGGCTCTGTTAAGAGCACACTTCTCCCAATGAAGTGGGTTCATTTCCTGCCATTCTTTCTAGCTGGCTGCCTGCAGAAGTGGGTAGAGGCGTGATCAGCTGAAGGTGTTTAGAGATCTGTGGACTTCCACAGGTTTTAGGAAGTTTCAGCAGCGGATGGGAAGTCCCCACGCATTCCTGTGGGCACTGGGAACGAGCCATTGGGGGCATCAGAGGTCATCACACCTGGCTTGGTTCTTGGGTATAGCTGAGCCTCGTGGAGCCATGGCAGAAAGAATCCAGAACCCAGGGGAGTCAGGTTTGCAGGTCTCGGGTTGGCCCCAGAACCTGTATTCATGACAAGCCCCTGGGTGATGCTGAGACAGCATTGAGACTTTTGGCTAGCAGTTCTGGATTCTCCCCCCTCTGGAAGGGTCCTGTGCCTCTGAGGGAAGGTGGTGGTGGAGGCGGCGGCAGCGGCGGCAGAGGCGCGATGCTCGGTTATTTGTTTGCGGAGTAACCTTGGAGCCAGATCTGCCAGTGCTTGCTCCAGCCTGGGAAACCAGGCCTCCTGGTGCCCATACGGACACTGGTATGTCCAGGGCAGAGCCGCCAGGTGGGCAGCTGAGCTTCAGACAAGGTAGGCTGGGATGCTTTGCTGCTGCTGTTGGCAGAAAACCAGTTTCAGCCCAGACTCTAATCAGACTGGCTCCGCCCTGCCCCTCTCCAAAAATCACAGCCCCCTGTGGAGAGGCTGAGTGTTTATTTGGTCTGGTTGAAGAGCCCTGGCTGAGGGCTCTTTGTCCTGCGCAGTTTCCACTTCCAAAAGAAGTCTGCTTAGTTCTTCAGATAAACAGCAGGGCATCGCCTGTGGGGTTGCAGGTAGGTCTGGGGCTGGCCCTGAGGTAGAGAGGGATCCAGCCCTGCCCCAGCACGTCTGTGTGCTCTCAGAGGGGGACATCAGTGGCATCCTGGAGTTGGTGCCTTGAGGTCAGCTTTCTGGTCTCCTTCCCTGGGAGCCAGCCCCTCCTTCAGAGAGAAAGCCGGGCATGCCGGACCCACTTACAGCTCTGACAGTTGGTACCAAATCTTAGGTCTCCTCATAGGCCTCCCTGTCCCTCCAGGGCCGCAGCTCAGGCCACATGACACATGAGGCACCAGGCATATGTGAAGCAGAAGGAGCCACAAGGTTTATCCCTCCCTTTTTTCCTTCTCATGGGCCATGGGTGGCTTCCAGAGTCTTACCTCCCTCAGTTTCTACCCCAGCTTGGGCACCCCGTGTACCTCTTTGTCTCCACAGGTGCTCTGTTGTTTGCAGGTAGACAGTGGGCTTTCCCCCTGGCTTGGTTCCAGGCCTGCCGCTGGTCTCTGACCAACCTGGGGAGCCTGGGCTGCTCACCAGTAAGCCTGGTGAGTAGTCACTATATGTTTCTGACTTGTCATCCCTTTTCTCTCCTTCTCCTAGGTCAAGGTGACTGCTTAGCTCTTGTCATGTGCCTTCTGTGAATCTCTGTAGCCCCTAATGGTCAGCGGTGGGTGACTCTGTCTCCTTTACCCTCAGTTACCGGGAAGAATTTCAGCAAGGAGTCTGCCTTGTCCACGTGCATTTTAGGAAGCTCTTAGAAGCGCAGCCCCATGGCCTCTCCAAAGCTGGGGCAGCCCCCCAGCCCCCACCTTGGAGAAGCACCTTGCACCATAGGTCCACTCCCAGGCGATGGCACAATGTCTCATGGCAGAAGTGGCCAACTTCTTTACTGGCAGCCAGGGTCTTCCATTGAGTGGTGGGACTCGGGCAAACAGACTTCTGGACCCAAAGAGGCCACTTGCTAAGGGCTGGCTTGCTGAGCTTGCCTGACTCTTGGGGCTGGTTCAGGCAGGATGGCGATGCCCTGTGGCCCTTTTGTCTGGTCACATCTAAAGCTCGCATGGCACCAGAGGAAACACGTTGCCAAATGAGAGGAAACACTGCATCCTATCTAGGCTGTTGTACGGAAAACTATTTACAGGGTTTGCTGAAGCCACCCCTGGTGCATCAGAGTCTGAGGAGTGTGGCTGCAAACCTGGTCGTGGGTTTCACTTGGTTAAGTTTCACACGTGTTTATTACGTGTCAGTCATTTACCTTGCTTACTATGTTTCAGTGTGGCTTTAGCAATACCTTGGGCTTTCTGAACTACCGTCACCCTGCCTCTGCCATGCATGGTCACTTCTCGCCACCCAGAGATAACTCGAGCTGCCATGTCTGACCCTGCCTCGGGGCAGCTGGGTGCTGGGCCCTGAGAGGAGGCCTGGATGAGAGCCCAGCCAGGGTCCGGCCTTCCTAGGATCTGATTGTTCTCCTCTCAGCTCCTCCCATCCTCTCTCCCCCTCCTCCCCCCTCCCCTCCCAGACCTTGGGCTACCGGTCCAGGCCCCCCATGGAGGGGCAGGTAACACTCAGTGATGCGTCTCCTATAAGATGAGCCTGGGTTGCCGGAACTCCTAGCCCAGAAGCCTCAAGCCCTCAGCCGTGGTCCCTGTTTGGGTGGTGGTGTGACAAGGGGCTTGTTTCCAACATATGGGGCATGCCCATGTTTTCTGTCTTGATGGCTTTTTGGGCTGGTGGCCTCCCCCTACCAGGCCCCTGAATTTTGTGTTGCGGTTTCAGAAGGGCCAGGCTTCAGAAGGGCCAGGTGCTGGCCCCCCGAGCTGGTGGCCCAGACGGAGAGACCAGTTCAAAATCCCTCTGCCTGGGAAGGCAGACTCTCCGGGCTGCCCTGGCAACAGCTCCGCACCAGCCTGTGGATGTGGCCGCTGACAGCGGCGGTTCCTGACTGGCTGCGCTCCTCCAGCCCCGCCCCTGCTCACTGCTCCTCCAGCCCCGCCCCTGCTCGCTGCTCCTCTAGCCCCGCCCCTGCTCGCTGCTCCTCTAGCCCCGCCCCTGCTCGCTGCTCCTCCAGCCCCGCCCCTGCTCACTCGCTCACCACCCACAGCTCCCTGCATCCTCAGGCACATCGTGCAGAGGAGGTGTAGGCTGGGGTCTGCTCGCACACTCCCGCACGTGGGGTCACCCTCACAGGATTTCATCTACAGCGCTGCCCTGGGCTGGGCGCCCTTCAAGATAAGGCTGCGCAGAAAACGAAGCCTGACTTCCAAGGTCTTAATGAGTCTCTCGGGAGCCCCCGACTCTGGTCCTCGCTGCCTCGCCACACCCCTGGGCCTCCGTGCCCTCCTCATCCCTGTTTACTCGCACAGATGTGGCCAGCATGCCCGGGTTCAGATCCCAGCTCTGCCGCTCGTGAGCTCTGTGACTTTGGGGAACTTGCTCAACTCTGTCAAATGGGGTGACAGCAGTTACTGTCGCGAAGGGCGGTCGAGAGGAATAAATGAGGTTTGTCGCTCAGTGTTTAGCAGACGCCTGGAGGTAGGCGCCTTTGCACGAGAATCTGTGTGCCACTCCCGTGCCGAGGGTTTCGGCTCACGCTGCTCCCTCTGGGACGCCGCTCTTCCCCTTGCTCTTCCTACCTACACCTGCCTGTCTTTCCGGGCCTAGCTCCTCCTGCTCGAAGCCTGCCCTGCTGCCCTCTCCATCCCGGTGGACTTCCCTTTGCTCCGCATTTTCTGTGCTTCATTATTGGGTCTGCGCCCTCTGTAGCACGGGGGCTACCTGAGGGCACTGGTGGGCTCCCTCGAGCTGTACTTGTCCTGCCTTCCTGGACAGGACAAGATAGTGGCTGGCACCTTCCCAGCGCTCCAGAACCTCAGCGAGCCTGGGCATTCCTGCCCCCAACGGAATGCGTGCCCAGGCTTATTCACAGGCCTTAGCACGAGAAGTCACAGAGATCTGTTCACGGGAGGGGAGCAGAGGCCAAGCGTGAGGAAGGAGCATGCCCGGGGCCACGCAGGGGCTCACTGGCCTCACCCACTTCTTTCTGCACGTAGCTGCCTCGGGGTGGGCAGGAGGTGGGTCTGCTCTCAAGGAATCAGGGAGGGCTTCACAGAAGTGGCAAGAGTTGAGACTTGAAAGAGGGTGAGTGCATCAGATGGGCAAGGGGAGAAAGGGGCGAGTGGGCAGAGGGAATCCACAGGTGAACCTGGTGCTCAGAGGCTTAGTTGGAACCATTCTGTCACTTTGGGGCGTGAGGCTGCTCTGGGAGGCAGAGAAGGTTTCAGAGCACTCGGGGACTGGGAAGTCACGTCGTTCAGGGGAGCAGAAGCAGTGCATCAGGAGAACTGGAGATGGGGTGAGCACGTGTTGGGTTGGATTAGGCAGACGATGGGCTAGAAGATGCACACTTCCTCTGTGCTAGGCTCTGTGTCCCTTAAATGCTTACGGCGACCTAGGGGATGGAGAAACAAGGTGCCCAGGGGTTTGGTGACTTGACCCCAGCCCCGAGGGCTAGTCGGAGGCCTAGCCAGAATGGGGACTCTGGCAGTGTGACTCTGTAGGCTCTGGTAACCACTGCCTGTGGGATGGGGTGATATCACCTCCCTTGGGGTAAGGCCCAGGAGTCTGGATTATTTTCACTATTCCCCAAGCAGGTGTGAGTGTCACTAACAGTGTATGTGAAAGGCATGGTGAGGGTCTGACCACTCAGGTGCTCTGTCGCTGTCAGTTCCCAAGCACATGTGTCCAGATGCACACCACACAGACTCACATGTGTACGTGGCGCCTTCACAGAACTGTGTTGCTCACCGAGGCTGACAGCTCTCTTTAAGCTAGGCTGTTGGGAAACGGATGGAGTGGCAGGCACCCTACAGCAGACAGCCCCAACCCTGTCCTCTGTTGCCGGGCAGCCAGGAGATAGGGCTCTTGTAAGGCCTGGCTCCCTGACTTCCACCTTGTGGTGCCCAGGCTGCTCCTGTGGGCCTCGCAGCATTCTGATCCTTACTTCCTGGCAGTTCCCTGATGGACAGTCCTCTGTGTGCCCCACTGAAGGACAGACCTCCCATGCACAGGGCCCACGCCTTCATTCTGGGCCACTGGCACCTTTCACGCAGCCTGGCACAGTGCAGGGACCCAATAAATGTTTGTTCCATGAACGCTCCGTTGAACCCCAGCTGCGTGCCAGTGCTGTGTGGAGCGCTGGAACAGTTAACTTTGGCATGGGACTTCTTGACTGACAGAGCTCCTCCAGGAGCTGGTCGGCTCAGCTGAGGTGTTTATTTCCCAGTCTGAAGAGGAAGCTCAGAGAGATGAGGCAAATAGCCTGAGGTCACACCACTAGCCAGCGAAGGGCAGAGCCGGGCCAGGCCCGTCCTCCTAGCCCGTTCTCCCAGTGAGCAGTCTGGCTGTCCTCTCCGACCAGCCTTGACTGAGCACCCGCACTGAGGAGCAGAGGTGGCCCTCTCAGGCCCACCGAGACCCGTATCCCAGGAAGCAGGGCCCCTGGGGCTCGTGTCATCACTCGTCCCAGGAGGGGCAGGGAAGGCTTCCTTCGCCACTGCCCTGCTGAGGACCTGGCTGTTGGGGACAGTGACTGCGTGTTGGAGGTAAGTCAGAGACAAGAAAACAAAGAGAACCCTTCCTGCCAATGTGACTCTGACCTTGAAGACCCAGAAAGAGGGAAGAGCTGGTTACTGGCTTCAAAGGGGGCGGGCGTCGAGGAGGCCTTGGCTTTGTCAGTCTTGCTGCCGAATTTCTCCTTTTCAGTTTAACAAAAGTCCTGGGGATCATTGTCTGTGGGCTGGCCCAGAATCCTGCCACTGTATCAAAGGAGGGGAGATGGCAGGGTCCCTGCTCTTGCTTTGAATGGCCTCCAGGAGACAGCCACTAAAGCAAAGATCAGATGCTGATGTGAGAATCTGGACGCAGCCCGGAAGGCTTATCCCCGTGCCCGCTGCGGGTGTGCCCGCCTTGGGAGGGGGACTCGGGACTGAAGAAGGCTGTCCTGTCGCTGTGTGGGGCCTCGCAGGGAAGCGGAAAGCCCTCTGCCCAGAAAGCCTGAGCCCAGTGGGGCGTTGGGTCTTTGTTGTTCCGACTGCGCACCAGGTGCTGACTGTGCCCCTGGCAGATGTGTTGTGAGTCCTGCCCCGTGTTCTGCCAGCTGCTGCACAAAAGCCACTGGCTGAGGCAGTCACAGACACGGTGGCAACCTGGAGCGTGTGTGTGCTGGCGAGGACAGCAGCCACTGAGCCATGACAACAGGCCCTTGGATTTGTAAGATACAGCAGACATCTCGAGTTTTGTTGGTGACATTTTCAAATTTCACATCTTTAAGGGCTGGCAATTGATTTTAAAGCTTAAAAATGTCAGACACTGTGTGGGCTAAACAAAACACGCATGTTGACCAAATACAGCCCGTATTCTTTAGTTAGAGACCTCCTTCGTAGGTTGGATAAAACCCAGGTAGGCAGAGGGAAATAGACTGCCTCCTGGTGGGGGGTGGGAAGGTGGACAGCCGGCCAAGGTGTGGCTGTGGAATCTGCATGAATGTTTGCCCGACAGTCGGGACTGGAGCAAAGGGGACTAGAGCAGCGGACAGAGGGGCCCCACCCCGCTGTGGAAGCCAGGCAGGCCTTGCTGAGGCAAGGTCTCAGTTGGTGTCGTATGCTGTCCTGGAAGAGCAGATCTAGGTTGAGTGTGCTGCAGTGATGTCGCTGGCCCCTAGCCGGGGGCGTCTGCCCGCATTGTCACAGCGAAGGAGGAGAGGCCTTGGTCAGGGACATGCTCAGGGAAGACAGGCCTTAAGTTGCTTAGGAGAAATGTGTGGGACACATGGTACCCTGATATTTAGCAAAGGTGTAACTGTGAAGCTTTGGGGGGTTGTCCATCTGTGTGTCCATGCGTGCATGTGACCTCCCCCTGCCCTTTGCATGTGCTGCTCCTTGGGTAGTGGGAGTTCTGAAGCCTCAGGAGGAGGCTCCCTCTCCCCCCGCCGCGGGGTTTGCACTCAGCTTGACCGGGTCTGGTGGAGGCCGTCTGGGTGTTCCTGTCCAGGCCTGCAGGCCCTGCTTCCCTTTGTCTCTCCACCCTGCTGCCACGCCCTCCAGGGTCCAGGGGAGAGCTTCTGAACGTTCACCTGGCCTGCAGACTGTCCGGCCATCTTTCTAGCAAACTTGCATTGAGCACCTGCTTGTGCAGGGCCTGGGGCCAGCAACATGCAGGTGTCTGAAGCGCAGGGTGGCCGGGGACTGACAAAGGGGACAGCAGTGGGGTCTGTGCAGAGGAGAGCGAGGCAGCGGAAGGGAGGAGGGGAGGTGACTGCGATCTCCAGATGCCTGGGTCTGAGGCAGGGGCTCCTGGCTGGGTTCCCAGCCCTGCCCCCTCCCACTCTGGCTCTCCTCTCTGAGTGTGCAGGGGGCTGACTGGCCCGGGTGGGGACCAGGCAGAAGAGACAAACTGTAAGGCGGGCACTGGGCCTTCCGGTGCTCGCGGGGTCACGGAGGAACAGGTACCAGCACCTGCCCAGTGGCCTCTCTTTCATTTAACTTTACTTGTGAGTCTTTTTAACATAAAAGTAATTGAAAATGCAAACGTAAAGTACCAAATGCCAGCCACACAGGAGAGTGTAAAGCAGAAAGTGGAATTTTGTTTTCCGTCTCGCCATTGACTGTTGGCTGGGGGCTTTCTTGCACACTTAGTAGAAAATTATCTGTCTGTGCTTGAGAGCATGGCTCCCTCCTACCTCCTTGGTCTGTAGAGAGGAGGGGACGACTAGCTGTTCAGGCCCAGACCCCTTGGGTGGGGGGGGAGGGGCAGGTCGCTGCAGACCCTCCTGCCTTGCCAGCCCCACAGCACCCAGAGGGGGTGCTCACCAGGGCGATTAAGGTGGGGCCGGGGAGAAGGACTGGTCTCGTCCCAGCAGCTCCCCCAGCTCGGAGGCGGTGGGTGAGAGAGGGAAGGAGGCAGGCTGGATGGCTGTGTCAGGGCTTCTCGTGCAGACAGGACTCCCCACGGGACCCTTGGGATTCAGTTAGTTCTGTTTGTGCTCACCTGTGCCCCGCCCTGGGGACAGGGACAGGGCTCAGCTGCCGTCCCTGCCTGCCCTGGAGGAGCTCCCAGCCTGGGGTGGCAGAGGTGCCTGCAGCCTCAGTGAGACTGTATCTCACTGGGCCAGCTCCCTCTGGGGCCAGTGGCCGCCACGGAGCGGCCCGGAGCCTGGCCCTGAGGGGTCTCAGCGGCAGCCAGGCCGAGGCTGAGTGTGGCTGGGTTCAGGGAAGCTCTTGGAGGAGGTGGAATTAACTAGGATTTGGAGGAGCTTTTCTCAGCCCTAGCCCATCATCTGATGGCGCTTGCAGTAGCTCCCTGTCCGCCAGTGAGAAACTGTATAGAAGGGCCTGAGACCGTGAGCCGCTTACACTGGTGCGGAGTCTGCCGGTCTCCTCAGCGCAAGCCCCGTGGGCACTGAGACACAGCTGGCTGAGGACCGGTCCCTGTGTGGGGGCGGGGAGGGCCCGTGGAGGGGATCCGTCTGCTGACTTAGGTCCCTGTGTGGGGGAAGGGAGGGCCCGTGGAGGGGATCCGTCTGCTGACTTAGGTCCCTGTGTGGGGGAAGGGAGGGCCCGTGGAGGGGATCCGTCGGCTGGCTTAGGTCCCTGTGTGGGGACGGGGAGGGCCCGTGGAGGGGATCCGTCGGCTGAGGACCGGTCCCTGTGTGGGGGCGGGGAGGGCCCGTGGAGGGGATCCGTCTGCTGACTTAGGTCCCTGTGTGGGGGCGGGGAGGGCCCGTGGAGGGGATCCGTCTGCTGACTTAGGTCCCTGTGTGGGGGCGGGGAGGGCCCGTGGAGGGGATCCGTCGGCTGACTTAGGTCCCTGTGTGGGGGCGGGGAGGGCCCGTGGAGGGGATCCTTCGGCTGGCTTAGGTCCCTGTGTGGGGGCGGGGAGGGCCCGTGGAGGGGATCCGTCTGCTGACTTAGGTCCCTGTGTGGGGGCGGGGAGGGCCCGTGGAGGGGATCCGTCGGCTGGCTTAGACCCCAGAGCCCGGTCTGGGCAGAGTGCTGGCCCTCCCATCGCTGCTCAGCAGGCCTTGAGCAAGGAACTGGCTCATCTGTGACAGGGCTGAGGACAGCTGCCTGGCTTTCAGCTTTGGGACTAGTGGAGTCCTCCGAGGGTCGGGGTGATAAGGGTGTTGATGGTGATGAGGAGGCTGATCGTGACGAGGACAGGGACAAGAACAACACTGAGCATTCCTTTCGTGCCAGGAATCGTGCTGTGTCCTCCATGGACTGCCACCAGTGCCCCCATCCAAGCCATGTCACCTCACACCAGGACCCTGCAGCCGACCCTGAGCTGGTCTCCACCTTCCACTTTACCTACCTTGCTGATTTTACTGTCCTTGTCCCTGTCCCCCACCCTTCAGGTGGCCCAGACCAGGATCTTTGCCTTTGTTGTCCCCTCTTACCAGAGTGTCTGTGACCTGCTTCCGCATCCAGCCACGCCATCAGACCCAGCCTCCTCCCCTGCTGGCCTGGGCCCTGCCTGCTGTTTGTTCCCAGCGTTTGTGTTCACTTGACATGAACATATCTACTTGTATACTTCTCCCAACTAGACTAAGACCCAGGGGAGCAAAACATTGATGTCTTGTTCCCTGATGTGTCTCCGGCCTCTGCAATAGGGCTGAGACACGGCGGTGAGTGAAAGTTTGACATCCTTCACTCACTCTCACCCCATGCGGTAAGAACGTTGCCATCTGCGTTTTGCAGGTGAGGAAGGGAATCCCGGAGAGATGGATCGACTTAGCTGGTGATCACACAGTTGAAACAGGCCAGAGCCAGGTGTTGAGCCTGGTATCTGTGGCACAGAGCCCTGTCTTAGCCTGGAGACACTCCTACCTCCTCCCTGAGAAGAGTATCCCTCTAGGGCACCACTACGCCCAGAGACCGACTGTGTCACCAGAATTCAGGCTTCTTGTGCCAGCTCTGGTATCTGGCATCGTCTGTGTCCCTGAGGAGCTCGGGCCTTGCCCGAGTTGTCAGGGCGGAGAAACACATGCTGAGAGAGAGAGAGAGAGAGAGAGGAGTGTGTGTGTGTCCGGCCCTGCTGTGTCCGTTATTGCCACGTCTTCTTAATCAGCCTATTTCTGGGAGCGATGACTTCATCTCCTGTGATTCTCAACACAGCCCTTGTCAGGCCTCCATAGAGAGATTGGGCCCGGCACCATCCGTGTTCCCCTAATGAGCTGGGTTGGGAGAACCAGGTGGCTGGATCTAACCCAACCTGGGCCAGAGGTTTATGGTCAGATCTCTTCCAAGAGCCTCCCCTTCCAATGGTCACCCTTAGATCTGGTCTCACTGTCCCTGGGGAGCCCAGTGCAGCAAACTCCAGCCAGCTGTCACACACACTGTGTTGAGGGCAGGGGGCAGGCACTCCTGGGCTCTGCCCTCAAGGAGTCTTGCTGGCCGCTGGAGGAGGCAGGTGACACAGCAGACCCTGTGGTTCACTTCCGGGGCACAGGGACGGGAGTGAGGCTCCATGGAGTGGTGGACTGGCCATGAAGGGAAGGTGGGGCTGGTGAGCGGTAGCCCTGCGTCGAGGAGGGGAGGGGCTTGCGGGCAGGCGTGGCAGTTGTGTGCTAGTGGCCACATGCAGTTGTATGTTGGGCCTGGGCAGTGGCAGGGGACAGGGAGGAAGACAGGAGGGAAGGCAGAGAGGGTTTGGACTTGATCCTCAAGGTCCCTGGGAGCTAAGAAAATTTAAGACCAAGTGGAAACTGATCAGAGCAGTGATTTTAGGAGCTCTTCCCTGGCTGTGTGTGAGGGGTGGTGTGGAGGTTGTGTGTGGGAGGGGGAGGAAGCTGGCAGTTGAGGGTTGGCACTGTTTCCCCTTCATCCTTAAGGGCAGGGGTCGGGAACCTTTTTGGCTGAGAGAGCATATGTTAAATTACATATGTTAAAATGTAATTCTGTGAGAGCCATACAACGACCCGTGTACGTTATGCATTATCCAATAAAAATTTGGTGTTGTCCCAGAGGACAGCTGTGATTGGCTCCAGCCACCCGCAACCATGAACATGAGCGGTAGGAAATGAATGGATTGTAATACATGAGAATGTTTTATATTTTTAACATTATTATTTTTTATTAAAGATTTGTCTGTGAGCCAGATGCAGCCATCAAAAGAGCCGCATCTGGCTCGCGAGCCATAGGTTTCTGACCCCTGCTTAAGGGGAAGGGTCTCCTCTCCCTGCCCCTCCCTGATACCACCAGGAGCTCCTGTCCCCACCCTGGAAAGCTTGTGGACTAGGGATGGGAGTGGGAAGGGATGATGGGAGAGCCTGGTTAGGAGCAATAGTCAGGGTTCTTGTCCACTTCCTGAACCTCTCCTAGCCTCAATTTCTGGGACCAGAAAGGAGTGAGAAAAGCAAACATTTCAATTTGCTCAGATGATAGTCTGAGCGTACAGGGGGCTGGTGAGGGGCTAACATATCTGTTAAGACTTTTGTCTTCATTTCCTCCAACCGAATCTGCTAGCTGCTTCTTGAGCAGGAATCCAGCAGGAAATGCTTTGAAAGGGGCGCTTCCCAAGCTGAGGATGGCCAGGTTCCCCCACAGAGGGTGGTTTGCTCTCTCCCTTGTCCCCAGCCACCACCTGTCTTCCTTTGCCTACCTTCACTGTTCCCCACTCAAACTTGGGTTACTGGGCAGCAGGTGACCTGGTCTATTTGGGTAAGAAAACAGTTCAGCGCCTGATCAGGCAGTGGTGCCGTGGATAGAGTGTTGGACTGGGGTTCGAAACTCCAAGGTTGCTGGCTTGAGTACAGGCTCACTCAGCTTGAGCACGGGCTCACTAGCTTAAGCACAGGGTTGCCAGCTTGAGCATGGGATCATAGACATGACCCTATGGTCACTGGCTTGAGCCCAAAGGTCGCTGGCTTGAAGCCCAAGGTCGTTGGCTTGAGTAAGGAGTCACTGGCTTAGCTGGAACCTCCAGGTCAAGTCACATAGGAGAAAGCAATCAATAAACAACTAAGGTGCCACAACTGTGAGTTGATGCTTTTCATCTCTCTCGCTTCCTGTACAGTTCATGCCCTGACCGGATAGCTCAGTTGGTTGGAGCAGTGTCCCAAAGTGCAGAGGTTGCCAGTTAGATCCCCGGTCAGGGTGCTTACAGGAACAAATCAATGTTCCTGTCTCTCCCTCTCTCCCCCTTCTTTTGGCTCAAATGAAGGAAGGAAAGAAGGAAGGAAGGAAGAAGGAAGAGAGGGAGAGAAAGAAGGAAGAAGGAAAGAGTTCAGCAAA
The DNA here is from genome assembly GCF_036850995.1 of Saccopteryx leptura. Classification (NCBI taxonomy): domain Eukaryota; kingdom Metazoa; phylum Chordata; class Mammalia; order Chiroptera; family Emballonuridae; genus Saccopteryx; species Saccopteryx leptura. The sequence goes on along the minus strand of NC_089504.1, from coordinate 13,880,486 downwards.
CACGTCTTCAGCATCTTTTATCTCACTGGGCCTGTGCTGGGCCCAGGATATGCAGGGATGGTTAACATACTGAGGCAGCTACTACGGGGGAGGAAGATTGTTGAATTGTCTTGTGCTTAAAGATCTGAGTGCAGAAGCTAGCCTGGGGTGAGAAGCCCTGGATTCTAGGCTCTTCTTTCTGCCTGTGGGATGCTGAGCAAATTATAGGACCTCATTGTCTTTAGCCCAAAACCTGGGGTCAATCTCTGATGAGCCCTTCCCGTTTGAAGACTCTGGGATCAATTCTGGACTATGAACATGCTCTGTCCTCTCTGGGTGGTGCGGTTTCAGGGCGCAGCCCAAACAGCAGACTCCGATGGAGGAGACGGACCCGGGTTTGAATGCAGTTGTACAACTGACTGTTTGGGACTTTGGGCACGTTCCTTCCTTAAATCTCTTTGAGCCTGGGTTTTCTCCGACGTGAATGGGTATTATGGTATGCCTGCTGGGATATACCCTGACTCCAAGGGAGCTCACCCGTCATAGTGATGCTGCTGAGAGCCTCTTCTGCCCAAAGACCGCGCCTGCTCCCTGCCAAGAACAAACCCCACCCCTTCTGTCCTCTTCCAGCTGTGTGTATCAGAAGGCCGCTAGTAAGTGGAGGCCTCCAGCCTGACCTCCTGGGGGAGAGGCCGGGGAGGCAGTCACTGGCAGCCCCAGGAGCCCTAGGATGATGGGTCCCCACAAATAATTCCAGGTGGGGCGGGCAGAGTCTCACATGGTTAAAAACCCCCTTGATTTGAACGTGTACTCCTTTGGAATTGTGTCTTGCTTTATGAAAAAAGTGTTTGCTAATGAAATTAATAGTGTAAACAAAATTTGGGGAGGGCAGGCAGCCCGGGGATAGGGGTTATTTAAACACACTTCAAAGAACACCCTTCTCCAGCATCTAAGCCACACCATGTGCATGCGTAATGATTGTGCTAATTATAGGTGGCCTCATCTGTTAACAACAAGTTTGCCTGGTTGTGCTACATCATTGTGATCACCCAGTGAGGATTCCCTGGCTTGCTTTTCACTGAAGATAACAATAAGAGTAATAATAGTGCCTGTCAGTTTTTTGATCCCTTGCTATGTGCCAGGCACCCTATCAGGCACTTGATAGTCATTTCATTTAATCTCCACAACAGCTGTGTCCCAAAGATTCTTGTCTCCTGTGTACAGAGGATTAGACTGAAGTACAGAGAGGTTAAGTAACTTCCCTGGGCTCACACAGCCAATAGCTGGCATTTGGGGAAATGACCCAAGGCCTTGATGACTCTTACACCCTTTCTTCTCTGTGGCTACTTCTTGGGGATGCGTGACATGCTCACTTTGTATCTTGAAGCTTTCTCTTTTTTATTTGGTATTCTCAGAAACCTCCTTTTGTTGAAGAGGAAGCTGAGACCCTAACAGAGAGTTGAGGGCCATGCAGGAGGTGAGACGGGGCCCCTCATCTCTAGGGTAAAACCAGCCTCAGCATCCCCACCCACCTTCCCACAGTGGAGGACACAAAGCCTCCTTGTCCTTCCTGAAGTCTTGAGGAGCCCTGCTTCGAAGGGGAGAGTGTCCCTGCCTTTCCCACTCAGGTGGGGCTGGCTGGGCTGGGCCTACCTCCCGAGGAAACTGTAAGGCAGTAAGCAGGTAAGACACCAGCTGGTCATCGATTGCCTTACTTACATGCATCGTCACTAATCGGAGGAGGTTGTACATAGGTGGCTCGTGGCCAAATGTGTCCCACAGGCAGGTTTCATGTGGTCTGAGGGGGCGAAAGGTGGTTTTTTTTTTAACTGCTTATTAATAAATACTTAACCACCCCTAAAATGTGCACCTGATAATATCTGGATTTCTAGTGTTTCTTTTTTTTTTTTTACATAGGCAGAGATAGACAGGGACAGACAGACAGGAACGGAGAGAGAGATGCGAAGCATCAATCATTAGTTTTTTGTTGTGTGTTGTGACTTCTTAGTTGTTCATTGATTGCTTTTTCATATGTGCCTTGACCGCAGGCCTTCAGCAGACCGAGTAACCCCTTGCTGGAGCCAGAGACCTTGGGTCCAAGCTGGTGAGCTTTTTGCTCAAGCCAGATGAGCCCGTGCTCAAGCTGGCGACCTTGGGGTCTCGAACCTGAGTCCTTCCGCATCCCAGTCCGACGCTTTATCCACTGCGCCACCACCTGGTCAGGCTCTAGCGTTTCTTGAGAAAAAACAGATGTGGCGACATTGGGCCTCTATTCCTGTAGGGCAGAGGGTTGACCTCTGCCGTCCACCCCAATTCCTTTTCTCCACCGAAGGCCTTCAGGGTGCTCAGCCCGCATTAGCTCTTCCCAGGCATCCTGGGAGGAGTGTGCGTGTGTGTGTGTGTGTGGGGGGGGGCGGTTCCTAGTCTATAGATGAGAGCCCGGGCCCAAGGGATCGGGCAAAGCTAGTGAGGAGGCCAGGACTTAAACCTCCATCTTCGCCATGTACCTTGTGTGGTTTTCACCTCATTGCCTCCCAGCCATGTCTGACCCCCACTGGCCGCCAAGGAAAGAAGGAAACCTTTCACAGGCCTAATGACTCAGAAATAACCAACAGGGAGCCCGGGGAACTGTTCATTCTCCCCTCTCCCTTTCCACCCTCCTCGAGGCCGGAGGGGACATGGGAAACCTATTCATTTAAACTCAATTATTTTCTCGAAGACAGAACAGAACTGAATTGGGTCAATGCTATATTTGCTGTGCTCAGCTGTTTCCCCTGCAACACCATCACCCGCCGGGTGTATTGCTGGGCTCCGTGCCGCCAGGCTCACCAATTAGAACTCCGTATCAGCGGCCATGCCTTGGCAGGCTTGGCTCGGGAACACAGGACCGTCCTCTGCTCATTCACCCAATAGGCTGTGGGTTTGGGGGCATAAAATGTCCAAGGCTAGTCCGCAATGGAGGTCCTTCCGACAGTGGAGTTTCTACAAGGGAGAGACTAGGGCCCAGAGGAGTTAAGTGCGTGCAGGAGAAGCAGTCCGTCGAGTCAGACACGACCAGGACCTTAATAGCTGTGTGGCTTGGTGGAGAGTATCAGACCGCTCTGCACTTCTGTCTCCCTACCTGTAAATGAGGCACGAGACTTCACCTCCTGAGGTGGGGTTGTCGTGATGTAGCTGTGACGTAGTATGCCAGGGGCCTGCCCGAGGCGAGCCCAGCTGTCCACACTCATTCCCTTGCACCAGGTGTCGGGCTCGGAGCTCGGCGGGGCCCGCATCTCAGCAGGAGGAGCGTGTTCTGGGACAGCCTTCTCTCTGTGAAATCTTACCCAATTTCCTGAACCGAAACTGGAAGGGTTCCCGTGTCATTATAGGTCTCCTGCTGAACCCGCCTTGCACTGGATACTTTTTTGCAGCTTCCTCTGGGCCCGGGGGCTGATAAGTTTGTGTTTGGCATTACTGTCTGTATGCATCCTTTCCCCACTGGACTGCCAGCTTCTTGAGGGCAGAGACTGTGTCTCGGTCACCTGCTTGTACCCTGATGTCACTCCCCTTCCATCTGTGTGGCCTCGGGGTGGATGTTTAACCTTGGTGGGCCTATTTTCTTATCTGTAAGATAGGGCAGGGATGCCTCTCTTTGGTACATGTGCAGGAAGGGGCGGGTGATGTCGGACACGGCGGCCCGGGCGCGATACCTGCAATGGACTCGGAGAACAGGGAGGAGATCAAGTCAGATGGTTCCCTCTGCTCTCTGCAAGCAGGGATCTAAGGCTGGGGCTCTGGGGGGATCCAGGGAGGGCTGCAGGTGCCATATGCTTACAGAGAGAGGTGTGGACAGGGTGTGGCCCGTGGGCCTCCCTCCTCTCTTTCATCGTCTCTGCTGTGGAGGGCTGGGCCTTCCCCAAGGCCAGGCCACTCCAGCCCCGTGGTTTTCTCCAGTTGTCAGTGGTGGGCTGGGATGAGTGAGGACTTAGCCTGCCACTGCTGACCTCTAGGTAGGGCACCCTGGTCACAGTGCTGGAAGCTGGAGCTGGAGCCATATTCCCCACACCCACCCCACAGTGTTGTCACTGGTCCTAGGGGGTTGTGGGGCGGATAAGGGGACAGTGCGGGGAGGTTTGAATTCCTTAACCTTTTAGGAGCCGTCTGTGAACTCAGGCACTGGGCCTGGTGTTGACATGGTGTGATCACGGCTGTGAGGTCAGGGTCCCACTCTGATGGGGTGAGGACAAGACCTGGGTACTGGGCAGTAGGTGACCTAGTCAGAACCTAGGCTCTGGAGGGAACACAGTGAGTGGAAGTGGAGTTGCTGGGGACAGGCCTAGAAGTAAGGGCGCCTGACCCCAGTGGACCCCAGCATACTGTGCAGTAGGGGCTGGCGGCCACCAGACCATCAGGTGGAGCCGTCCCCTCTCCCTTGCCCTGTCCTTGATAGCATTCGGTCCCTGGGACACCATGCGGGTGTTGCCCAGCACCTGGCACTGTGACAACCAAAAAGGGGGAATGCTGACCGTGTCTCACTCTTTGAGTAAATTTACTCTGTATTCTTCCAAAGGGCTGTCACGTGGATGGGAATTGACTCCCCCGATCACTTTGATGGAAACGTTACACTTTGTGAGTGAAAACGTGTCGACATCACCACAGGGGAAGGGCTCCAGGACTCTGCCAGCTGAAGTCACTACCACAAGACACTGGTCTGGGGCCTGGCAGCGGGGTGACACAGACTGGCTGGTGTGGGGGGAGGTGGCCGGGAGGCTGGAACCTGGCTGGCCTAATGGGCGGAAGGAGGGGTTGTCAGCTGGGGCAGGTATCTGAGCAGAAAGGGAGGGAGTTGGGAGGCTGCAAGCTGACAGTGTGCATTACCCCCCCCCCCCCCCCCACACACACACACACATACACAAGGAGAAACGGGGAGTGGAGAACACGTGAGAGGTGGGCAAGGACATAGAATGGGGTCTCTGGAATGGTGGGCACTGTGCTCAGACCAGAAAGACAGGCTGGGGCCAGATTGTTGAGGGTCCTGAATGCCAGCAGCCACCCGTAACTAGCTGTGTGGCCTCGGGCAGCTTTTCCAGCCTTTCTGTGCTGCATCTTCATTTCAGTACACGGTAGCTGCGGATACCCACAGTTTGTGGCTCTCTGGAGGTTAATCAAGATTATGTAAAATACCTAGCACTGGGCCTGGCACAGGGCAGGTGCCGGGACACATTTGTTGCTTGTTGATGATAAAACCACACAAACATAGATGTGCTCACATAAGTTAATAGCAGGGATGCCTAGAGACTGTTACTCAGAGCTGGTCTTCAATCTGACACCAGATTTGTTTCTCACTCTCCGCTAAGTATAGTGTGGTCTTCACAGCCCTTGTCCGTGAACAGCCAGGCTCTGGAGCTGACTGTCCTTTGCAGGGAGCCTCCGTCTGGTCCTGTGTCTGCTTCATGGGCTGACTCCTCATCCTCCTGCAGCTCAGGCAGTTCCCAGGCCCCACGCAGAGGGCCTCTGTCACCTGCATAGCCTCCCTCCTGCCACCTGAGCATCTCTCTCCCCAGGGGGACACGGGCACTGCCTGGCAGTGTTCCTGACAGCTGTGGGGCTGGATCGCTTACGCCCCAGGAAGTGGGAAGCTTCCTGAGGAGGACGATCGCCAAGAGCCTAGCCCAGCTGCTGAGACACCCTTGGATCTGAAACGATGAGACGTACGGACTCTGAACTTTGAGGAGAAGATTGACGTGCAGGGTGTAGATGTCCATTGCACTATTACTGTGTCCGGGACCTGAGGAAATCGAGTGGCATCCAGGAGAGAGGTGGGGGGGGGGGGGATTCAGGAAGAGAGAGAGCTTGTACATCCTGTGCCTGGGAACCTTGAGAAAGGCATCCCTTGAGCTAGGTCTTGAAAGGTGAACGAGAATTAGAAATAGGGGCAGTAGGGGAGCTCAGTGGGAACAAAGGTGTAGCCTGAGACAGGACAGGGCATGTGTGGGGAAAGGGGAAAAGGAGGTCCCGTGGCTGATGGAACAGGTGTGAAGGTGAGCGGTGTGAGGGAGGAGGGTGGGGCCTGCCTGGGTCACTGGAGGGGCCAGAACGAGGAGGGACTAGATCAGGGCAGCCTCTGAAATGTCCCCAGCTACACATGACCAAGGATAGTCACTGTGTACTCATTCTGTACTTATACATATTATTCAAGATGACTGTGGACGGAGCTGAGCAGGAGGTAAGCTAGTCCTCTGAGCTGAGGCTAGGAAGGGTATGGAGGAAGGAACTTAGTCACGGTCCAGTGGGCAGAACATGCGGGAGCCTGAGGTAGGCTGTACAGCTTGTGACCCCCAGCTCCAGGCTTTTTTTATTTTAGCTTGTGACCCCCCTCCTGTGATAGCTGTCATGAAGAGTGAGAGACCCTGTCATAGGAGTAGATAATATTATTACAAGATATTAGAACTAACTGTGTGGATCTACCAGTGGGGAGGCTTCCTGCCTGGGGAAATCTAGGAAGGCTTCCAGGAGTAAGGGGTATGAAAATGGGGGAACAAATAATAGGTGCAAATGGTTGGCAGGTGAGGCCCATTTACTTTTAGATGAAGTTGGGTCAACTTGTGACTGAGCAGCCTCTGGATTTGACTTCATCTATAAAGTGGTCACAGTATCTATCTGATTTGCCTCTCTGTTGCCATAATTGAGCTTAAGCAGGGGAGGCCTCCTGGCACCTGCACCCTGGAGGCGGTGCTCAGAGATGTGCCCTGTTCCCTCCTTCTGCGTCATAGCCTCTGCTGCTCTGGGAGCCAAATGGGCTTCTTCTGCCCTCAGGACTTGCCATGTGACCACAGCCTCACCTCTTTGCTTTGAAATTGTATCAAGACATTGAATAGGCCTAGATGAAAACTGTGAGGGGTCACCTTGCCTCAGAACAAAGGGAACCACTCTAAGTGCACCTCTGGCTAAAAGCCCCCGGGGGGTTGCGGGGGAGGGCTCTGGGCACTGTTGGATCGCTTGTGGTCAGCATCACCTGTGCCCAGAACAGGACGCAGCAAGGGATGGAGTGAGTTAGACCTGCCAGGTTGGGCTTGCTTTGTACCACAGTCAGACCTTTCACCTGCCCTGCAGGTGCCCCAGCCAGAGCCCTGTACAAAGGAGGTGCTTGACGGCCTGACACTTTGTAGGAGCTCATTTGTTTGCTGAGGGACTGGAGCAGGGGATTAAAACCACCCGGAACTGAACTGGGGTTTCTGATGCCTCTGAATACAGAAGCCATGGATAGGCAGGACCCCCCGTGGATAGGCAGGACCCCACGCAGGGCCTTTGTCTCCCTTCACCTCTATCCGTCTTTAAAAGGCGAGATTGGATTCCTTAATCCTATAGCATCAGGAAGTTGTGCAGCAGCCCTGCAGCGGAGGCTTCTGGGTGCGGGGCCTCAGTTTGATTAACCGTGCTGGGTGGTGGCTGTAAGGGAAGGGGGTGTGGGTTCCTGCCTGCGGTTAGAGGCCCCGGACTTAGCTGTGGCTTCTAGAGTGAGATGGTAAAGGGGGCGACCCCAGGCAAAAATGCTGGCTTGGCTGGGCTGGCTGGACCTGCCCATCCCTAGGGATGTGCGTTTCAGTGAGGGCCAGGTGACCCTGACCCAAGGATGAAGTGCCAGTCCAGCGGGGGGGCCCACCGGCTGGACTGGGTCCCTCTTCCCCAAGTCCTGTGGGGTTCACGCCTGAGCAGCTCTCCCAGTTCACCGCTGTGCCCTCCCTCCCTCCCGGCACCTAACTAGAAACTTGAACCCAGTTCTTCCGGGCTAGGGGACCGCTGTCTATTGCGAGTCCAGAGCCCAGCTTCTCCTCGGCCCTCCTGCCCCGTGACCGTGTAGGCTAATCCTTGGCCTTGTCTACACCTCGGTCTTTGTTCGCATTTTTTAAATGTTTGAATGGAAGTGTGTGTGTGTGGGGGGGGGGTTGTCCTGAAGGGGGCGGGCTCCCGGCTGCCGCTCAGAGCCGGGCGGGGGTGGGGGGGGTGGCGGGCCTCTTCCTCCCGCGGTTGGGTGGAAAGTGTTTGCAGCTGGGGCAGCTGACCGCGGAATGTGCCCAGCCGCCGGCCTGGGAAGGGAAAGGCCTGCGGCTGCAGGTGGGCGGGCCTCCCGGCCGAGTTGGCGGGGGCGGGGCCGGCCGCCTCCCGCTGGAGAGCGCGTGGGGGATGGTGCTGCGGAAGGGAAGTCTGGAATGCTGGGCGAGCAGCGCCCTGCCGGCGAGGTGGCTTTGGTGTCCTTCCAAGTCTTTTGGTTACCTCCGCTCCCACCTACACAGCTTTAGTTGGCCAATCCCAGACCAGCCAGAAAAATACGTTTATTCACTCAACACATCTGTCAGTGCCTACCTTGTGCCAAGCACTGGCCTAAGGTGTGCCGGGCTTACCAGGGTGAGCAGGCCCTTGTTCCTCCGGACCTGACATTCTCATGGTGGGGAAGGGGGACAAACAAGGTGAAATGATCAGTCCTATGAAGAAAATGAAGCCAGGGGGTATCTTGGGGTGGGGGAAGAGGGGGAAATTGTTCCTTTAACTAGCGTGTTCAGGAACGGCCTGTCCTAGGAGAGGACACTTGTTCTGAGACCAGAATGAGGCAAAACCAGCCTTGCCTAGAGTCACGGCCAGCAGAGGGAATGGCCAGTGCGAAGGCCCAAAGGCGGGACTCCCGGCAGGATAACACCCTGGGCGGAGTCAGCAGTTTAGGGGGAGGAGCCTGGAAGGGATCAATCCAGGCTGAGGCTTTGCTAGATCCAGAACTCGGTTCCCGGGTGCCCTGGGAAGGACCCTTTCTTGAGGCCAGAAGTGAGTGACTATTTTCAGATGGCTTTCTAGACTTCTTGGACCTGGAGGTTGTGCTGTATGGTTACCTGTAAGAAAGACTAATTTTCCACTTGTTCTCTGGAGGACCTGGAAATCTCTAGATGTTGTCACCACTGTTTTTTTAAGTCATTTGTGAAATTTAAGCCTGGAAGACGGATTCAACATGTGCTTTGCAGGAAGGGGAAGCCTGCCCGGGCACACCTCTTAGATGCCAGCCTGGGCACACCTCTTACTTGCCAACCTGGGCTGCGAGTTCCTCTGATCTGGCCTGGAGTGGCACCTGGATGCACACCATCCTTGGGGATGAGCCTCTGTGGCTTCGGACTCCTCGGTGACAACCTCAGCAAGCTCCTGGGCTGGGCCAGAGGATCTGCTCTGTGGAGGCCCGCCCATTCTCACAAGCTGGATCTGGCTACCTGGTCCCCGGTGCCGGGACCTGGGTCAGCCGAGAGCTCAGGGTTCCCACCACCAAGGTCTGTGGGCGGCTCTGTGGGGACAGGGGGGCAGGAAGCTTCCTCCCTGGTGGGCCTGGGATGGGAGTGGGTGGAGACTGGAGGTTATCGGGTTGTTCTTCCTCGGAGCCCAGCCCTGGAATGCCACCTGTCCTCAGGCCAGGGCCTCATTGGTGCGTGGAGGCCATCAGCAGCCAGCCAAGACCCCTCAGGGGCTTGAGAGGAAGCTTAAAGGTGGGGGCTGGGGTGGCTAGACTGACTTCTTCCTTCTGGGGATGGGAGGCTGTGGGGCACCCTCAAGGTGAGCTAGGCCCAGGAAACTGGGAGGGTTTGCAAGGTGGGCTTTGACCTCAAGCTGTGTTGCCAGTGAGGACCCTTGGCCTGTTCTTTAGCCTGTGGCTCCCAGCACAGGTGAGAAGGGAGGGGGCATCAGGGCTCTTAGATGCAGATTTAATAATCCTAGCCTGTCTCTCTGGTGGTTAGTATTTCAGGAGAGAAGCTTTACTCCTAAAACTTCTATTGATCCAGACACTAATGAAAAGTAAAGGGTTTTCAGAGCCAGGTTTTGTTTTTTTTTTTCCTGCTAGAAAAAAAAGGACATCAGAGTCCTAAGACACAAATTCATTTTCCTCTTTCCCCTAGATTTGGGGGCTGGGGGTTGGTCTTGTTCAGATTGCACGTCTTCAGGTAGCCTTCCCTGACTGCACAGGCCCGTAGTCATCTCCACTCTCCAGCGGTTACTGTAGCCGCCGCTGGTTTATCCGGTCTGTCTCCCAGAAGGGCTGGGGAGGGGGTGCTGCAGAAGTCTCCTGCTCACTGACCCTCCCAGGGGGCAGTGAGAGGTGTCTCCCCAGGAGGCCTTGAGGGCTGGACGTTCTGGTCCTGGTTCCTTTGCTGCCCTGTTGTTTTTGCACATTCATTGTTTTAACTACTTACAGAGCTCATACCCCAGGTCAGATCCTTCCCCCACCCCAGGCTTAGGACCCAGAAATACAACAGATATGGTCCTTGGCCATACAGATCTTGTCTTCTGGAGGGAGGGACAGGTAATGCTAAATAAGTTAAGGGAATACCAGATTGGGTGAAGTTCCCCAACTGAAATGTAAGTCAGGGACTTTTGTCTGCTTAGTTCAGCACCTGGATTCCCAGTGCCTGAAAAAGTACCTGGCATGTAGTTTGTGCTTAAATGTTTGCTGGCTGAATGAGCAAGATGCTCTGAAGGGAACGGGCCAGGTGTTTCAATGGGGAATAATGGGGGTGGGGCAGGACCTGTTGGAGTGGGGCAGTTGGGGAAGGGCTGAGCTCCAAAAGATGCCCGAAGCCTGCCTTTGAAGATAGGAGTAGAACCAGAGCTCCAGCCTCGGGAGTCTCAGTACAAAGTCCCCAGGCAGGAAAGCCCAGGCTGCAGGTGGAGGGTGGGGGTGGCTGGATGAGGTCAGAGGGGTAGGCAGGCCACCCTGCCGACTTCTTCCCCCTGGGGAGGAGTTTGGATGCATTCTGTGTGCGGTTAGGAGCGACTGGTGGGTTTCTAGCCCTGGAGTTAAACAATCTGTCGGCATTTCTACTGGATCCCTGGAACTCTCAGTGGGTGGGGAGCAGAGTGAGGCTGCCTGGGCAGGTACCCTGGAGTGGCTGGGTGAGAGGTGTTAAGAGAGGAAGGAGCAGTAGGATTTGCTGATGGGTTGGATTCTGAAGCCCCAGGAAAGAGGGGGGATCTAGGCCAGGGGTCCCCAAACTATGGCAAGGGGCCACGTGTGGCCCCCTGAGGCCATTTATCCAGCCCCACCGCACTTCCGGAAGGGGCACCTCTTTCATTGGTGGTCAGTGAGAGTAGCACATTGACCATCTCATTAGCCAAAAGCAGGCCCATAGTTCCCATTGAAATACTGGTCAGTTTGTTGATTTAAATTTACTTGTTCTTTATTTTAAATATTGTATTTGTTCCCATTTTGTTTTTTTTACTTTAAAATAAGATATGTGCAGTGTGCATAGGGATTTGTTTATAATTTTTTTATAGTTCGGCCCTCCAACGGTCTGAGGGACAGTGAACTGGCCCCCTGTGTAAAATGTTTGGGGACCCCTGATCTAGGCTTTAAGCACTGAGATGGAGCTCCACTTTGGACATTTCAGGCTTGAGGTTCTGTGTGGTGTCCAAGAGTTGTTGTCAGGCCAGCATTTAGATCTGTGAGTCTAGAGCTCGGAGGGAGGGAGTCTGGGGCAGCCCGGACGTATTTGAAGCTAAGGAATGGATAATCACCGAAGGGAAGTGTATGACCGAAGAAGCGTGCCCCAAACCTGAGCCTGAGAAACTTGGCACCTGGAGGAAGGGCGAAGCGGGTACCGGGGGGGGGGGGGGGGAGACCCGTGGCCTGTGATGGAAGACAGACACCTGGGAGAGTATGCAGAGGACAGAAACTGGTTGAGTCTAGTCACATGGGGGCTTTTGGGGACCTTGTGGAGAACTGCTGGGGCCAGGACAGGTGTGCTGAATAAGAAAAGGAGGTAAGGTAGAGGATGCAACAGTGTCAGTGAAGGACGGGCGGAACTGGCCAGTCTGGGAAGTTGAGGTGGGTCAGTGAGGGGCTGACAATTTTTGTTTTTAAACACGTTTTTAAAAATTGATTTTAGAGAGAAAGGGAGGGAGGGAGAGAGAGAAACACTGACTTGTTGTGTAGTTCCACATACTTATGCATTCATTGGTTGATTCTTATGTGCCCTAACTGGGAAACGAACCTGCAACTTGGGCCTATCAGGGGGACACTAACCAACCGAGCTAACCATCCAGGGTGGCTCAGATGGTCTTGTCTCCAGGTCTTCTCGGTCTACCAGCTCACCCAGTGGGTCTCAGCAGGGAGCGGGCACCAACATCCACCATCCCCAGTGATTCTGACTGGGAGGGCTGGAGCGCTCCCCCCGCCCCCACGACCTTTAACAGCCGCTCTCTGAGCCCCTACTCCTCCCTCTCTGGAGGGCTCGGTCCCTGCCCTGTAGTGTCTCAACTTTGGGGTTGCCTGACCCTGTCCCCCTTTCTCCCTGTCTCATCTGTAGAGACAGATGTAAGGCCCCTACGAAGAGCACCCTCGAGCTGGGTTGACTCGGAGGGTCTTTCCGCCTTGTCCCCAGCAGAGCTAGACTTCTAGTCCACTAATGGCTTAGCTCCGGGAGGCTCTGTGTTTGGTTTCCAGAGACGGTTGGGGTCTAGTTCGACTTCTTAGTGACTGGGACCTGACTTCCCCCAAGGTGTGGCTGAATGTAGGGAGTTTAGGATGTGTTGGTTGGGGAAGTGGGTGTGTGCAGTGTAGAATTGGGGACATCCTAAGGTCTGATGGCCTCCAGGTGGGTTCTCAGTGTCTGTTGAATGACTTAACACTCAGATATCTGAGCCTCTTGGCCTCCCAGGTTGTTTTGTTAAATGCTTTCTGTGCAGTTGGTTAACCGGTGTTGTAGGGGATAGTGGAGACGTGGCCAACAGTTTTTGCCCCTGAGCCAGATTAGAAAGAAACTTTTTTCACAGACCGGACGAAATATTAAAATTAAAAAATGTTAAATACAAAAACGATTTGTTTAAGTAAACAATTTTATTATGTAATTTATTTATGAATAAATATAAGTAGTTTTAGTACAACAAATTAACAAAAAAACTATGTGATGTGTTGAGGCGCTTTGCATTGCCTATTATTTTTTTAATATCTGGCTCTATACTTGTAATAGCTATTCTTTTTTTTTTTTTTTTTTTGTATTTTTCTGAAGCTGGAAACGGGGAGAGACAGTCAGACAGACTCCGCATGCACCCAACTGGGATCCACCCGGCACGCCCACCAGGGGGCGAGGCTCTGCCCACCAGGGGGCGATGCTCTGCCCCGACTTAGAGCCACTCTAGCGCCTGGGGCAGAGGCCAAGGAGCCATCCCCAGCGCCCGGGCCATCTTTGCTCCAATGGAGCCTCGGCTGCGGGAGGGGAAGAGAAAGACAGAGAGGAAGGGGGGGCGGTGGAGAAGCAAATGGGCGCTTCTATGTGCCCTGGCCGGGAATCGAACCCGGGTCCCCCGCACGCCAGGCCAATGCTCTACCGCTGAGCCAACCGGCCAGCTATTCTTAACACAACCTCCAAATGTAAATTATTCATTCTTGATCTTGTTATGCTTTTATTTAGATTCATTAAAGAAAAGGTTTGTTCACAAATATAAATTGAGCTGAAGATTACTGAAGATATCGTAGTTTATGTATAAAGATTTAAAAGTACCACTATTTCCACAGTGCGTCGTGCGGAGAATATTAAAAATTTAATCGTGGGCCACATAAACTCATTACGCGGGCCGGATGCGGCCCACGGGCCGGATGTTGGCCATGCCTGCTTTAGGCTGCAGGAAGGTGGAAGGAGGCAGGCCTTGAACCTGGTCAAGTCCTGGGGGCTCTTGGGGCTGAGGGGGGCTGTTCGGGCACGAGGTGTGGGGTGGCTGTACATAGGAAGAGAGCTGAGCCACCCAGCAAACCCTGGGAGACTCCTGAGGAGGAAGGGGGCCCCCTTGCTGGGGAGCAGGGTGACTGAGACCCAGGAAAGGCCACAATGCGGGTAGGCTCACCTGGGGGGATGCTGCCTTATCCTGCCTCCTGATAACAGACAGTGGGCCCTGGTGCCCTCGCTCCCCAGCCCAGCAGACCCCAGTGAGCCTGGGGTTGGGGCGGAGACAGGCTGTTTTCAGGTTTCTAAGGATCTGGGCCACAGCCCAGCCTTTCTGGCATTCCGGCTTTCTGGCCTGGCTTCTCCTGGGGGCAGGCAGGCATTTGGGAGGTTTTGGGAGGGTGTTCTTGCCTGGTAGTCACTGAGGGTCCCAGTTGGACCCCCTCCTTTTTACAGAAAGAAACTAAGACCCAGAGAAAAGCGACTTGCCCAGGGTTCCTGCCTGGGACGCCGGTTTCCGGCCTTGTGCCTCCCAGCGTAGCCGGGGCAGCCTCCCTCACCTTTGCTGATGGGCTGGCCTTTCCTAAGTGCTCACTGACTCCTCACCACCACCCCGCAGGGTTAAATGCCATTACTATTACCCATTTTACAGAGGGGGAAACAGAAAGGCCCAGAGAGGTGACTTGGCTTGTCCAAAAACACACAAGTTGCATGTGGTACAGCCCAGATTTGAATTGGGACAGTCTGGCTTCAGACCCGTGTTTCTAACCACCAGGCTACACGGCCTCAAACTTATTTGACTGGGGTTCCATAGAAATAGAATGAGGGTGGAGGATTCCACCTGGCCTTGGCCTTCCTGATAGAGGATGACATCTGATGTGGCATCTACTACTGCCTGTCCAGCTACTGCAAGTGGTAGGAAATGGCCCATTGAGGGGGGAGGCTTGTTAGACCAGGTACTGAGGCCCAGGCAATCAAATCTCTCTTCTTTTCCTCCCCTGCAATGCCCCCTCCCCACCATCTAGCAGTTGGGTAGGCTCTGCCCACCCTTGGGAGAGCCCGCAGCCCTGCCTCCTCCATTCTGTGGACAATGGGAGGGCCGTGGCCGGCTCCTGCTTCCCCCCGCATGTGTGGCCTCCTTTAGCCACGCAGCCCGTCCAGGAGGAGACTGAGGGCCTGGGTGTGAGGGGCCCACCCCTGCAGGGCTGCAGACCTGCCCCTCTCTCTGCTCACCCCCCCTTCCCCTGTGCCTTACCTCTACGTAGTGTCTGTCTGTCTCTTTTCACATGGTGCCAGATGTCATGATGTGTGTATGTAGGAAGGGGGAAAGAATAGAACCAACCTCACAGGGTTTTGAGGCCCAGATGAGAGCCCAGTGTTGGGGCACCTGCGACAAGTGACTTCTCATCCTCACTTCCTTCATTTTGCCCAGGAAGGAGAGGAGCTGCGGAACAGGAGGGCCTGGGCGTCAGGCTGGGGAAAGCTGGGAGGGGCGAGGGAGCAGGTGGGAGAAAGCATCCTGACTGTGGCTGGGCCCCAGCTGGGCTGCGGACTGGCTGGAATCCTGGGCAGGTGGGCGCTGCTGCCCGTTGCGGCTTCCTCCCCTGAGATGGGATTGGGCAGTGGCTTGTGGAGTGGCCTCGAGCAGCAGCCAGCCCATGCTGTGAAGCCCTGTGCCAGGCACGAAGTGACTGCTTAAAAATGGCTACCATTTCTGCTTAGTCTGAAGGTTTGGCCCCATTGTTTTGGGGTTCTTTCAGACCTTTGGGTGAGATTTGGATTTTTAGTATTGCGCATTTTATCTAAGGTTTTCTCTAGAAAGCCCAAAGGCCTTCCATCTGATCATGACTTTGGGAGGGGGTGGTGGTGGTTGTTTTGATGTCCTGTTTTCTATACAGAAAAAGGGATCTGTGCCTTTAAGACCCTGGACGGCCCAACTGGGACACTGTTCCTTTAAAAGCACATTACAGAGAGTTGGAACTTAGCCTTTGTTTAACTAGCCATATTAGTCCCAGCGGACAGGGCTGGAGTAATATGTCCAGGACCAGAGCTGGGTTGGACTGGTTGGGCCCAGTGGGGAACGGCAGGCAACCAGCTGGCTGACTGGCCTGGCCCCTTGGTGTCCTCGACCTGGTGAGCTTGGTGACCATGCTGAGGGATGGTGAGTGGCCTGGACAGAGGTGGGAACGAGGGAGCCCGTGAAGAAGGAAGGAGGGGGCTGCCAGCCTCAGGGCCACTGGCCCACCTCCTGAGCCGAGGGCGGTCTCGGTCAGATGGGTGGGAGCTACAGTCCGAGAGGGACTGTCACAGGTGCCAACCTTGGGAGGGGCTCAGGAGTTCCCCAGGGCTGATGTCTCTGCCCCTCTGCAGACACCTACTGCCAGCACAGAACAGGGAAGCAGTTAGGATAGCCCCACCGAAAAGCAAGAAACAAGTGTTGTGACTATTTTGTAGTTTCAAAAGGAGAGGAAATCGGTGTCAGTCGTGTTTTCCTGTTAGTAAGGCCGATAGCTTCTGAGGCAGGCTCTGTTGGGAACCGGGAAATGCTTGGGGCGGCTGAAAGTGTTCCCAGCTGAGGAGCTTGGTTGGCCTTTGCTCCGAGTGGCCCAACCCTGGGCCGGGCTGGCCTGGGTGGGGCTGGGTAGGGGTTTGGGGGCTGTGTCATCTCCACCCCAGCCCCCAGCGGGTCTCTCCTGTCTTCCCTCCTTCTCCCAGCCTGTCTCTGTCTGCAGGGTGGGGTGGCGGAAGACCCTGAGGGTTGGGTCTGGGCCTGGAGTATGTTTTGTTCCAGTTTAAATATTTGAAACAGTTGTCAGCAGCCAGGTTACTGTGATGCAGCGGTCTCTACTGGGGAAGTACCCCATCTCTGGGAGCCAGAAACGGTTACAAACTTTCTTGTAGAAGGGTTGTGAGCCAGTAATAAGCTGCCTGGCTTGTTCCATGTATCCCTTGGTCCTGGCCACTTTCACTACCACTGCTGGGACTGGGCAGATTCCTACTAGCTAGGTGTCCTTCTTGCTTGCCATTTTCCAGACAGAGAAAATAATTTGCACAGGGTCACATAGGAGGTGATAGTTCTGGTGACCCGGAGTTCTTGGGAGTTATCTGAAAGGTGGTGCGTTTGATCACACCACTTCTGTAGGTTTGGTGAAAGCCTGAGGCACTGATAGTGCAGAGGGTTTGGAGTTGGAGCCCAGGTACCAGGCCTCCAGCCCTGTTCTGGTCTCTGTGAACTTTGACCTTGGGCAGGCTGCTGGACCTCTCTGAGCCTCCCCTTCCTTGTGTGCATGGAGGTGGGTGCATACAGGCAAACCCTGGGGAGCTTGTAGGTTCTGTGGGGCGGACAGCTCGGAGGTGGTGGTGTTGGAGCCAGGTGTGGAGGTGGGCAGCCCGGTGTGACTGGAGCCAGGTGGGCCGAGCGGGGCTGGTTTAGGCGGGTTGGGATGGACCTTGGAAGCTGTGTTTAAAGTATGCAGTGTGTTATTGGTTGGAATCCCGTGGGCCAGTTGGCAAATGACAGACAGAGCTAGCTCATCCCGGAGGGACCCTTTGCGGGGCAGGCGAGGAGGGTGGGCTCTGGGACTCCGATACTCCATCTGGGCCTTGGGAAGGCCCTCGAGGTCTTGAAGCCTCAGTTTTCTGAACTGGAGTTGGGTGGCTGGGCTGCATGAGGGTCAGAGATGTGGGGGGCATTCAGCGTGGAGCCAGGGTCTGCCTTGTGCCCTTCCCAGGTGTGTGGGCAAGCGGTGGTTTGTGTTGGGTGAGGCAGGTACCGAGAGCCACACGTGGCTTTGATGCCAGGTCCCTGGGAGGAGAACTCGCAGCCACACCCCAGGTGTTTGGGGCATCATTCCTTTGCTGGTGGCTGGGGAGCCTGTTTTGCCGCCGCTGAACGCTCCTGGCCGTCTCCTGCTTGGGACAGTCTGGGAAGCAGTGACCTCAGAGCTTGATTCCCAGACACCGGGCTTTGGGAGGCATGGGGAGTGGGGGTCCCAAGACCCGCGGACTCAGTGCTGGTGTGCGGAGGTGCTCGGTTACTCTATTCTAGGGCACTGGGCGCACCGCCCAGGAGAAGGGGATATTAGCGTACCCGACCCCCAGCAGCTCTGACAGGAGGGAAGAGCAGCCCTGGTGGTCATCTGCGGAAACTGGGATGCGGGAGAGGCCAGCTGGGGGCGTAGGCTCCTCGGACCCAGCGTCCCTTCCTCTCCCCGTCTTTGCTTCTCGTCTCCCCATGGCCACAAAGCCCCTCTGCCCCCCTGGGGGCTGGAATGGAAGAAGTAGCAGGACTGGAGATGAGCGTTGGGATTGGAACCTAGGGTGCGAGGGTTGTTCCCAGATGTGCCCGTCCCTTCTTAAGTGGGGACTTTGAGGCGCCTACTTAAAAAGGTGGCTTTCTCCAGCCCGCTCTGGGAGGTGGCGGTCAGTGAGTGGCCGAGGCTCTCCGGGTCAGTTGGCAGAGGCTTTTGGAGAGCCCACATGCGGGGAGGGCCAGGTGGGTTCTGCCTGTGGGCGGAGAGAGGGCCGTCTTGGCAATGTCAGTGAGCCCAGGGAGAAGCCGGGAGCAAGCAGAGAGGTGACCCAGGGCAGGATGGGGCCTAAGACCCAAGAAAGGCGGAGCCGGGGCTGCACACAGGGCTTGCTGCATGGCAGGCTCCCTCGTTAGCGCCACGGGACCTGCTTCCCCGATTTCATAGATGGGGAAATGGAGGCACACGGGCTAATGAATGTGAGCAAAGCTACAGAGCATTGTGGATGTGTGTTTGTTCTGAGGAAGGAGGCCTTACCACAGTTACCTGCCTGCATGGCAGCAGGAGCTGGGGCTATACTGGCAAGTGCCTGGTCCTTGGTTGGCAGAAAGCCTGGTGGTGCCCAGGAGTGGGGGAAGGACAGTCCCCAGATTGATCGTATTGTCACTCACACAGCACCAGGCGCCCACGTGGCGTGGTGCCTGAGTCTTAGGTGGAGGAGAGGAGAGGGAAGGTCCTGTTTCTGCTCCCACTCGCACATTCCATGGGAACGCCTCCGGAGCCTAGGAGAGCTTCCTGGAGGCGGAGAGCTGGGAGGAATTTGATAAGCCAGAGGGGAAGTGGCTTTCCTTAAGGAGTGTAAGTCCTTGATTTTCAGCTCATTCCTTTTTTATTTCATCATCCCTCTGGACATGGGTCATGAGTCCCCTGGGCCTGAGGCAGCTGTTGGAGGTGTTTCTGGTTTCTGGTCGGGGTGGAGGAACCAGTCAGAAAGCAGCCCACACTGGGTGGTGTGCGCTGTGGGACCACGGGGTGTGTTTAAACACGTGAGGAGGAGACGGGCACAGTCGGAGCTCGCAGGGAGGGAACACCTCGGCGAGGGCCTCGAACCGTGCGCAAGAGCTGTCCAGGTGGAAAAGGGACGGACTGTCGGGCCAGCACATGGGCAGTGGCTGCTCTGGGGTTGACGTGGTCAGGGTTGTGGCAGATGAGGCTGGGGTCTGAGTCCTGGATGCTGTGCTCCTGGGGTGGAGGTGGCTCAGGGTGTGGGGGTGTCATCCGCTCTAATCTTCCTGAGTAGCTGGGCCAGGCTGGCTGGTTTCTCCAGGGGACCAGAGGGCGGAGACCTGTCCCTGCTCAGGAGCCAGAGGGGCCCATGGCCCTCATCTAACTTTCAGTTTGCCCAAATCTCATCCTATTCAATGAACGTTCCTCAGAGTCTCTTCTCTTAAAATTCAGGGCACTTCGCTGTTCCACGGAGGTTTATAAATGTTTAAAAACTGCTTCGTGGTCCCCAAAGTAATTTGACAAGTCTGACAGCTATTGATTAAAAACCCAAAATTATTCAGGTTGCAGGAGGACTTGAGGGATTAGATAGAAAGTTTGTTTCTTCTTTCTTTGCATGCCCTTTGCCACATCTGTCCCCTCTCCCCCCAAAAGAAATAAGGTATGGGCAGGTAAGTGAGTTCCCGAGTGTTTTTGAAAACTCCAGTGGGCTGCAGAATTATACTGGAAAGGGTGGGGCGTGGCCAGGATTCTGAGGGTGCCTCTTGTTCGGGGGCCAGAGCAGCATCCCTGCATCCCTGGGCTCCTCAAAGCCTTGTGGCCCGTGTCACTTGCAGGCAGCGTTGAGGTACTGATGTCGTAGTTAGTGTAGGGTCGTAGTTAGTGTAGGGTTGTGTATGTTTATAGGCAGTTGACACTGGTGGGTGGGGTTGTGGTGCTTTCCAAAGTCGCTCAGCAGGTAAGGAGACAGTGGCCTCGAGAGAGGAGGGAACCCGTTCCGGGCTATGCAGCAAGTCTGTGGGTCCGAGGGAAGGAGGGTGGGCCCAAGGTCATTGGCAGATTAAGGGTGTGCCAGGACCAGGAGCTTGCCTGGGCACTGAGCTGACTGGATACCTGGCCTCCATGCCTGGCCCCATGTGGAGTAGGTTCTAGAACACTCCCACAGAGGGGGATCGGGCCGTGAGGATCTCAGTTTTCACTTCCAGACCTTGTGACCCAGCCAAGCCAGTCCTTTCTGTGAGCCTCAGCTTCCTCTGGTGTCCTAAAGCGTTTGTCTCTGAATCCTTTAAATTAACTGGGGTGTGTGTGTGTGTGTGTGTGTGAAGGGTCGTCCCACGAGGCGGGGCTCATCAGACCCGTTTGCGTCCCTGCTGTCCCGTTCTACTGGGGCTGCTGGGAGGAGGCTGAGTTGATGCGCCTACCTTGGCGAGAAGACACACAGCTGAGCCCGCAGTAGGTGCTTAGTAAGTGCCTGTTAAGTCCAGGTTGCTGCATTGCTGGTCATTCAGTCAACATATGTGGGGCCCCTCTGGGAGCCATAGCATGTGACGAGCTGCCCTCCTTCCGTCTTGTTTGCCAGGGTGTGGACCCTCCTTTGACAGCCTGTGGTGTCAGGGGAAGCACAGGCTCCCAGGTTGAGGGTGAAGGCAGTAGACCAGGCCCTTTCCAGCCCAGGGGTCAGTATGGGTATGGGGACAGGATCACACTGTTCCAGTGACAGCTGGGGCCTGCCCTCTTGCCTTGGACTGGGAGGACCCTGGGGCCAAGAGGGTCCCGGACTCCAGGCCAGGCCATGTCATCCCAGGGAGCCTTCCCAGGCTGGCCAGGCAACCTCGCTGCCTTTTAAGGACAGGCTCTGTCTCCCCAGGGAACCCAGAGCCACAAGGCCGCTGAATTCTTCTCCTCTCCCCTGGGACCCTGGCGGGGCCAGGAGTGAGTGCCGGGCTTCTCAGCAGCCAGTTCCCAGGCCAGGAGGGCAAGCAAGGCTGGGCCGGGGGAGGTGGCTCTCCTGGGTATTCCGGGTGGGACACTGTCCTGTTTGTGTTCTGCCACTAGATTCCCAGGAGGTCTGCGTCCTTTCCCTGCCTGTGGGCCAGGACCCATGGGCAGATGTCAGCACAGTCTCATGAATCTGCCCACCTCTGACAGGCTGAAGCAGAGTGGGCACCTCCTCCGTGAAGACCAACGTTATCCAGTGTTTCTGCCCCTTCCAGGGGGCTATGGAATGGTCAGTGGCATGAGACCATACAAGTGTGAGAGTGGGAGATTGTGTGGGGACTCTGCTCAGAAGGTCTGTGCAGCGAAGTCAACTCTCCACGCCCCAGGCACCCTCTTCTCCCTTCCTTTCATTTCAAGAAACTTGGGGCTTTTTTGTTTGTTTGTTTTGAGACATCCCAGCATTTGGGTAGAAGGCGTTTGTCCTATTTTGCAGATGGGGAAAACTGAGGCATGGAGAAGGTAAGGGTCAGAGAGAAAGAAACAGAATAGCCTGGGAAGTTCCTGTCTTGTCACCCCAATGTCAGGAGTGTCGTGTACCCTGGAAACGTCAGCCCCGATAGCAGCGTGTGCGTTCTTCCTCAGCCTTGTTCCCAGCTGTGCCCTGCTCCTACAGTGCTGTCTGGCAGTGAGGCGAGTGTGTGGAGTGCACAGAAGGGGACTGGGACTGTCGCTGTGACGGATGGAGTCGCTGGCGTCTATCCCTGCTCCCCCTAGTGTCTCACCCGCATTCTCACTTTTCTTACAGCGGCCCTGTGAGGGACAGATGTCATTCTCCTTACTTAGAGATGGAGAAACTGAGGTCTGGTCTGGAGAGTTGAATGGCTTAAAAATACTTAAGATTGAGTGTTATAAGGAATGGAGTCTAAATTACGACTGGGCACCCTTGACACTAGCTAGGCCCTCCTGCCTGTTCCCATCTGCGTGGTGTGTGTGTGTGTGTGTGTGTGTGTGTGTGTGTGTGTGTGTGTGTGTAAACACGTGTACACTCCTGGGGCTCGTGCCACTGGCTGCCTGCCTGTCCCCTTGCAGCCCCTTGCAGTGCAGGCAGCTCCTCCACAGCATGGCTAAAAGGGTCTCCCTGTTCCTGCTTGCGTACCTCCAGAGACAGGGTGCCCACTCCCTCTAAAAGCACAGCGGCCTTGGCCCATTTGGGATGGCTGTGACTGAGCTGTAATCGACCCCTCCTGGTCCGGCCCTGCCCGCTGGGGGCACGCAGGGCAGCTCCTTCTGCCCTTCTGAGATTTGGAGGGCGACCCTGAGCCTCTGTCTAACCTTTCAGGCCATACAGCTCTTTCAGCTCCCCCAACCCATAGCTGGGAACATCTTCCCCCGTGTCAGGTGGGGCTTTTTGAGAATTGCAGGGTTTGTTTTGGGGTCTCCCCCCTCCTTGAAATAATGGGGAATTTACTAAACTTCTGTGTCACTAACCTTTTAAGAGAAAAAAAAGGAGGGAGTTGAGAAACAGCCCGTGGGTTGGCTGGAAGGCTATCAGATAAGGCTGTGGCCCAGGAGCTGGGACAATGTCCCCTTGTTCCTGCTCCCGGCCCTCACAATGAGCTGCTGTTGGACCTGGCCTGTGTCTCCGCGCAGCTCTGCCCCTGCCCATGCCATGCTGTGCCCACACTTCCTGGGCTCCTGGGCAGGGGCTGCCCCGCCCTCGCCAGTCCCGCTGGCCTTTCCTCCAGACCTGGAACCAGTGGGTCCCTGCTCACTGAGCAGGTCAGCAGCCTGTGGGCCTCTCGCTGCCTGTCACCTGCGGGGAGACGGAAAGACGAGGCTTGTGCCGACGGAGTTAGTCGTGGACTCCACGGAACGGGGTTCAAATCACACTCGCGCTTGCCACCGCGCAGCCTTGGGCAAGCCTGGCCTCTCTGAGGTGTGGCCCCTCAGTCCTGAAGGGTTGTCATGAGAATTAGGTGAGGAGACAGGTGGGAAAGTGGCGTGGAGGGGGCTCCGCCGCACGGCCTGGGCGTGAGCTCCCGTCTGTCTGCAGAGACCAGGGGCAGCGCGGTGGTGGAGGCATTTGGCCTTGGCTTTGAAAACTGAGAAAGAAGGGTTTTGCTGGCAGAAAAAGGTGGTCTGGGTTCAGGAAAGAGCGTGGGCGTGGACCCCCAGTGGGGGAGGAAGCTCGTGGCTGGTCAGGGACCAGCTGGGAAGGAGCATCTTGCCAGGGTGTGGTGTGAGGGAGGTGAAGAGGGTACCGGTCAGGGAGGGTTCAGCTCCAGGTGGAAGCGTGGCGTCGGGGTTATCTGCAGGTCTTGAGGGGAGAACAGATGCATGGGGGACGCCATGTTGGGTAGAGGGGCCTTCTAGCGGGAACGGTGCCACTGTGGTTCAGATAGAGGTTAGTGGGGCACCCACAGGCAGGGATCCCTGCCCTGTGACCATGGCTCTTCCACCCGTGACCTGGGAATTGTGGCACCAACCCTCCCCGGCAGTGTGAGGGTTCCATTAACTACCCAGGCCGGTGGTCAGAGCCTGGCCCTCGACTGCAGGAGCAGCCCGGCACCTTGGAGTAGCCACGAGGCCTCTCTGGGCCAGCCTTGTCCCCCACTCCTCCTCCCAGTGAGTTTGGGTCTGCTCTCCCACTGGAAGAGGCCCTGGGGAGAGGGGGAGGTCTGGGCTGCCCAGGTGCGGCCCGGGTGCCTTAACCGTGAGCTTGCCCACAGCCCTGTGTTCACCCAGGAACCTTCCCAAGTGAGGCCTGAGCCAGCTGGGGCATGTTTGTGAGGGCAGGATGGTGGGGAAGGAGAAGGTTTTACAGCTCCAGGCTCTGGCCACTTTGGGCTCTTGGGCAGTAGAACCGGGGCCCCTTAGTCTCCCTGGGAGGCCCAGGCCACTGAACTGGGCCTGCCTTTCCTCTTGGCAGCCCGCCAACCCCTCCATTTGCACTTCATGGGTCCCTACTCCACCCGCCCTGGCTCCTAGCATCCTTCCCTGGCAGGGGGCTGTGGGCTGGGCCAGAAAGCAGCCTGGTCCTTACCTGCAGGCTGGGTTTTAGAGCCCTGGGTGGCAGGTCCAGGGCTGTGGGTTCCAGCTGTAACTAGGCCAGGTAACTTCCCAGCACGAGGCAGGTCTTCTCCAGCACTCGGGTATGAAGCCCTCGTGCGAGGGAGACCTGCTCTGCCCTGTGAAATGGGCATCCCTGGGGGAGTCTAGACCGAGGGGACAACAGACCCACCCACGGCGTTGGTCAGAGCTGTGGTGAGGAGCAGGGCCCGGGGGCTCGGCCAGGGCCGAAGCCTGTCAGCACGCAGCGCAGGGTGATGTGGCGAGCCCTAGGGCCCGTGGGCACAACGCTCCTCTGACAGGCCGCTGGAGGAGCAGAGGCACCCAGCTGGGATGTCTGTGGGCTGGGGCCCCGCCGAGAGCTTCTGTGCATGGGTCCTGGGAGGTTTGGGCTGATTCCAGGCCGATTTCAGCCCGTCTCTCAGCCTCCGTCTGGTCTGTCCATTCCCCGGGAGCTTGCAGAAGTCCTGCCTGAGAACATCGATGTGGCCCAAGTACTCTGGACCCTGCCCTGTGCCAGCTTCGCACTGGCCTGGGGCGCAGGTGCCGGGAGGTGGACTGGGTCTCTTGGGTTGGGCTGTGGGGTCCCCAAGGGCTGTGGTCCCAGTTCCAACTCTGACTACCATGTGGTGCCTAGTATAAGACTCCATGTTGGGGTGGGCTGTTGCCATGGTGATGGGGAATTGGGGGGGATGGAGGCCTCTGTCAGCCTGAGAATTCTTCTGGGTAGTGCCCATCCACTTGTCTCTGGATTCCTGATCCCAAAGATAGTAGCCTCAGCCTCCCTCACCCCAGCTGGTCGTGGAAGGGGGTTGCAGGGTTTGTGTGTCCTGTGGGGAAGTGTGTGCTGACCCTGCCAGGCCTCACGGACTTGACTTGAGGTGGGATCTTTGTTTGATGGGGCAGGAGGATTGATGGACTGAGCGTGGACCATTGAAGGCCGGGAGCTGAGTGGAATGGCAGGGGGATTGGGGAAGGGGGTCTGGGTGGGCTGAGCCCAGAGCAGGTTCTGTGCTGGTTCCGGGGGTTTGGGCCATGTACATGAGCAGGGGCAGGGCCGGCTCAGCGTCCACGCCAGGTGGTCTCAGCAGGCCCGGTGGGCGCTGCTGGTGCTGTTGGCTCTGGAAGGGGACTTCCCCCTCTCCGAGGGGGGCCCTGGCAGCCACTGGTACAGATGCCACTGAGGCTCTTTCCTTGTGATGTGCTGAGAAAACCGAGGCTCAGCGGAGGGCTGCTGACTGCTCAGGGCCACCTAGCAGGTGAGCCGAGAGGCCGGGTCCTGCAGCCAGCCCGGGTCCAGGCCCCATGTGGGCACCAGGGGGCATCCACTCCTTTGACGCTTTGGATCTGTGTTAGGCCCACTGACCCTGGCCTGGGCCCTCAAACCCTGGCATGAGGACCGTGTCTGGCATCGAGGGCACTGTGCAGACTGCTGCATCCCTTCCATGTCGAGCCTCAGCTGTAAAATGGGCACAGCAGCGGTCCCTGTGGCGCTCTTGCCTGGAGTGGGGCTGCGGGTGGAGTGGGGTGTGTGTGAGAAAGGGCTCTGTTGGCAGTGACACCCTGGACGAGTGGGTGACTGCTCCGTCTTGGGTGGGTACCAGGGCGGAGGGGAGTGGGGTGGGGAAGACTGCCTGGCTAAGCTCAGCTATTTCCTGGGGGCCCCTGAGTCTGCTTAGGAGCCAGGCCAGACCCTACCCCACACTCAGTGCTGACTTGCAGCTCCTGAGTGGTGGCTTCATCCTTAGCCACTGCTGCCTTAGAGACTGAGCCAGGTACCAAGAGTCCTGCAGTGACCAAAGGGACCGATGACAGGTCTCTGACTCCAGCAGAGAAGTGCCCCCTCCCCCCAAGTTTGCCTTAAGAGGAGAAGGACTGTGAGAGTTGCGAGGGGAGCAGTTGCCTCCTCCTAGGGGGTCTGGACAGGTGTCCTGGAGGGGACGGGGGGAGAGGGGAAGAGAGGGGCAGGGAAGGGAAGGGGAACGACAGGCCCAGCCTCACACACCTGCCCGCCCCCAGGTCCCATCTGATGCCGAGGCTGAAGGAGTCTCGCTCGCACGAGTCCCTGCTCAGCCCCAGCAGCGCGGTGGAGGCGCTGGACCTCAGCATGGAGGAGGAGGTGGTCATCAAGCCTGTGCATAGCAGCATCCTGGGCCAGGACTACTGCTTCGAGGTGGGTCTCCCGGGCGCCTCCTCCGCGCCAGGCCAGGCCTCCGACACCCTCCTGGAGGGCTTGGTGGCTTGGCTTTGGGGCAATGACTGGAACACATTCATAGCTTTTGTCTCCTAAGACAGTGGTCCCCAACCCCCGGGCTGCGGACCGGTACTGGTTTGTGGGCCATTTGGTACCGGTCCGCAGAGAAAGAATAAATAACTTACATTATTTCCGTTTTATTTATATTTAAGTCTGGACGATGTTTTATTTTTAAAAAATGACCAGATTCCCTCTGTTACATCCGTCTAAGACTTACTCTTTTTTTTTTTTTTTTTTTTTTTTTTTTAATTTTTTTATTCATTTTTAGAAAGGAGAGAGAGGGAGAGAGAGAGAGGAGAGAGAGAGAGAGAGAGAGAGAGAGAGAGAGA
Organism: Saccopteryx leptura; assembly: GCF_036850995.1. Lineage (NCBI taxonomy): Eukaryota > Metazoa > Chordata > Mammalia > Chiroptera > Emballonuridae > Saccopteryx > Saccopteryx leptura. Next base: position 13,853,992 of record NC_089504.1, on the reverse strand, counting down.
GAGAGAAGGGGGGGAAGAGCAGGAAGCATCAACTCTCATATGTGCCTTGACCAGGCAAGCCCAGGGTTTCAAACCGGCGACCTCAGCATTTCCAGGTCAACGCTTTACCCACTGCGCCACCACAGGTCTAAGACTTACTCTTGACGCTTGTCTTGGTCACGTGATGTCTCAGTCACGTGATAAATTTATTCGTCCCACCCTAAAGGCCGGTCCGTGAAAATATTTTCTGACATTAAACAGGTCCGTGGCCCAAAAAAGGTTGGGGACCACTGTCCTAAGAGACCTCTAAGATGGAGGGCTTTGTTCCTTCTTTGTGGGCTCCTTGGAGATAGACCAGCACTATTCTCATGCTGGTGGGGGCAGGAGGCTACTGGCAGTAAAGGAGGCAAAAGCCTGTGTAGAATGAATGGCTTGAGCCCCAGGGCCCGTTCCTGAAGCCTGCTTGCCTGCCTTAGAAGCCATCTCCAGTGTGGGATGCTAGAGAGTGCCCTCTTTTCTGGGCTGGTCTTCCGCCTCTCTATAGAGATCGGAATTCAAGGTTTAGGAGTGAGTGGAGGGCAGCACCCACCTGGCAGGGCTCCACCTGGGGATCACCTGACCCGCCCCTCACTGTAGGTGGAGAATCTGAGGCCTGAGAGGGCCACACGAGCCTGAGGCCAAGCCACGACCTGGGTAACACATGTTCGCAGGTGTTCCTGGGAGCTCCTGATTGCTTCTCTCAGTAGTCAGTCTCTCCCCGCCTGTCCCGCCCACAAGGAGCTGGCATAGTTAGGGGAGCCCTGATAGAGCAATGAGCCTGGTACGAACACCAGCCACTTGGGGACTAGTGTGACAACCTCCTGGCATCCCGGCCCCAGGAAAAGAGTGGAATGTCCCTGTGCCCACTGTTTCTGGTTCAAGATTTCTGGTCCAGCTGGGCTCTGACTTCTTTGCCTGAGATGGGCTGAAGATGGTGTCTGGGCGCTCGTCCATGGCAGGGGTCCTGTGACTTGTGTGGCCCTTGAGTGGCTGGATAAGGAGTGTGGTCCCCCCATAAGGCCCTTGGTGTGGTGCTGGCAACAGCGGAACACAGTAGGAGCAGCTTGGGCTGGGCTCCCTCGGGGGGGGGGGGGATCGGGACGAATGAGTGTGTGACGGCGAACGGGGGTCAGGATTCCAGGCAGGTGGACCGCAGGCCACGCACATCGCGATAGTCCAGTTCTCATCTCTCCAGCGTGGCCCCCCAAACATTAGGTCTCTGTGACAGTCTTTGTGGTTGCTGTCATTTGGCGAAAGGGAACCATTGGAGGGTGTCGGCTGAGGACTGAGGTTATCCGTGGTTGTGTCCTCCGTGCCTGTGGCCCCCCAGAGGGGGAGGCCTGGGAGAGCATTGTCCCTCTGACCCGGTCGGCACCCTGTGCTGTCTCTCTTCCCCTCGTCGGAGAGTGAGGCCAGTCAGATCCTTTCCCATGGACAGAGGGCACTGAGCAAGGGGCGAGGCGCCAGGACCAGGACCCGGATGGTGCAGGGCTGGGCTGCCCTCCTGACTGCCTCCGGGACGGTGGTCTGACTGCGCCGCCTGCAGACAGGATACAGGGGTCGTTCTGAGCCCTGTGCTGCCCCTTTCCTGAGGCTGTGCTGCAGGCCTGGTGGCTGAAACCCTCCAAGCCCCCGAGGCCTCTGTCCTGCCCAGCCTCCCTGTGCTGCCCTCCCCTGAGACACTGTCCTGTTCAAACCCACAGGTGACAACGTCGTCAGGAAGCAAGTGCTTCTCCTGCCGGTCGGCAGCCGAGCGGGACAAGTGGATGGAGAACCTGCGGCGAGCAGTGCACCCCAACAAGGTAGGCTGCACCCCCTCTCACAAAGCCCGGGAGTCGACGTTAGACCAGAGCAGAGCACAGACTGCCATCAGGCAGCAGAGTGGGGGTCTCGGCTGGGCTGGGCTGGGCTGGGGTGGGGGCAGGCCTGAGTGGGCAATGGGGTTGGGCCCTGGTTGGACAGGCTGACTCGGGTGCTGTGACCTCTGTGGGCCGGAAGCTCCGCAGTAGAGGCTGGGCCAGAGAACTGCGTATGGGCTGGCTGGGGTTGGGTGCTGGGGTCCTTCTGCCTGGATCCCTTGTCCCTCCTCCCCTGGCCGATTCCTGCTCACCCACCCGTTCCAGCTTAGACACCTGTCCCGTCCTTCCGGGTGAGCACCGCTGGCCCAGTCTGGGGCCCTGCGCTGTGTGCTCACTGCCCCTGGGCTTACCCCATCAGTTTTGTGGGACCCCAGCTGTAATTACCTGCTCTGTGTCTGCCTCCCTGGCTGGCTTGAGGGCCTGGGCTGAGTCCTGGTCACTATGACATCACTACGGAAGAGGCCTTAGTTGACTTTACAGACCAGCAAACTAGAAGAGCTGGTAAGCAGCACAGTGGCCGACTGTGTGCCAGGCACTAGGCTAACCTCTTGCTTGATCTCTCGTTATTTATCCATTTTATAGAAAAGGGAACTGAATCTTAGAGAAAGTCACTTACGAGGTCAGTAAGCTAGTTCAAGACAGAGCGGAGGTCCAGCCCCATGTCCACTGGACTCCAGAGCTGTCCCTGGCCCACTCGTCATCCTGTGGGTCCCCAGGATCAGGACCCTCCTGGATCTGAGCACTCTCCCCAGCTCGGGCCGGGTGGTGGGCAGTGACCCAGCTCGGCCCGGTGACCGTGTTCTGCTGGTGCACATGCAGGACAACAGCCGGCGCGTGGAGCACATCCTGAAGCTGTGGGTGATTGAGGCCAAGGACCTGCCGGCCAAGAAGAAGTACCTGTGCGAGCTGTGTCTGGACGACGTGCTCTACGCCCGCACCACGGGCAAGCTCAAGACGGACAATGTCTTTTGGGGCGAGCACTTCGAGTTCCACAACCTGCCGCCCCTGCGCACCGTCACCGTGCACCTGTACCGGGAGACCGACAAGAAGAAGAAGAAGGAACGCAACAGTTACCTGGGGCTGGTGAGCCTGCCCGCCGCCTCGGTGGCCGGGCGGCAGTTTGTGGAAAAGTGGTACCCGGTGGTGACGCCCAACCCCAAGGGCGGCAAGGGCCCCGGCCCCATGATCCGCATCAAGGCGCGCTACCAGACCGTCACCATCCTGCCCATGGAGATGTACAAGGAGTTCGCCGAGCACATCACCAACCACTACCTGGGCCTCTGCGCGGCGCTCGAGCCCATCCTCAGTGCCAAGACCAAGGAGGAGATGGCGTCGGCCCTGGTGCACATCCTGCAGAGCACGGGCAAGGTGAAGGTGCGTGTGGGGCCCGGGGCGGCCCCCCCGCGCGGGGAGGCCCTGTGGAAAGGCCTGGTGGCGCACGAGCTCACCGACTGTTCCCTGTGCCCACGGCATGGATTTCAGGCCTGTTGCGGGCACGGATCACAGCCAAGTGGGCCCTCTAAACCCAAGAGTTGCGTCATGGAGTGGGGGGCTTCATGCTTCTGTCCCTGATCACTGAGGCAGGTGGGAGCTGATGGACGGGAGGGCAGCGTGTGGTGAGGGAGCGGTTTTAGGCGCTCCCCCCATAAGGCTGGTCCCTCAGGCCCAAGGGGAGCAGGTCATACGGCCAGCCTCCCAGTGACCCACACACTTGTCCAGTGAGGTGTTGAGTTCGGTTGACATCTCCAACTGGTGACCACCAGGGGACTCAGCCCCGGCCTTGCCCCTCATCTCACACCCAGACACACATTCACACACGTGGTCCCTCTTCCAGCCTCTGACAGCCAGCCAGCCATGACTGCTCGTCCCTGCCCTAGAGCCCACAGAAACCAGGGCTTGTCTGAAGCCGTGCAGGCAGGCCCTCCGGAGGGCTGAAGGGGCCCAGTTCTCCCCTCCCCTCCTCCTTGCACCTCCTCCCGCCGGCCACTCCTCAGCCCCCACCCGCAAGGTTTGGAAACAAGTTGGCCCCTAAATGAAGGCCCCATCGCCTGCCGACCCAGTGCAGTGGAGCATGGTTCTCCGGGCCTCAGGGGAACCTTCCCCTCCTCACCTTGCCCCTCCCTGGGGTGGAGAGGGAGGATTGAACATGGCTTCATCCATGTTGCAGAAGGCCGTGTGTGCTGACCTCAGGCGCAGGACCTCCGCTCTCCGGACATGGTGTGGTTTGAGAGCCGAGTGGCCTGCGATGGAGTTGGGGGACTGCCCTGTGTCGAGGTCCCTCGGCCTGGTGTTGGGGACCACCTCTCAGGTTCCCAGCGCAGAACCCAGGGCACATGACTGTCAGCGCCCTAGTTTCTCACCTGTTCCCAGAGCCCACTGCTTGTGAGACCCGTAGTGTGCGACCAGGGAGAGGACCTTTCTCAGCATGGACACCATGGGGGTGGGAGAGCACTCGTCCCCTACATATTGTCAGACCACCTCCTTCACCCACCGTTAGACCTGCCTGGGCCAGGCTGCCAGGTGGACCTCTGGCTGCACTGTCCTTAATTTGTGGTCTACTTTGGGAGGGGTGCTGGGAAATTGGGTGGAGGAAGCCCTCCCCTTGGGGTGTGGGGAGGTGTGGGGGAGGGGGAGGGGCTCGAGCGGGCCCTTTCAGCTGTAGCCTCTGCTCTCTCAGTGCCTGGCCCCCACGGGCTGGGCTCGCCTGGGGAGCAGCTCCCCTCCGAAGTGACCTTTGCTCTCGGGGTTTCCAGCATAGACAAGAGGTGAATTGCGGTGCTCACTGAGGAGGGAGGTGGAAGCCAGGTTCCGGGCTCCCCACCTTGGCCTCGGTGCGGGGGGGCAGTGAGATGTTCCTGGTGAGGGGCAAGAGCATCTGATGCGGGCTCGCAGCCCAGAGGTGGAGGCCGTGGCCTGTCACGGCACCTGCTGACCTCCCGGGCTTCACTGTCTTGGACTGGGACTTTTCAGGGTCTGTCCTTGGACCCCTGCTAACCCCTCATCCTTCAGTGCAGCAGGCGGAGCTGGGCTTAGGAAGAGGAGACTTGGGCCAGATCTGGTCCAGGTGGCTGTGTGGCCTTGGACAGGTCTCCTTCCTGTTCTGCGCCTGTCCACTCATTGGATTCTAGCTCTAGGGAGAGCGCTTCCTCATCCCCTCCTGGGTCCTGCCTCTCTGTGTTCAGAGGAGACCCTACAGGTCATCTGTAGGTCAGAAAGGGCTCCTCAGGTTCTGTGGTCCCCAGAGAGGACAGTGGCAGCTTCTTCAGCCCTTCCTCTCCCTCCTGTGGCCAGCAGGGTCTCCGGGGCCTAGAGCTCAGTCTGTATTTCAAGGGACACGTGTGATGTCAGTTGTGCATACCAGAAGAAACTCTGGCCCACGCTGGCCATCTGTAGCCACCTTGCTGGTGGCCCCTGCCCTGCCCGTCACCCTCCCCTGGGTCCCTGATTCCGTTTATCTCCTTCCCTCCCCACATCACAAGGCTGATTGTGGCTGAAAGGAGGCGGGGCTGTGGAGGAGGGAGTTCCGCCCAAGCCAAGTCCCCGCTCTCATCTTCGGACGCGGGCTCACTGCCTTCTAGGGCAGCTCGGCAGCCTGCCTCTCTCATCCTCTGAGGGACCATACAGAACGGGGCTGGGGGAGCAGGAGACTTGGGCCAGATTTGGCCCAGGTGGCTGTGTGGCCTTGGACAGGCCACTTTCCTGTGCTCTGTCTGGTATGGGGGACCCATCAGAGTAACAGGTAGATAGTGGCAGCTGCTTGTATGAGGGAGAGAGGGCGGCCCGTCTGTCCTCTTTGGCACTGATGGTGATGGCGGGGGAGTTCTCTGGTCACCCAGCCAGGCCTGGTCAGGGCTGAACAGGGATTTGAGTCCAGCTGGTCTGGCAGTGATGCGGGAAGCTTGTGTCCATGTGGCATGCTCTTGCCCAGGCTTACCTCCTCGGTTCTTAGGCCCAGCTCTGATGTCCCCAGCGCCGGGTGTCTGCCCTCACCAGGCTGCCCTGCCCTCGCCAGGCTGCCCTGCCCTCACCTGGCTGCCCTGCCCTCGCCAGGCTGCCCTGCCCTCGCCTGGCTGCCCTGCCCTCGCCAAGTGCCCTGCCCTCGCCTGGCTGCCCTGCCCTCGCCAAGTGCCCTGCCCTCGCCAGGCTGCCCTGCCCTCGCCAGGCTGCCCTGCCCTCGCCAGGCTGCCCTGCCCTCACCTGGCTGCCCTGCCCTCGCCAGGCTGCCCTGCCCTCGCCTGGCTGCCCTGCCCTCGCCAGGCCGCCCTGCCCTCGCCAGGCTGCCCTGCCCTCGCCTGGCTGCCCTGCCCTCGCCAGGCTGCCCTGCCCTCGCCAGGCTGCCCTGCCCTCGCCAGGCCGCCCTGCCCTCGCCAGGCCGCCCTGCCCTCGCCTGGCCGCCCTGCCCTCGCCAGGCCGCCCTGCCCTCGCCTGGCCGCCCTGCCCTCGCCTGGCCGCCCTGCCCTCGCCAGGCCGCCCTGCCCTCGCCTGGCTGCCCTGCCCTCGCCAGGCTGCCCTGCCCTCACCTGGCTGCCCTGCCCTCGCCAGGCTGCCCTGCCCTCACCAGGCTGCCCTGCCCTCGCCCACCAGCAGCCCCGAGTGCTGACAGCGGAGCAGCCTTGAGAACAGGGGCTTTGGGTCGGGGAGCGGGGGTGGAATCCCAGAGTCCTCCCTACCGGGCTTGCTCAAGTTCTCTCCCCACTGCCTGCCACCCCAGGACTTCCTGACGGACCTGATGATGTCAGAGGTAGACCGCTGCGGGGACAACGAGCATCTCATCTTCCGGGAGAACACGCTGGCCACCAAGGCCATCGAGGAGTACCTCAAGCTGGTGGGCCAGAAGTACCTGCAGGACGCGCTAGGTAGGGAGGGCTCGGGCCGGTGGCGGGATGAGGACGGGCGTGCCCACCAGGTCCTCACGGCCCCTCCCACCCCTCCTGGCCACAGGGGAGTTCATCAAGGCGCTGTATGAGTCGGACGAGAACTGTGAAGTGGACCCAAACAAGTGCTCGGCCTCTGACCTCCCTGAGCACCAGGGCAACCTCAAGATGTGCTGCGAGCTGGCCTTCTGCAAGATCATCAACTCCTACTGGTCAGTGCTGCCCACACTTCCTCCTTGGCTCCGTTCCCAGGGCCTCCCCACCCCAGCGTCTGCCCCGTCCTGTGTCGGGGAGCCGGCAGTGTGTCCACCGCTGCGCTGGGCACCTGTGTGTGCTGTCCTCGCTCAGACAGCTAGCTCAGTGAGGGCTCTGGTCCCTTGTGCCTGACTTACAGCGAGAGCTGAGGCTTAGCAAGGAGAGAGCAGGTGATGCCTGTAGCTTCACCTTCAGAGTGATGGTACTGCGACCCTCTGCCTGACTTTGCAGTCTTGCTGGGCTGGCAGGGCCCTCTCCTGGCCCTTTGTGGGCTCTCAGATGTAAGGGAGTGTTTCAGAGTGTATGCAGGACACCGTCTGTATGGTGTGGAGAATTTGGACACGGTGGCAGTCCACTGCACATGTTGATTAGCGAGCGCCCTCTGTGGCTGGCGCTGTCATAGGTTCTGGGGCTGCACAGAGAGCAGGACTGACGAGGCCCTGCTTGGGCACCCACCTGGCATGGGTGGAGGCCTTAACCTGAGACGCCTTGTCCATAGCAGCTTGGTGCTCATGTCACAAGCTTGTGATCGGGTCTGTCAGGGGACTTGTGTGGGTGCCTGGACCACAAAGAAGAAAGGATTGGGCTTTAAGCAGAACAGAGGTCCACCAGCCTCCAAGAGAAGGAGCAGGGGTGTGCGGAACGGGCTGTTGAGACAGGACCAGAGTCAGGGCCAGAGTCGGCCTGTGGGCCGTGTTCTGCACAGCGCCCGCTTACTCCTAGGGCGTGTGTGGTAGCCAGCTGACCTCATGCAGAGTACAACCTTGCCAACGGGGTGGCGTGCATGACTGTCCGGGACAAGGACCTTGCTGCCAGCCCCGAGAACTGAGGTTATTGTCACACTGAAGGAGCAGCTCAGATCTCCTCTGTCACTGCTCTGGCTCAGGACCTGCGTCCCCCTCCCCCCTTGAGCCCTTCTGCTGAGCCCACAGCCCCACCCCCCAGCCAGCACCTTACTGCTTTCCTTGGTCACACTTTTTTCCTTCTTGCTTTAAAGCCTTACGCCTGGCTCCCTTCTGTGTGTCCCCCCCTTCCTGTCAGACAGTTCACCCCTCTGGACGCCGCTGTCCCAATCCTGACCCCATCCGAGCGGGGTAGTGACGCCGCTGTCCCAATCCTGACCCCATCCGAGCGGGGTTGTGCCCGTGTCTGACCGTCCTGCACACGCTGGGAGCAAGCCGGGCCGGTGGACCCACCAGCTCAGGGCTGGGCCCACAGGAGGGCCCCGGAACTGTTCCGCAGGGGGGCCTGCTCGGGGAGCCACAGCCCAGGGCGGGAGGCAGGGGGAATGGCCCGGACCAGTGGGGTGGGCGCCCCACTGCGCAGGTCCGTTTCCTGGGCTGCACATCTGGCACTGGGCGTGGAGGGGTGACCCGAGAGCCTTGAACTCTGGGGACACACTGCCCACCCTGGGGCCAGGCTGTTTTCACACTGCCGCGATGTTCCCGGGGCCGCGGGTGTGGGACATGGAAACATATCCGTGGACAAGGATTTTCCATTTCCTCTTTCTGGTGTTTGTCCGAGACCCAGAGGCACCTTTCAGTTCTGGATGCTGTCGATAGTGTCATCACTCAGGGCCTGCCCCTGCCCAGTCCTGTGCCAGGCCCCGCGATGACCCCGCCTGCCCCTGCCCAGTCCTGTGCCAGGCCCCGCGATGACCCCGCCTGCCCCTGCCCCGCCCAGTCCTGTGCCAGGCCCCGCGATGACCCGCCTGCCCCTGCCCCGCCCAGTCCTGTGCCAGGCCCCGCGATGACCCCGCCTGCCCCTGCCCCTGCCCAGTCCTGTGCCAGGCCCCGCGATAACCCCCCTGCCCCTGCCCAGTCCTGTGCCAGGCCCCGCGATGACCCCCCTGCCCCTGCCCCTGCCCAGCCCTGTGCCAGGCCCCGCGATAACCCCCCTGCCCCTGCCCCTGCCCAGTCCTGTGCCAGGCCCCACAATGACCCGCCTGCCCTCACTTCCTCTCTAGCCAGGTTGTTGTGCTCACCGCACTCCCAGCTGAGGACCTGCTGGCTGGGGTGCTGGGCTGGTTGGGCAGCAGCTTTTCAGGTTGACCAAGGCCTCTTGTGACCTTGGGGTCTCAGCCTTAAGGGGGCTGTATGAGCTCGGCAGGGCAATGTAACAGAGAGGAAATTCAAGGCCCGGGAGGACCCAGCACCTGCTCAGAGCTCCTAGAGCCAGTGACAGAGCCAGGCATGCACTGGGTTCAGGGAGCACTGGCTCCTAGCCTGCCCCAGGGTAGGAGTTATATCTTTTAGGGTAAAAAGATAGGAAAGCCACTTAAAGCTTGGCATGGTGGGGCCTCATTGTGATAGACTGGGAAGGCCCAGTGGAGAGAACCCCCCAGCTGGGGGCTAAAGACCCTGCGTGTACTCCCTGGGTTGCCCCAGGAGGTCCTCCGCACCTAGGAAGTGGAGAGCGCTGTCTCCTGTGGTTCGGGTATTCCCATCTTGATCACTCCGAGCTCTCCTGAAAGCCTCTAATTCCTGTGACGTTACTCGGGCCGAGGGAGTAGGTCTCAAAAGCCAGCGATGGGAACCCAGGAGCAGCGGTCTGTTCCTGTTGTTTTCCTCACTGTCCCCTCGACCCAGGTGCCTGCTGTTTGGGGAGGAGGGTGAATGTGCCAGGCAGAGAGAAGTGGGAGATGAAAGCCAGGAAGGCAGCTGGCACTTGAAGGCCAGGTAGGGTGGTGGGAGCCACCAGAGGGCTACAAGCACGGGAGGGGCCGGTCCTCGTCTGTCCTGGGTCCTAAGAGGTCAGCTGACAGCAGCGGCACAAGAGGCTTGGAGGAGCGGGACTAAGGGCGTGAGACACTACGGGTCTCACAAGCAGTGGGCTCTGGGAACAGGCTGGGAGGGCCCAGACTGGGAGCTGGCCCTTGCCACTGGTTCTGGTGGGACAGAGGACTGGCTCCTCTGTGCTTGTGTCCACCCCACGCGGCCCCTTCATGGGGAGCCCGCCAGCCACCCTGCCTGGAGCTTGGGGGGTGTCCGCCCCTCGACTTCCTGAGCACTCCCTCTGCCCCTCCCTGCGCTGCCCCGGCCTCCGCAGCCGTCCGATGGACGGAGGGGAGGTGGGGGAATGATGGACGGAGGGGGGAGGTGGGGGAATGATGGATGGTGCAGTTATGGGCAGCGGGCCGAGCTCACAGCTATCGGGGCTGGAGCTCAGGGTTCCACTGCACTCAGAACCAGGTCCCTGCTCTGCACCCTCCTGTCCCGGGGCCCTGCTGACCACCGGGCCACTCGTGCTGTCCCTGCAGCGTCTTCCCGCGTGAGCTGAAGGAGGTGTTCGCTTCGTGGCGGCAGGAGTGCAGCAGCCGCGGCCGGCCCGACATCAGCGAGCGGCTCATCAGCGCCTCCCTGTTCCTGCGCTTCCTCTGCCCGGCCATCATGTCGCCGTCCCTCTTCAACCTGCTGCAGGAGTACCCCGACGACCGCACGGCCCGCACCCTCACCCTCATCGCCAAGGTGACCCAGAACCTGGCCAACTTCGCCAAGTGAGTGCTGCGTCCCCGCGGGCGGGAGGCCACAGGGGCGGGGAAGGCGTCCCTTCCCCGGAGCGGGGCTGTGCAGTGGGCCCTGCGTTTGTCCCTGTCATGCTCAGTCCTCCCCTTGGTCAAAATAAAGTCTCCGTACCCCGCCCTCCCCCTACCGAAGGTAGGTGCCGTTTTGGTCTGTTAATTTTCAAAGGTATTTTTTTCTTCAGCTTTTTTAAATTAACATTTGGTCACAAGGAGTCTCCCACGCACTTAACATTCATAAGCCTCGTTGTGAAATGAATGACTAATATGCCTTCAAGACAAGAGAGCCCGTTTCCTTAGCCCGGCCCCTGTGATTGGGCACTCGGGCTGTTTCAGACCGGCCTTGTTTAATGCTGTGAAGGTTGTCCTTGCTCATAAAGCGTGTTAGTGTTTTGGACTGTACCTTAGAGTGAGGGGGTGGAAACGGAAGGGCCGGGTCACCTCGTTGCCCGTTCTGGGGCCACCTCTGTGCTGGGCGCTGAGTCACGACTGGTCCCAGCCTTCCGGAGCCAGTGCCTGAGCAGGGGAGGGGGGCAGAGGGAGCAGCAGAGCGATGGGCACGGCCACGCGGTCTCTCGGGAGAGCCCTCGGCTTACTGGGAGAGCAGGCGGGGGCTTCTTCAGCCGTGTGCTCCCAGCTGCTTGTCGGGAGCAGAGGCAGGGCAGCCCCCGGAGGGCCGTGTGCTGGAGGGACAAGGCACCATGGCATCCTGAATCGTCAGGTGCCAGGCAGAGAGAAGTGGGAGGCGAAAGCCAGGAGGGCCGCTGGCACATGAAGGCCAGGCGAGGTGGTGGGAGCCACCAGAGGGCTGGAAGCACGGGAGGGGCGGCCCTCATCTGTTCTGGGTCCTGAAAGGTCAGCTGACAGCAGCGGCGCAAGGGGGTTGGAGGAGCGGGACTGGTCGCTGAGAGACCGCGGGAGAGTGGAGCTGCGGTTCTGGCAAAGGGGCAGTGAAAGTGTCGGGGGGTAGGGTGGTGCAGGACGCAGCGGCTGCAAGGTCACGGGTGCTGAGAAGATGCCATCAGCCAGCCTGGCTGGTGTGGGGAGGGAGAGGGAGGAGGTGACCCAACAGGCTCTGGCTTAGCTGCCCGGTAGACGGTGGTGCCTCCACTTGGGATAGAGAGGCTGGGAGTAGGGCACGGGTTTGGGATGTTGGCAATGACTTCAGACACGGCCTGGCTGGGTACAAGGGCAGGTGCCATGGGCAGGCATGTCTGCAGGCTCAGCGGGGGGACCTGGCCGAGTGTACACCCCCCACCGGGCCATTGCCACCTGGGGGAAAAGAGGAAGGAGATTGCTACTGGCAGTGAAAGGAGAGTGGGGGCCACAGAACACTCCAGGTCCTGTGAGGAAAGGTCCAGAAAAAGGGTCCCTGGACTTGGCAACGAGGAAAGGGGGCCCTGAGTCATAGGAGACTGGCGGGCTGGCCGGTTAGAGGTGTGGGAAGAGTCCATGGTGGGCAAGGAGGAACAGGAGCTGAGGTGGCGGGGATGTCTCAGAGAAGGGGCGTTTCTGGCTTCCCGGGCTGGCCGCAGACCTGGGTCGCTCACTCCGTCTGCTCTCTGCCCAGGTTTGGCAGCAAAGAGGAATACATGTCATTCATGAACCAGTTCCTGGAGCACGAGTGGACCAACATGCAGCGCTTCCTGTTGGAAATCTCCAACCCTGAGACCATCTCCAACACAGCCGGCTTCGAGGGCTACATCGACCTGGGCCGCGAGCTGTCCAGCCTGCATGCCCTGCTCTGGGAGGCCATCAGCCAGCTGGAGCAGGTGCCTGTCCCCGGGGCAGGGGCGGGCAGAGGGCTCTGCGTGGTGCGTCCAGCAGCCCCGCCAGTGCGCCGGAGCCCCCAGTTCTGACCTAGGCCCATCAGCACGCACAGGGACCTCTGGTCCCCGTATCCTTGGTGGGGAATGCCATGGTCACTTGCCAGCGCCAGCCGCCTGGGAGCCCGCTCTGGGTATGGGGCTCCAGCTGTGTCTTCATGCACTCGATGCGGAGTGGGTGGGGTCCGAGTGTGAAGGTACGTTCCCTACCTGTGGGAAATGCGGTCTGATTTAGCTCTTTCTGTGAAAATGTCTTCGTTCTGGGTGTTAAGGTCACTGATTTAAAATTAAAAAAAGATCAAGCAGGAAGTTGCAAACCTTTCCCAGTTGCTGTTGACCATCAGTTGAAATGGTTATTTCCTAGACACCTCTAACACGACTGCAGCCCCTTGGAACGTGCCCTCTGTGGCCTGGGGCTCCCCCCCCCCTGCCCCCGCCCCCGGCCAGCAGCCTCAGCCCACAGTCAACGGGCTCTTGGCAGCAAGAGCTGGGCCTGCCACAGTCCACTTCCAGAATATTCATTGCTTTCTGTGGCTCAGAGACCACCTTGCAAAAGTAGTTACTGCTGAAACAGGCTGGGAGGCCTCCCTGCTCCAGCGCTGTTTCCTGGAGGTGACCATGCAGGACGCTCTGACGTGTGGCCTTCTAGACACATCTGTGTACACAGCACGAGTTCTGATTATGTGAAAGTAAGACCTTGTGTGTGCACTGCCATGTGTGCTGCCCACGTGCTCTGTCCTGGACATCTTTCCGTGATGGCACGTGCTGCTCTGCTGCTGTGACCTTCCCCATGGCCAAAGGCCGTCCTGTCATCTGACGACTGTTTATTTCTCTGGCCCCTTGCTGGACACTCGGGTTTGTCCAGCTTTCCCCACACCAGATGCTGGTGCGGTCACTTCTGCTCGATGGTGTCTACTGCCCTGTGGCTGCAGGAGACCTGGGGGTGGGGGGAAGGGGCCGCGGCCCTCTTCCTCCTCTGCTGCCAGCACCAGGCCCTCCCCTCCCACCACTTGCTAATTCCCTGTGCCACCACCGTCACCACCTCTGCTCGCTGGTTAGCTGCTATCACAGCTAACAGTGTTGTAGCAAGGACTTGAAATCGAGCTCCTTGCCTCCCAAGCCGCTTTTCTAGTGACGACATGAGTTGTTTCTTTGTTTTGTTTTGTTTTTTATTAAGTGAGAGATGGGAAGGCAGAGAGACAGACTCCCACATGTGCCCTTACCGGGACCCACCTGGCAAGCCCCCTATGGGGCGATGCTCTGCCCATCTGGAGCCGTTGCTCTGTTGCTTGGCAACTGAGCTATTTTAGCACCTGACGCGAGGAGATGGAGCCATCCTCAGCGCCGGGGCCATCTTACTTGAATGGGCCATGGCTGTGGGAGGTGGGGAAAAAGAGAAAGGGCATGGGTAGAGAAGCAGATGGTCGCTTCTGCTGTGTGCCCTGGCCGGGAATTGAACCCAGGACTTCCACATGCCAGGCCGATGCTTTATCACTGAGCCAATAGGCCAGGGCCGACAACATGAATTTTCACACTTTGTTTTTACACAAAACCCTACCTGGAAGCCAGTGCCTAAGCAGGTGAAGGCAGCGTCCCCTTTGCCCAGCTTGGCCCGCAGCCTGGAATTCTTAGCACCATCAGTCTTAACCATGACAATGAGGTTGAGATGAGCTCTGTGCCGCCCTCCACCTGACCATCCATTTGTTAATCGTCTGATGGGCACATGCCACCAGCTTTGTGACTGTCTTCACTGGGGCTTAGGTGTCCAAGTGGGTCAGGCGCTGGCCCGCCCTGTGGAGTAGGTGATGTGGGAGAGGCTTCCCAGAAGCCTCTCAGATAGGAGGTGTGGGTGTAGGAGATTCTGGATTCCACGTGGGCTTTCCTCTCAGGGAGGCACCCAGGTAGGACAAACGAGCATCCAAGGCTTGGATGGGGTTAGAGTTTCTCCTTGTGGCCTCGCCCCTGCATCCCAGAAATACTTGGAGAGCTGGTAAATATTTATACATTTCTGCCCCCCCAACCCGTCCCTGACCTACTGGATGGGGGAGGGTGGTCCTGCACTTCTGCCTGGTTCCTTGGACGTCTCGAACCACAGTGACTGCAGCTCACATGACCTCCCCAGGAAGCCCCAACAGCTCACACCGGCTCCTCCTGTGTCTTTGCAGAGCATCGTGTCCAAACTGGGGCCCCTGCCTCGAATCCTGAGGGATGTCCACACAGCACTGAGCACCCCAGGCAGTGGGCAGCTCCCGGGGACCAATGACCTGGCCTCCACGCCTGGCTCTGGTAGCAGTAGCATCTCGGCTGGGCTGCAGAAGATGGTGATCGAGAATGATCTCTCTGGGTAAGAGCTGCCAGGTGTGCTGGGCATTGTGGGGTGCACATGCAGACAAGCGCACCCCCTTGCCGGCCCAGCCAGGCGGGAGGATGCCGACACAGGTGTTAATAAAACAAACTGGGTGGGACTCAGAATGTGTTGTGCAGGCCCTCGGTGGTAAACCTCCATTTGGGAAAACCAGGGAAGGCTGCCTGGGTGAGGTGGTGCTGGACCTTTGAGCTTTTAAAGAAAAACTTCCATTGGTAGAAAAGGCATTCTGGGTAGAGGCACTAACACAAAGGTGTGTTTGGAGAATAATTTCTGGTCCCAGATAGCTCCAGATCACCCAGGTGTGTTAAAAATGCCTGTTCCCCTGGTATTTCCTGGGCCCAGTCAGAATCTACAGAAGTGGTGTTGCAGGGCTATGTGTTTGTATTTTTTTTCTGAAGCTGGAAACAGGAAGAGACAGACAGACTCCCGCATGCACCCGACCGGGATCCACCCGGCACGCCCACCAGGGGTGATGCTCTGCCCATCTGGGGCGTCGCTCTGACGCGACCAGAGCCACTCTAGCGCCTGGGGCAGAGGCCAAGGAGCCATCCCCAGCACCCGGGCCATCTTTGCTCCAATGGAGCCTTGGCTGCGGGAGGGGAAGAGAGAGACAGAGAGGAAGGAGGGGGGGGTTGGAGAAGCAAATGGGTGCTTCTCCTGTGTGCCCTGGCCGGGAATCGAACCCGAGTCCTCCCCCACGCCAGGCCGACGCTCTACCCCTGAGCCAACCGGCCAGGGCCAGGGCTATGTGTTTTTAGCTGGGATGGCTCTGAAACTTTGAGTCTGGGAGCTCCAAAAGCTAGAGAGTTGAGGCCTGACCCTCACTCTGAGCCCTCAGCCCTGGGCAAGTGCCCTATAAGTAAAATACATGTTCATTGGAGGGGGAGGCAGATGTTGATGTTAAAATGAGGATATTCCTTTTGAAAAGTAGGCGTTTATGCTGACCTGTTTATGCCCCACTCGTACACTGCCCTCCCTACCAGGGGCCGCCATGGACCAATTAGTGAGGGGAGACTGGGCCAGCAGAGTGGGGGGTCAGGTCTTATTTGGATGGAGGTAGTGGCGGCAGCAGGCTTTTAAGTGGTGTGCCTGTGGAGGTCGAGGACTTGGGGGTGTGTGTGCAGGAGTGGAAGCTCAGGAAGAGGCCAGGTGCCACTTCCCACGTCCCTCTGAGTCTCGAGGGTCATTCTTACAACCTTCCAAATGAGGCAGATCCGAGTTCAGGTGGGGGACACCTTGGCTGAGAGACGGCCGGGCACATGGGATTTGAGGATCCCTGACCAGGTGTGCTGGTCTGGGTCTCTCCTGCTCTGCTTGCCGCCCCGTCCACTTCTTGTCGGCCCACGAGTGCTATGGCCCCACGTGGTCACAGCCTGCCCCACTTGAGCCCCATCAGCTGGGGCGGGCGCTTCCTCTCTCTGTTCCAGGCCGAGCCACCTCTTACTCCCACTTTAGGTGCATTCCGATCCCAAAGTCCTTGCTGCCTCCAGCCCACTCAGAGCCCTTTTCACTCCCACATCCTTCCCTCCAGAGCCTGGCTGGCCCCACCACATTGTGCCTTCTTCCAGGGAGTCAAGTTTGGGGAGGGGCCCAGGAGAGGCTGGAAGACCTGGGGAGGGCACAGCCCGCTGCTGCAGTTGCAGACACTGCCCCCCCCCCCCCCCGCCTGAGTCATGCCTTGAAGATCCTCCTCTGATTCCTTGCTTTTGGCAGGAACGCCAGCCCCCGCCTGCCAGTCAGTCAGGGGTGTGGCAGCAGGAGGCAGGGCAGGGGCCGTTTCTCCAGGCCCCCACTCTGGGGATCAGTCTGATTAGGAAGAAGAGGGAAGAGGAAGTCGGATTTCTCTGTGCAGGACCCTTGGATGGCAGAGAGCCGCTGCGTTGTGGGTTTGGGTTTAGCTGGGTGGAGCACTCCAGGCCTCAGCATCTGTCTTCCTAAGACGCAGCTGGGCAGGGGAAGGGCCTGCCAGGCAGCCCGGCCTGGCTCTTGCAGCGCGGGCCCCTAGCACAGAGGCTCCGTGCGGGAGCGGCCACCTCAGCCCCCAGTCCCCACGGTGGCTGCTGCTGGCGCCAGCCACCCGGGCTGTGGGTTGTGCAGCTGGGCCACTGGTCCCTGGGACTCCCGTTCTCGCTGCCCCGGTCCTCCCTGCCCTCCCCACCTTCCCTCTCCTTCCCCAGCCCTGCCTCAGGCCACCAGGCCCAGCAGCTTGGTGGGGGCTCTCGGTCTGGACCCACCTCGGCCACATTCACAGTTCTTCTCTTCCCCCTTCTTTCCCTGTGTGTGCTTGTCTCCCTGCAGTCTGATAGATTTCACCCGGTTACCGTCTCCAACCCCCGAAAACAAGGACTTGTTTTTTGTCACAAGGTCCTCCGGGGTCCAGCCCTCACCTGCCCGCAGCTCGAGTTACTCGGAAGCCAACGAGCCTGATCTTCAGATGGCCAACGGTGGCAAGAGCCTGTCCATGGTGGACCTCCAAGATGCCCGCACACTGGACGGGGAAGCAGGCTCCCCGGCGGGCCCCGATGCCCTCGCCACCGACGGGCAGATGCCTGCAACTCAGCTGGTGGCCGGGTGGCCGGCCCGGGCGGCCCCCGTGAGCCTGGTAGGGCTGGCCACAGTGCGGAGGGCAGGCCAGACGCCGACCACGCCAGGCGCCTCCGAGGGCACGCCAGGCCGGCCCCAGCTGTTGGCACCGCTCTCTTTCCAGAACCCTGTGTACCAGATGGCGGCTGGCCTGCCACTGTCACCCCGCGGCCTTGGCGACTCGGGCTCCGAGGGCCACAGCTCCCTGAGCTCCCACAGCAACAGCGAGGAGCTGGCGGCCGCTGCCAAGCTGGGGAGTTTCAGCAGCGCCGCAGAGGAGCTCGGGCGGCGGCCGGGGGAGCTGGCGCGGCGGCAGATGTCGCTGACTGAAAAGGGCGGGCAGCCCACGGTGCCCCGGCAGAACAGCGCCGGCCCCCAGCGCCGAATCGACCAGCCGCCACCCCCGCCCCCACCGCCACCTCCTGCCCCGCGTGGCCGGACACCTCCCACCCTGCTGAGCACCCTGCAGTACCCACGACCCTCGAGCGGGACCCTGGCGTCGGCCTCGCCGGACTGGGCGGGCCCCGGGGCCCGCCTGCGGCAGCAGTCCTCCTCCTCCAAGGGCGACAGCCCTGAGCTGAAGCCTCGGTCGGTGCACAAGCAGGTCAGTGCACTGGTGGCGGGCGGGCCAGGAGGGGGTCATACTCACGTCATGCTGCTCGCAGTCATTTCATCTCTGCCTGCACCGAGCTGCCATCCCATGCTGACTGAAGCCACGTCCGGCCCCTCCCCTCAGCCCCACTGGCCCCTGCCCGTCCTGTGAACCAGGGACACTGCAGCCTTAGAGTCCTGCCAGTTCCCCTCGGAACAGCTGGGGTCAGGGAGAACAAGGGAGGGGTCAGGCCATCTCCAGTTCTAAGGCTGTTCAAGTCCTACCCAGGTCAGGAGGGGACCTATCGCCCACAAGCCTCCTCCCTGCTCTGAGCTGGCCTCCAGAGCTCAGTTGCCAGGGTGCATGGGTGTCTCCTGTCACCCAGGGCCTGCACGCAGGACATGGAACTGACGTGCTTTGAGTCGAGTGCCCAGTCTTCTGGGGCCAGCTCGTCTTCATCTGGGTGGTGGGGAGCAGACCAGGAGGCTGCTGGCCACTTGACTCTGCCCCTGGCGGCCACCTGGGAGTGGGAGCTTCCTTGATCAGGGGCTGCCACATCAGTGGGTGCCCCGTCGGCTGACGGTCCTCTTCCTTCTCGCACGGCCATGCCCCTGAGCCACTTGCCCCCATGGGTGTCCCTTGCAGCCCCTCCCCTCTCACAGCTATGTTTCGTCACAGGGCCCTTCACCCGTGAGCCCCAATGCCCTGGACCGCACGGCTGCTTGGCTCTTGACCATGAACGCGCAGTTGTTAGAAGACGAGGGCCTGGGCCCAGACCCCCCCCACAGGGATAGGCTCAGGAGTAAGGAGGAGCTCAGCCAAGCAGAAAAGGTAAAGCCGGACCCTGGCAGTTCGGGACAGGGCGGGGCTGCATCGTTTGGCAAGATTCTCTCCCTCCGAGTCCGGAATGAGGGGACACTGCTCGGTCCTGCAAATAGCCAGTCCTCTCTCAACCCCTGGTTTCGTGTGAGGACAGTGGTCAAGGGAGTCTGGAAAGAGTAGCAAGAGGGTTTTAGCTTAGACCTGAGGTTTCCCAGACGGGCTGCACAGGAGACTCAGCTGGGGCTTGTGCTGAATCCGGGCTCCTGGGACGTGGTCCTTGGACCTCTGGGAGGCCCCGTCCCCAAATGACTGAGCGGCTGAGCTTTGGAGAATTTGGGACTTTGGGGTTGAGGGTGACAAAGAGGTGCATGGACACCCTTGAGGGGCTTCATGCACGAGGAGGTGGAGGCGTGGGTCCCCGAGCCAGCGGAGAACACCCCAGCCAGGCCCCTTCTCGTGGGGCCTGTGCCTGTCTGAGGTCTGGCTCCCTTCTTGTCCCCATCTCTACGGGCCTAGGGGAGAAAGCCAGGGGGAGGGCTAGAGGCAGCTTGCTACTGAGAGGGTCCCCCCACCCCCTGGGCCGGGAGGGGCTCTAACTCAGCCACATGCCCTCGTCACGCCCACCGAGTAGCTGGCAGGTGGTGGGCGCTTCTGTCCCCCAGCTCTCCCAGTGGTGTGGCAGGTGCCTGGGTTCCGCGCCTGGCTCTCCTCTCCTGGAGGCCAAAACCCAGGGCTGCCAGGGCAGGGCCCCCAGGTGGCAGTCACCCCCCACTCACCCCTGGAGCAGCCTTAGGCAAGGGCACAGGGCACAGGGCCGGTGGCAGGAGTGTTCTCCCCGCCCAGGGTGAGGTCCATGTCCGCACTGCATTCTGCCTTGGTCCACCGCATCCACCTGCTTTCACCACATTACGTGAAGGGAACCAGGGCACATGGGGTACAGTGCTCCACGAGCCACAGTGTGGCTGGGGAGCAAGGAGGACCAGCCTCAGGCCAGGCTCCCTGCAGGAGCCTAGGGCCAGGCTCGCACTCCTCTGAGGCTCCGGTTTCCATTTGTGAATGGAAGGATCGCCTGCACGCTCTTAAGGGTCAGGCTGCAGCTGGAGCGCCTCTTGCCTCATTGTCCCTGGGCTGAATGAGCTGCTGCTTCTCTCGCCCTCTTTGCTGCTAACCCTCACAGGCACAGCCAGGAGGCCTTTGTTCCCTGCGCTCCCTGGAGTCCTGGTCCTGCCTCTGTCAGGCCCTTCCCACACCCCCTGGCCAGCTTGAGCAGAAGACCTGGGATGGGGCCAGGGCCATGTCCCCTGGAGCCAGGCTTCCCTAGGGTCCAGCTTTATGTCAGGGATTGCATTTGCGGTGGGGCTGGGTCTCTCTGGCTTTGCTGCCTCCTGACCTAGGGACAGGCCTTTGCTGTTGAGTGAGTTGGGCTCCTGTGCCCAGGACTCAGGAGAGGTTCTTCCTGCCTCCCCAGCTGTGTCCTCATGGCACCCTGGCCCCAGGCCCCGATCCTGGTGTCCTGCCTGCCTCACCCTCTGTCCATGCTGCACAACCTCCCTGCTTGCTTCTCCTGCTGCCTTCCACATCCTGTCTTCCCCAAAGGCCAAGCACGCTGGGCTGAGTCAGATACGGAAAGTCAGGGCCGCCTTGCCCTTACCCTCTCTCTCCCACTTCCTCCACCACCGCCCTGGCTTTATGGCCAGACAGAGGCTGGGAGGCTAGGATCTTATTCCACCAGCCAGTCTGTTCTCCATGTGATTGGCTCACCTCAGTTTCCCTCCTATAGAGCCTCCACCTCACAGGGCCCTGTCTGGTCTCCTTAACGTTCAAGGTGTTTTAACCATTGCTTGTTATAAAAAGCTAAAGGCCCTACTTACACCCTTCTGAGTCCTCGTTCCCCTCACAGCCGTAAGGCCAGGCTGGGGAACAGGAGCATGGAGCGGAGGGAGCCCCGGAGGGGACAGACTCGGCACCCCCTCTCTGTGGGAAGCAAGCTGGGTAGGGGACAGTCCCTGGGCGCTCCTCCTGCCCCGGGCCCCTGCTCGGGCTCACGCGCTGTGCTCTGTCCTGGGTGCGCTGCCCGCCCAGCAGGACCTGGCCGTGCTGCAGGACAAGCTACGCATCTCCACCAAAAAGCTGGAGGAGTACGAGACCCTGTTCAAGTGCCAGGAGGAGACGACGCAGAAGCTGGTGCTGGAGTACCAGGCACGGCTGGAGGAGGGCGAGGAGCGGCTGCGGCGGCAGCAGGAGGACAAGGACATCCAGATGAAGGGCATCATCAGCAGGTGAGGGTCCTGGGCAGGGCAGCTGCAGGGCGAGCGCAGCGTGGAGACGGCAGGAGGAGGGTGTCCCGGATGATGGGGACAGCGGGGCACAGGAGGCAGGAGGCAGCCTGGCGGGTGGGGAGCCCCACCCGGCACAGTGCGTGCTGCCGGTAGAATGCACAGCAGGGTCTGGTGGGGGTGAGGTCAGCCCGGCTGCTCATGGAGGGCCTGCGGGCCCTGTAGGGCTCACATTTTCCTGGTAAGCTTTCTCGGGAGTTTAGAAGCTGGACTGGGGGTACCAGGAGAGACAGTGAGGACCCAGTTCAGGACAGGAGAATAGGCATGCATGTCAATTACTTTCAGCGGCTGCAGGTGGGAGGTGAGAGGGAGGAAGGAGACAGAATGATCCCCAGACTTCTACCGGGAGCATCTGGCTGTGTCACAGTGCCAGCTGCTGAGCAGGGGGCTGTGGAGGAGCGGCATTGGGGGGGGGGGGATCATGAGGCCAGTTTGGGATGTGCTGAGTGTTATGCAGGAAGATTTCCAGGGCCTTTGGTTTTCATGCTGACTCTCATTTTTACGGACAGTTCATATGAGAGTCTGTGTTGTTCCCTTCCTTCTCCTTCTCCTTCTCCTTCTCCTTCTCCTTCTCCTTCTCCTCCTTCTCCTTCTCCTTCTCCTTCTCCTTCTTCTCCTTCTCCTTCTCCTTCCCCTTCCCCTTCCCCTTCTCCTTCCACCTTCCACCTTCCACCTTCCACCTTCCCCCTCCCCCTCCCCCTCCCCCTCCCCCTCCCCCTCCCCCTCCCCCTCCCCCCCCTCCCCCTCCCCCTCCCTCTCCCTCTCCCTCTCCCTCTCCCTCTCCCTCTCCCTCTCCCTCTCCCCGCTCATGGGTAGGGTGGGCATGGTGGGCACACCCTCCTCCGTGTCTGTAGGCAGGGAGTGTGGTCAAGGTGTAGCATCCAGGCCAACCCATAGAGTCCCAGTCTTGGAGTTTTTCTTGTGACAGTAATACCAGGGACAAGAGGGACAGTGTGGGTTTACAGCTTGTTTGTTTACATGGTACAGATGTCATCAGGACAGATGTCACAGGTGTGCAGACCTGGCCTCTTGCTTTGTTCACTGTAAAACCTACCCAGATTTCTCCTATGTAGAATGCCTGTGTTTCTGCTCCTAATTATTGTTTGCTTCATTTACCTGTGGGTTCATTGGAAAATGGTTAGCGTGAGCAGAGGGCTATAACCAGGGTCACGAGAAACCCACTGTTTACTTGATCGCCAGCTCTGCCCGCAACTGTCTTCACGTGGGTGGTCACAGAAACGGAAACACTCTCAACCTAACTCCCCCCCTCCTTGTTGTGTCTGTTTTTCAAGAGGTGCGTGCTTCTCTGAATTCAGTGGCTTATTTAACAGACTTATTTTTACTAACCAATCCTCCCTAATGTAAATGTTAGTTCAATTTGGTAGATAGTGTTGTTCAAGTCTTCTGTGTCCTTACTGGCTTTGCTACTTGTTGTTCTACCAATTACTAAGGAAAGGGTACCAACGTTTCTAGTCATAATTATGGGTTGGCGATTTCTCCTTTTATTTCTGTTGGTTTTTGCTTTATGTACGCTGAAACACTATTCTTAGATGCATACAGATTTAGGATTGTTATGTGCTGTTGATGGACTGACTTTTGTATTATTATAAAGTCATCTTCCTGAACTCTCATAATATTTCTTGCTCTGAAATGTTGTTTAATATTAATACAACTGCCTCAACTTTCTCTTAATTAGTGTTAGCCTGGTATACTCTTTTCCATCCTTACACTTTTAACTCATCTATGTAGCTCTATATAAAGTGAGGGGGTTTTGTTTTAGTTTTTTTGAGACAGAGACAGAAGGACAGATAAGGACAGACAGGCAGGAAGGGAGAGATGAGAAGCATTAATTCTTCGTTGCAGCTCTTTGTTGCTGCTCCTTAATTGTTCATTGATTGCTTTCTCATATGTGCCTTGACCAGGGGGCTACAGCAGAGTGAATGACCCCTTGCTCAAGCCAGTGACCCTGCGCTCAAGCTGGTGAGCCCACACTCAAGCCAGCGACCTTGGGGTTTTGAACCTGGGTCCTCTGCATCCCAGTCCAACAACTCTACTCACTGCGCCACCGTCTGGTCAGGCTAAAGTGAGTTTCTTTTGCAGACATCTTGTTGGTTCTAGCTTTCTATCTGGTAGTCCCTGCCTTTTAATTGCAGTGTTTAGACCACTTACATTTAATGTAATTGTCAGTATAATTATATTTAAAGCTACAATCTTGCTGCTTGTTTTCTATTTGTACTACTTGTTTTATTCCCCTTTTTTTCCTGCTTGCTTTTTTATTGAGTATTTTTTTTATGATTTCATTGTATCTCCTCTGTTGGTTTATTAGCTAATCTCTTTGTGGTTGCTTTAGGGCAAGGGTTAGAAACTTCCAGGAAAGGAACAGATAATAAATATTTTTGGCTTTGCAGAACTCTCTGGCCTGCTTTGGCCCTCACCCCGGCTATCTGGGTAGGCATTGTCATCATCTTTGGTCCTCTGCACTTAGTTAGTGTACTTTTTTCCTCTGGCTGGTTTTAAGATTTATTTATCACTGATTGCCAGCAAGTTGATTATGATGTAATCTGAGCTGGTGTGGTTTTCCTCATGTTTCTTGGGCATGCTAAGCTCCTGGATCTGGGGGGGTGCAGGCACGCCTCCCAGGCTGTTTCTGGGACACGCACTGCACATGTGTGAGGCCACTTTATACGACCCCCCATCCCACTGGTGCTCTGCTGTTCCCTTTTTCCTGTATTTTATCTTAGGTCATTTCTATTACTGTCTTCAAGTTCACAAATCGTTTCTCCACTGTCTAATCTGCTATTAATTCTTTTCAGTATTTTTCCCGTTGGATACTGTATTTTCACCTCAAGACTTTGTTTGGTTTAAATCCCATCCACTTCTTATTACACTCAATGCTTTCCTCTGTTTTCTTGAACAACGTGGACTATATTTATAGTAGTTTTTTTAAGCCCTTGCCTACTAATGCTATCATCTGTGACACTTCTGAGGCTGTTTTTATTGATTAATTTTATTCCTGGTTATGGGTTATATTTTTGTACTAATCTACATACTTCGTTGGATGCCAAGACATTGTGAGTTTTATGTGGACGTTTTGTGTTCCTTTGACTATTTTGGGTTTCGTTCTGGGACACAATGCGGGTACTCAGAATCACTTGGTTCTTTTGAGGCTTACATTTACACTTGGTTGGGTGGGTCCTGGACAAAGTTTAATCTCAGCCTAATCTGGCTCCACTGTGCGGTAGCTGCCTTCTGGGGCCTCCTGGGTTAGTGCGTCTCCCCACTCTTTGCAGGGAACACGAGCTTTCCCTGGGGGGTTTTGTGGACTCCTTTCCAGTGGTTCTTTTTTTTTTATTTGTTACAGTATTTTATTTTATTTAAAGGTTTTATTGATTGAGTTTTACAGAGAGAGGAGGCGGGGGAGCAGGAAATATCAGCTCACAGCCGCTTCACTTGAGTTGTTCATCGATTGATTGTCATAGGTGCTTTGACCGGTCAAGCCCAGGGTTTCGAACCGGCGACCTCAGTGTTCCAGGTGGATGTACTGTCTGCTGCAGCACTGTAGGCCAGGCTCCTTTCCACAGGTCCTTGCCATGACCTGGCTCCTCTCTCACAGGCATGCAGCCCAGTCCTCCACGGAGACCCATGGGGACCCCTGAGGAGATGGGCGGAGCCCTCCTGGCATCTTCCTCCTCTCTGGCAGGGTCCTGCGAATCCTAGCCACCTCGCCTCCCTGCCCACCCTGGACCCCAGACTCTGTGGTCGCGCCCTCTTCTTATTTGACCTGAACACTCGGGCAGTGGGTGGGGCTCACACTCTAGGCAGTGGGTGGGGCTCACACTCCAGGCAGTGGGTGAGGCTCACACTGAGTCTAGGCAGTGGGTGGGGCTCACCCCCCCCTGCCTCTTTCCTGTAGGAGCCCTTGTACTGGGCTACCTGTTGTTCAGTGTCTGGAAAACTGTGTTTCATATACTATACATATTTTGTCTTGTTTTCTAGGTTGTTTTGCCTTTTTTTTTTCTTGGATGGCAAGAGTGTAACTCTAGTCCCTGTATTTCCACCATAGCTGGAGACAGAAGTCTCCCCTCAGCATAATTTCCGTTCTGCTGACCCACCACCCTTCTCGCAGGCTTCACTCCAGGACTACCTTCCTGTGGCAAGGAACCCCCTCGGCCTGGCGCACTCCCCTTCCTCCTGATCAGTGCTCCTGATCCCATTGGCTCCTCGCGGCAGCCCCGGCTCCCTGTGCATCTCTGTGCTATGGGCCGAGTGCTCGCCCAGGGCGGGCTGCTCTGCTGGGCTGGGGAAGTTGTGCAGGTAGAGACAGAAACGAAGCATGGGGAAGGTGAGCTCGTCTGAGAAGTGTTTGGAGAGCGAGAAGAACAGAGGGTCGAGCAGAGCCCCGTGGAGCCCTGACCCCCTAGGGGCCGACGGGACATGGCATCTGCAAGCAGTAGTCTGGGAGCCAGCGGGCAGACCCAGGGAGCCTGGGCTGCGGAGGCTAGAGGAAGGCAGTAGTCTGGGAGCCAGCGGGCAGACCCAGAGAGCCTGGGCTGCGGAGGCTAGAGGAAGGCAGTAGTCTGGGAGCAGCGGGCAGACCCAGAGAGCCTGGGCTGCGGAGGCTAGAGGAAGGCAATAGCCTGGGAGCAGCGGGCAGACCCAGGGAGCCTGGGCTGTGGAGGCTAGAGGAAGGCAGTAGCCTGGGAGCCAGCGGGCAGACCCAGAGAGCCTGGGCTGCGGAGGCTAGAGGAAGGCAGTAGTCTGGGAGCAGCGGGCAGACCCAGAGAGCCTGGGCTGCGGAGGCTAGAGGAAGGCAGTAGCCTGGGAGCAGCGGGCAGACCCAGAGAGCCTGGGCTGCGGAGGCTAGAGGAAGGCAGTAGTCTGGGAGCCAGCGGGCAGACCCAGGGAGCCTGGGCTGCGGAGGCTAGAGGAAGGCAGTAGCCTGGGAGCCAGCGGGCAGACCCAGGGAGCCTGGGCTGCGGAGGCTAGAGGAAGGCAGTAGTCTGGGAGCAGCGGGCAGACCCAGGGAGCCTGGGCTGCGGAGGCTAGAGGAAGGCAGTAGCCTGGGAGCAGCGGGCAGACCCAGGGAGCCTGGGCTGCGGAGGCTAGAGGAAGGCAGAGCCTGGGAGCAGCGGGCAGACCCAGGGAGCCTGGGCTGCGGAGGCTAGAGGAAGGCAGTAGTCTGGGAGCAGCGGGCAGACCCAGGGAGCCTGGGCTGCGGAGGCTAGAGGAAGGCAGTAGTCTGGGAGCAGCGGGTCGGGCTGCGGAGGCTAGAGGAAGGCAGTAGCCCGGGAGCCAGCGGGCAGACCCAGAGAGCCTGGGCTGCAGAGGCTAGAGGAAGGCAGTAGTCTGGGAGCAGCGGGCAGACCCGGAGAGCCTGGGCTGCGGAGGCTAGAGGAAGGCAGTAGCCTGGGAGCAGCGGGCAGACCCAGAGAGCCTGGGCTGCGGAGGCTAGAGGAAGGCAGTAGTCTGGGAGCAGCGGGCAGACCCAGGGAGCCTGGGCTGCGGAGGCTAGAGGAAGGCAGTAGCCTGGGAGCCAGCGGGCAGACCCAGGGAGCCTGGGCTGCGGAGGCTAGAGGAAGGCAGTAGTCTGGGAGCAGCGGGCAGACCCAGGGAGCCTGGGCTGCGGAGGCTAGAGGAAGGCAGTAGCCTGGGAGCAGCGGGCAGACCCAGGGAGCCTGGGCTGCGGAGGCTAGAGGAAGGCAGAGCCTGGGAGCAGCGGGCAGACCCAGGGAGCCTGGGCTGCGGAGGCTAGAGGAAGGCAGTAGTCTGGGAGCAGCGGGCAGACCCAGGGAGCCTGGGCTGCGGAGGCTAGAGGAAGGCAGTAGTCTGGGAGCAGCGGGTCGGGCTGCGGAGGCTAGAGGAAGGCAGTAGCCCGGGAGCCAGCGGGCAGACCCAGAGAGCCTGGGCTGCAGAGGCTAGAGGAAGGCAGTAGTCTGGGAGCAGCGGGCAGACCCGGAGAGCCTGGGCTGCGGAGGCTAGAGGAAGGCAGTAGTCTGGGAGCCAGCGGGCAGACCCAGAGAGCCTGGGCTGCGGAGGCTAGAGGAAGGCAGTAGTCTGGGAGCAGCGGGCAGACCCGGAGAGCCTGGGCTGCGGAGGCTAGAGGAAGGCAGTAGTCTGGGAGCCAGCGGGCAGACCCAGAGAGCCTGGGCTGCGGAGGCTAGAGGAAGGCAGTAGCCTGGGAGCAGCGGGCAGACCCAGAGAGCCTGGGCTGCGGAGGCTAGAGGAAGGCAGTAGTCTGGGAGCCAGTGGGCAGACCCAGGGAGCCTGGGCTGCGGAGGCTAGAGGAAGGCAGTAGTCTGGGAGCCAGCGGGCAGACCCAGAGAGCCTGGGCTGCGGAGGCTAGAGGAAGGCAGTAGTCTGGGAGCCAGTGGGCAGACCCAGGGAGCCTGGGCTGCGGAGGCTAGAGGAAGGCAGTAGTCTGGGAGCCAGTGGGCAGACCCAGAGAGCCTGGGCTGCAGAGGCTAGAGGAAGGCAGTAGTCTGGGAGCCAGCGGGCAGACCCAGAGAGCCTGGGCTGCGGAGGCTAGAGGAAGGCAGTAGTCTGGGAGCCAGCGGGCAGACCCAGAGAGCCTGGGCTGCGGAGGCTAGAGGAAGGAAGTTGGCAGGTAGACGTGATCAAGAGTGATTGACGGGTGCGGGAGAGACTGGCAAGATAAGACCAGGAAGGAGCAGTTGGTGACAGACCCACACCTGCCTTAGCTCTGAGCTTCTGTGGCTGGCATTCCTGCCATCTCTTCTGCTTGTTTCCCGCCTGTGGGCCTTGTTTGTCCTTCAGATGTCCAGTTCAGT
Source organism: Saccopteryx leptura (assembly GCF_036850995.1). Classification (NCBI taxonomy): domain Eukaryota; kingdom Metazoa; phylum Chordata; class Mammalia; order Chiroptera; family Emballonuridae; genus Saccopteryx; species Saccopteryx leptura. The sequence continues at coordinate 13,826,151 of NC_089504.1, read as the reverse complement.
GTGCGCGCCCCACCCCCCTCCGGGATAGGTAACTCCTTCCTGCTCTCTGTCCCCAGGGCCCCCAGGCCTCTTGTGCAGGGCCCAGCCGCTGTCTGTGTCTCTGCTGCCTCGTGAACTCCTTGTGGGGCAGGGCTACACTTCCTTCATCTCGCTACCACAAGTGCCCGGCATAGCTTCAGTGAATGTGGATTGGGGTAGAAAGCTCTAGAGCCCTCTGGGGTCTTTGTCTTCCCACCCAAACCACGATCCCAGGACTTTATATCACCCGCCAGGCTCCGGAGGACAGGGAGAATCTAACCCCTACTCCCACCGTCCTGGACGAGCTTCAGGAAAGGGGCAGCCGCAGGGGCCTCTGGGGATTTGAGAAGGAACCGGGCAGGCAGAGTGTAAGGAAGGCGTGGGTCCTGCTCATGCTGTGGCCGGGCAGCTGGAGAGCCTCTGGGCCAGACAGGGGCAGGAGGTCCGCGGCCAGCGAGGAGTTCTCCCAGCGGGTCTCCCCCGTGTGGGTGTGACGGCTACGCCCACCTCCTCGTCGGCTCCTCCAGTCCAGCCTGACTGTCCTTATCTCTGGTCACAGGTTGATGTCAGTGGAGGAGGAGCTGAAGAAGGACCATGCAGAGATGCAAGCAGCTGTAGACTCCAAACAGAAGATCATTGATGCCCAGGTGGGGGACTCTGGCCCTTGGGTCGGCCACAGGTGGTGAAGGACCTGGGATAAGGGGGGGGGGTGACTTTGGCTTCTCTATATATTTACTCTTACCCCACTGCAAAAGCTGCAGAGGAATAGGAGACCAGGCTCTCTGCCCCAAGAGGTGAGACTTAAGTTGAGGGTCTCAGTGGACCAGTGTGAAAGGGGTGGGCTCTTTCCCTACGGGGGCAGCGTGGCGGGTACTGACTTTACGAGGGGTGCTGACCAGAGAGAGGGGAACGAGGTAGGCTGAGGGTGACCCAGGCTGGCTGAGGGGTGGGGGTGAGGAGGGGCTCTTGTTCAGAGCTGTGGCTTCCCTACAGCATTGTGTTCGAGGCTCTGGCCTCTAGTCCTTGCAGCCAGGCCTGTTCCCTTTTCTTCTCAATTGCCAGGAATAGGGCCAGGGCTTGCTCCGACTCGAAACTGTACACGTTGACCAGGAGCTGTGACCTCTGTGTGTCACACACACACAGGGGGACATGCACAGGGCACTTGCCCTCAGGGTGGCTGAGGGGTGACAGCACTAGAGCTGCTCTGTTTGAGATGAGGAGCAGGCGATGTGGTCGAGACGTTGGGAAGGCAGAGTAAAGGAGGTCAAGGCCCACGATGGCACCTTCCGCCCACCCCCCGCCTGCCCCACGCGCCCTCCGCTGCACTGCCCTGGCACGGGGCACTGGCCGTCCCTACATTGGCTCCAGGTCTCCCTCCCCCCACCTCAGCACCCTCACAGGAGCACGGAGGCCCGGGGGATCCCGGCCCCTCTCCCCTCTCGTGCCCGTCTCACGCCTGCCCTGTCCACAGGAGAAGCGCATCGCCTCCCTGGACGCCGCCAACGCCCGCCTCATGAGTGCCCTGACGCAGCTCAAAGAGAGGTACAGCATGCAGGCCCGTAACGGCGTCTCCCCCACCAACCCCACCAAATTGCAGATTACCGAGAACGGCGAGTTCAGAAACAGCAGCAATTGTTAACCTGCCCACGGCGCCGGAGGACTGGCGGCCCAGGGCCGGCCTCGGCCTGGGGAGGAGCACCCCACAGCTGCAGCCCCAGCAGGCGCGGGGGGCGAGAGGCTCGTGTCCGTGCCCTCTGCCCGCGGCCCCGGAGGCGGCCACAGAGGGAGCCGAGAGAGACGATGCCATGGGAGCCCCTCGCTCCCGCCCTCCCGAGCAGCGCGCTGAGTGCAGGCTGAAGAGACTGCACGCGGGCAGTGGGACAGCCGGGTGGGGCGGGGCGGGGCCAGCCAGACACGGATCTGTTGGCTGTTGAATGTGGTGTGTCGCCTTTCCTCCTTGACCTGGCCAAGTGCATGTACCCCTCACGCTCCCTAGACAGGGAGCCGCCCGGAGAGGTGGGGGATCGAAGAGCCAGCCAGGCCCCTGCCCAGGACCTGCCGCCTGCCCCTCGGTTTCAGGAGCTGACAGGCTGGTTGGCAGGCAGGGACAGGGTGGGGAGGATGGAGCTGCCAGAGCTCCGTGTTCCCTGCCCGCCTGGCACTGAGCACCAGCCACTGCATGCGGCCTGTCGGGGACCCTTCCCGCCATGAACCGAGGACTCACCTGTACCTGTCCCCACACTCCACTCCCGCCGCCCCCTCCCTCCCTCCCTCTCTTACTTGTTCTGCCAAAAAGACCCAGCGAGGTTCACGCTGCGTCCTGTGTCCTCCGGGCCCCCGCACCCCTGGGAGGACTGGCACCTCCCTCACTTGCCCCCCAGGCCTAGGCTGTTGCTCTGGGGCTCCTGAAGCCAAAGACCCCGGCCGAGCTGGCCCAGACGGCACTGAGCCGCTGAGCGGCCGCCTGCCCTCCGCCTGCCCTGCAGGGGCGGCCGCTGGCGCTCACCCCGGAGGAAGGCTAATCTTTCCTGATTGATGGTTAAAAAAGTTCTAATGCCCGCGGGCCCGAAGAAGGTGGATAACTGTGATTTTCTTTCCTTTCACAGTATGCATTAGAAACAAAAGCCCGCTTGCTCGCTTGCTGGAACACAGGGGCCTTTTAAATTGAGCGTGCGCACTGCATGGGAAATAGCGCCCCGGAGGATGTTAGACTTGCTTCCCTCTCCGAGACAGCAGCGGCCTGCACCAGGCCCCGTGTGTGCAGCGGCCTCCTCACCCTTCCCGGGCCCCCAGCCAAGGACCAGGCGCTGCAGACAGGCGAGGGGCACACCCCGCAGCTGGGGCCGGTTTTCCCCAGCTCTAGGCTGCTCTGTAGTGTTCAGGCCTCCCCGCCCCCACGTGTGGGCATAGGTGGGCAGGAGCTTGGGTCTCTCCCTCTCTCTGGGTCCTTCCCTGCTCCCAGCCCCAGCCCTGGTTACAAGAGCCGGGGCCTTTGTCCCACAGCAGAGCCAGGGCCGAGCCAGAGCCACCTCTCTGCCTCAGGAAGCTGAGGAGACCCTTGGGAGGAGCGCTGAGTCCTTCCCGCCCCAGGGGCTGGGGTTGCCACAGAGCCCACCAGGGGGCAGGGGGAGGGGCGGCCCAGGCCACACTGAACCCCCATCCTGGGCCTGCTCAGGGAATGGGCTCTGAGATGAAACCTGCACTACAGTTAGGCCAGAGACATGCTGGTGGGCAAGGGCAGCCTCCAAGGGTCACAGACCTCAGGAAGGAAGGCCGTGGGGCCTAGGCCCTGCGCCCACTCCTGGTCTCACGGGCAGGGCCTGGCCCCAGTGACGTCCTCTGGTCCGGTTTCATCCCCCATTGCCCGTGAGCCCTCCCCTCCTCACCCCACTCCTCTCCCACCGATGCCTCGTAGAGCGACCTCGGACTGAGCGCCTCTTAGCAATACAGGGGGCGGTTCCCCGGGCCGGACAGCAGGCGCAGGGGCCAGTGCGGCGGCCGGTCCTGGCGGCCCTTGGCTGGGCTGGGAGCTCTCAGGCCGAAAACTTTTATTTACCTAGTGCAAAAACTGTAAAAGTGTACAGACGCCACAGATTTTTATCTGAATTGCAAGTCTGACCATTTTTGTAAATGTTCTTGGTGTTTGACTGTAATGTAACTATTTCACCTAATGGTTGTACATAGTCCTCTAGTCCTGGTGCTGCCGAGGGCTGCCCGGGACCGCTGCTCTCCCACGGTTTGTATTTTATTTTTTAATCTAGAGAACAGTATTGGCAGGAGGAAGGGGTTTGGGATTTGGGTGTTGGGGTGTTTTCCCTGCCCGTGGCATTTGTCTGTTTGCTTTGCAATGTGCTGTGTGGGTAGGGGTGATGGGGGCGGGCGCCCCGGGCAAGCCAGCAAAGGGGGCTCCTGCCCAGGCCACACAGAATGGGGCTCCCGCCTGGGCCACACAGAACCTGTGTCTTGTCGTTGGATGCTGCCTGCTGGCGTGGCCAGGTCACCAGGGGGCCTGCAGGGAGGGGAGTGAGGGAAGGCAGTCCCTGCTCTGGGAGGACCAAGGTCCAGGCCCGGACCCTGCTGGACACAGCTCTCTACTCCTTTGCCAACACAAAGAGGCCTGACTTTTTTGCTTAACTTTTATGTTTAGGGTGAAGGAAACTGCCAAACTTCCTATAAGTGAAGACTCTTTTTCCGACTGCCCAGTAAGGGGGGTGGGAGACCCAGGCCAGAGCTCCATGCCCCCTTCCAGAGCATCTGCCCAGATGCCCCTCTCTGCCTCCCGCCCGTCCGTCTGCGGAAGGCAGGCCGTCCAGGGAAACAGCCCCTCTTTTCTACACACTCGGCCCCGAAGCCGCCCCGGCCCCCACACTGCCCTGCCCCCCTTTTTGTAAGTATGTGAAGAGGACAAACTGCAAACGTGGAGTCTTGGCTGGAGCCCCTCCAGCTGTGACTTTCAACTATGTAATAATGTACAGAGAAAGTTGTTGGTGTTCTAAGACTGTGTGGCTGTGCAATTTCTGTACATTTGCAATTAGAAATATTAAAGATTTATTTAGCTATTTTAAGTCTGACTCGCCTCTCCATTCAGCAGTGTCTCAGCAGATTTTGCAGGGGTGACTCTTGAGTCACAGGCTGATACCGTCCTTTACTGAGGGACCCAGCACTTGGTTCATGGTGGCAGTTGTAGACAGGGAAGCAGAGGCAGTGGTGGTCTCGGCACACGGAGTGATCCGGATGATCCCCTCCCCTCCGGGCTGGGGTCTGTCGGCTCCAGGCCTTGGAGCAGATGAGCTCTCAGGCCCTCCCTCTGGGTCAGCTAGCTAGGAAGCGAGGTCTTGGCTGGTCTCACGGCCTTCCGGAGGACGGCCCCCTCTGCCCCTGCGGAGACGCCAGCTCCTGCCTGGCTCTGTTCAGAGGCTGTCCGCTGATCTCTGTCTCCAGGAGGGGACAGGCCCGTGGAGGTCGGCCCAGTCACCAGCAGGTCATGGCAGTTGGACTAAATTCAAGCTTTCAATGTCTGGAAGGTTCCAACTGACAGGGCTTTCCCAGGTCCCAGTGACCCATTGCAAGGCCCAGCCCACAGCCTCCACTGGAACACACTGGGCCTCAAGCCCCTGCAGCTGTACCCGTGTACAGAGGACCTTGCGGCGCTGGGTCCCACGCAGCAGGTCCCAGGCACGCTCAGTCACCGAGCGCTGAGACCAGCTCAGACGGGCGACTCCAGCCCTAGCCCGGCCTCAGCAGCAGCGCAGTGCCCAGGCTCTGCAGGGGGCAGGGGTGCCCCGCTCAGATCGATGACCTGCTCTGTGACCTGCACAGTGTCTCTGGCTGCTGCCAGGGACTTGGGCCCAAGCTGTCCAGCATTTCCGAAGAGACGCCCAGAGCTGTTCCTGTGCTTGTCCTTGCAGCTAATGGGGGGCTGGTTCTGGGGGCCACCAGCTGCTGTCCGCTCTCTCCAGCCTGACCCCTTGTCTCAGTCCTAGGGTAGCTCCAAACCCGTGCAGTTCTATTGGGGGGGGACTCCCTGCTTTCCCACCCCCGCCACACGATGCCATCTGTCACTGCGCCCCCCCACCCCAGCCTGGCCTGCCTCGGCCGCCTGCCTCGCACCCTGGCCTCTTCCTGTCTCAGCCTCTCGTCTCCTGTGAGGAGCCTGGCCTATGACCCTCCCCAGCGCCTCCCACATTAACAGGCCCTTGGCTCCCATGCTCTCTGCATCTTGGCTGCCCCCCCCCCCCCCGAAGTTTAGCCTCGTATCTCCCTCCTCGGCCCTCTCCTGACCATCAGCCCTGGGTCCACCAGTGTCCCGTTCTCTGGGCAGCTGAGCACCCAGGAGACCAGACCCGCTGCCGTCCCTCCGGGTCCCTGGGGGGTCCGTGTCCCAGCCCCAGGCCTGTTCCCCTGCCACACCGAAGATGTTAAGGCAGACCTGGACCTCAGACGCTGCCCTGCTCCGAGCCATCCTCCTGCCCCTCTGGGGGAAGGGGCAGGTGCCCACTGACCCTCCCTGGCCTGGCTACCCTAGCCTTCACCCCTGTGGGCACAGGGGAGCAGGCAACCCTCTTCCTGAGGCAGCCGCTGCCCCTCCCTACTGCCTTCATTCTTCCTAAATTTTGAGCCTCACTGCTCTTTCCTGCGGTGCCAGTCTCCACCTGCTCCTCCACCTGCTCCTCCCCTGCCCCAGTCCTTCTGCTCCTTTAACCTGTCCTGCCGCCTCCTCACCTGTCTTCCCGGCTCACCACCACCTCATTGCCAGGCCCATGGGCGTCCGTGCTCTGTACTGCTGTCCCCAGCCCCCAAGATGAGGGTGGGGCGGCACCGCGCAGTGTAGAATGCGAGGAAATAGCAACGAATGGGAGAGAAACTGTGTCGTGTAGACAGAAGGCGTTTATGACAAAGGCACTAAAGCCACGGACCTCCGTATGTGCATCAAGTAGCATCAACTACGAGGCAAAACCTGGAAATACAAAGGAATTGACAAATGCAATTGCGTTTCACAGGATCACACCACCGGTATGAGTTTATTACAGATTAACGAGACAGTAAGAACCCAGAGGATTCTAATAAGTGATAAGGTTTAATAAGCAGGGATACATCAAGCTCTTAATTTAGAGAGCACACCTTCTTTTCAAGTATACCTGGAGCATTCCCCCAAGCGGGCTATATAATGAGACATGAAAACCTCAGAAAGTTACCCATAGAAACACCCTGGGCCACATTCTGTGCCTTGAAGCAGTAAAACTGGAGATCAATAATAAATGCTTAGTGGGAGGAGGGGGGAAGTCCTAAATCAGGGAGTTTTAACAATAAATATTAAATCAATAGAATTAGATTTTTAAAACAATCTAGTGTTCTAATTAAACAAGGTGTATTGACTTCACACATTTATCTCTTTTTCCTCCCCAAATACCACTCACTGTACTGACCGGAAAGAACTCAGAAGATTATTACTTGTTAAGGACAAATTAATGTGGAAGGAGATGTCCGTCAACAAGAGAATTTGAAAAGCTCTGGCATCTGGGAGCTGGCGAAGGCGCTGACCGGTTAGCAGAGCAGAAATGTGCTGGTCAGCGCCGAGGAACCCGCCCGAGAGCCTCAGGGGCTGGGTGGAGGGCCGGCTAGATAGGTGGAGCCAGGGCATCAGCTTAGAAACTGGGGGGCGGGGGGACGGGGAGCACCAGTCTTCTTCCCCTGCTCTACACAGCCAGGAAGCCTCTCTGCCCCCCCTCCCAATCTCCTCGTAAGGAACTGGACGTTTTGTTCTCTGGAGGAATGAAACCGGTTATGCTCCTGACTTGGGGACACCAGGTAAATCAGAGGGCTCTGTGAGGTATGGGGGGGGGGGACAGCAGGTGGGAAGGGGTAACATGAGCTTCTGCTTCCCTCAGTAGTACCCGTCCCTCCGCCCCCCAAGCGCCTCCACTGCTCCCAGAATGCCCAGAGCCAGTCATCTTTCCCCAAGTGACAGAGTGGAATTGTTTGGAAGAACTGGCTTTGGAGGAAAGACCTGTGGATATTCTCTCACTACAAAGAGTGCACACTGTCACAGCGCCCCATGATGACCCGCACCAATCGCCAGGTCCCGTGCCTATGCAGAAAGCACCGGCAGCCAGGACACAGTTGAGGAAAGTATCCAAGGAGTAATAGAAACTAGATGGGAATTTCCCCAGGCCTCTGCTTTATTAGTGGCAACAAAGTCCCCCTATTTGTAAATATAACACCTTTAAAAAAAAATGGAAAAGAAAGAAAAAGAAAAAAAGCAAACTTCCATCATGAATGGCAAGGGCCAAATCAACCAGCCCAGGAACGGAAATAGGAAATAAGAGAGAAAGCAGGAAAGAGAAGATCAATTTTAAAAAAATAATAACTCCAAACTATAATATCCTCAGGGAGATAAAAGAACAGGATGCTATGAAAAAGAACCAAGATCAAGGAAGAGCTCCTGACTATTGGTTGTTGTTTTTTTACAAAAGGAAAATATCCTCCCTGGCCAATAGCTCGGTTGGTTAGACTGAATGTTGTCCTGATACACAAAGGTTGTCAGTTTGATCCCCGGTCGGGGCACATAAAGAAACGGATGATGTTTCTGTCTCTCTCTCTCCTTCTAAAATCAATAGAGACCAAGACAGATATAGACAGGAAGAGAGATGAGAAGCATTAACTCACAGTTGCGGCACTTTTAATTGTTCATTGATTGCTTCTCATATGTGCCTTGACCAGGGGGCTCCAGCTGAGCCAGTGACCCCTTGCTCAAGCCAACGACCATGGGGTCATGTCTTTGCTCCCACACTCAAGCCGGTGACTTCAGGGTTTTGAACCTGAGTCCTCAGCATCCCAGGTTGATGCTCTACCCACCACCTGGTCAGGCTAATCTAGAACATTTCTATGGCCTTTCTTTGCCTTTTATGGCACTGGCATTTTGAAAGAATCCAACCAACTGTTTCTTCTATCCCTATGTAAAGTAAAATTAGAGTTTTATCTTTGTCTGATGTCTCCTTGTGATTAGTTTCTGGTTATTCATTCTTGGTCAAAATACTGCAGAGAACATTTTGTGTCTTTTTTTCAGAGACACACACGTGCAGGCACATGACACCTACCTGTCCCTGGCTGGTGATTGTAATTTCTCTTACCTGACCAAGATGTGGTCCACTTTCTCCATTGTATAATTACTGGGGTTGTTTTGTTTTTTTACCTTGCTTACAACTAATACACGGACTGTGAGGAGACCCTTTGAGACCATGCAAACATCCTGCTCCTTATTGAAACGCCCCCCTAGATCCGTGATGGTGAACCTTTTTATAAAAATTGCCCACTTTTGCAGTGCTGGTCAACCTGGTCCCTCCTGCCCACTAGTGGGCCTTCCAGCTTTCATGGTAGGCAGTAGTGGGCGGTAATGGAGGGACCAAACGGCGCTGCGATTGGCCCACCATGAAAGCTGGAACACCCATTAGTGGGCAGGAGGGACCAGGTTGACCAGCACTGCAAAAGTGGGTGGTTTTTATAAAAAGGTTCGCCATCACGGCCCTAGATGGAGCAACCACTGACAATCCTTGATTGATCATCTTTTCTAGGATGGCAGTGAAAGATCTGTCCATTCTAACACTCTTTCCCACTTTACCAGGACTCTCCAAATTCTACTGACAGCAAAAGTCTTTCCTTCTTCTCCTCACATACCTATTTATGTTTTTATTATCGATACGGGCTCATAGAGTCCGATTTTTAAGGGTTTATAACTCATTACTCTATTTAATTATTTTGGTGCTCAAACAGTCCCAGATTTGGCTACAGGGAGCCCCTTCAAACTGGGGCCCATGTCCTAGGGACAGGTCCACAGCGTTGCTTTCAAACACATCCTTACTTTCTGGCATCACAAGATGTCTCGGGCTCTCCTTGTGCCGACCCTGCCCCAGTGGTGGAATTAGTCATGTCTCTGAAAATCCCGGGGAGTGAAATTATAGCTGTAGATCTGAGAGTTGCTGGGATGTCCTTTATTCTTGACCTTTTCAGCAGACAGGGAATAAATGCATATACATACACACATATACCTACAATACAAATATACATCAACACATGTGCATGTGCACATAAACATACACATTTTAGACCATGTGAGTTGGCATCTACACCCCAATGCCACAGAGTCTGAAGTTGAACAAGCATCCTGGAGACTCCTGCATCAGGCGATACAGAAAGAACAGGTGAAGGATGGAGAAGGTGGAGCCGACCCTGCCCTGCCCCAGGGGGGGAGGGGCACAGGCACAGCCAGAACCAGCCGACCAGGAACGCCAGTTCTCAGGGAGAGTCCTCAGATTGTCCAGTCCTCCTTTGCTCCCATGGTGCACCAAGCCTTAGCATGTCAGGTGTGAGGAAGCCTCTCTCGGTGACCTGGACGAATGCTGGGGTAATTCAAATGGTGCTTCAGCAGCAAACAGGAGTGCACTGCCGAGAGTAAGGAGCAACCTGAAAACAAAAACAGGGCAGTGAAGAGTATCACTGCTCAGAGCAGAAGACAGAACACAGGGGTGTAAAAGTCAGGTGTGATCCATTCGGGAACAGCAACTTGAAGAATTATCTGAGAAGATCTCAAAAGGCAACTAATTGGAAATCTGAAGAATTGAACAATTATCCTAGCAGTAAAACAGGCATAACAGGAAATAACAAGTAGCAAGTAGCAAAGAAGGAATAGAAATGGACAATAAATAAATGAGAATAGGGTCATCCACACTAATAATTTAAGAAAAGCAAAGGAATATAACAATGAAATAGCTATTGCTTTTTTTTTTTTTTGTCAACAGTGTTTAAGTAACAGAAATAAAAAAGGAATCATCCTAAGTAGAGGAAAATACAGTATATAGGATATTTTCAAGAAAACATAGTGCTTCCCTGGCCGAATAGCTTGGTTGGTTAGAACAGTGGTCCCCAACCTTTTTTGGGCCACGGACCAGTTTAATGTCAGAAAATATTTTCATGGACTAGCCTTTAGGGTGGGACGAATAAATGTATCACGTGACCGAGACAAGCATCAAGAGTGAGTCTTAGACGGATGTAACAGAGGAAATCTGGTCATTTTTTAAAAATAAAACATCGTTCAGACTTAAATATAAATAAAACAGAAATAATGTAAGTTATTTATTCTTTCTCTGCGGTCTGGTACCAAATGGCCCACGGACCGGTACCGGTCTACGGCCTGAGGGTTGGGGACCACTGGGTTAGAACATCATTCCAAAGCACAGAGGTTGCCAGTTCGATCCCTGGTCAGGGCACATACAGAAACAGATTGATGTCCCTGTCTCTCTTGCTCCCTCCTTTCCTCTCTCTAAAATCAAGAAAATAAACATTAAAAAAGAAAGAAAGAAAACTGAGTCCTGGGCTTTCCTCTGCTGCAGCACGTGTCGTGTCAGATTGTTAATGTGGATGTATTTGTTTTCTTCGTTCTTAGGCTGCGAGGCCCAAGTGTATTCAGCTGTGTATACTTAGCACCAAACATGATGCTTGGCACATACTAGGTTCAAAAAAGGAAAGGTCAGCCTGACTAGGGAATGGCGCAGTGGATAGAGCGTTGGACTGGGATGCTGAGGACTCAGGTTCGAAACCCCAAGGTCTCTGGCTTGAGCAAGGGGTCACTGCCTCAGTTGGAGCCCCCCAGTCAAGGCATGTATGAGAAGTAATCAATGAACAACTAAAGTGATACAACTACGGTTTAATGCTTCTCATCTCTCTCCCTTCCTGTCTGTCTGTCTCTCAAAAAAGGAAAGGCCCACAGAGCAATAAAAGTAAGAAATAGTAACAAAATCTGCTGCTTGGAAATTCACAATGCATGTGGAAGTGTGTGTGTGTGTGTGTGTGTGTGTGTGTGTGTGTGGCTGCACCAGGGGTACTAGCTGTGATGGGTGTGGTGTGTGTCGGCGTCCGCTGAAATAGGAGTGGGTATCAGTGGCTGTGCTTCTGCATGCGGTTCTGTCCAGGTGTGGCTTGTGTGTCAGTGTGGGAATGTGCACAGCTGTGGTCAGTACGCCCGGCCTGTGCTGAAAGCTCCCAGGAGGTGACCAATGAGACACCAGGTGCACAGCAGTGGGCAGAGGGCAGGGCCAGGCAGATAGTGTGATACCTTGAGACTATCCCTCTGCAAACAGCATCCAGGTTCAGTCCAACATGGTACCTGCCGCCGACAAGTTCCCTTCTATATTGTCCCCTCTTCCTTCCCAAGGGTAGTCAGGGAGTGAGTTCAAGATCTTTCCACTCCTGCTTCCCTGGTGGAGGTTTGGGGAAATGGTCCTGGAAAAGAAGGGGCAACGTGTTCGTTACAGGAAATAAAGCAGCACGCATGCATTCTAATAAATCAGCGCAGACTTCCGAGCAGCACGGGGTCTCGCGGGCTCCACCAGCCGTGGGATTCAATATGATATGCTTCAGCCTGTCAGCTAATGGGCTGCTGCTGGGTGCCACGTGACCCAGCCTTCCCTGGGACGTTAAACGATGCTGAAAAGTGGCCCAGATTTATTTATTGGGACAGTGTGTGTGTTCCTGCCTGTGGGTGTGTGGGGAAGTGACAGCTTATGAAAACAGGTAGTTGTGAGCGAGGCAGTAGGAAATAGGGTTTTCACGCTGCCCCTGGACCTGAGCAGACCGCCTGCGGCCTCCCTCGTGGGCCTGCTGCTGGCTCTGCCCCCCACCCTGGGGTCATTCCCGGCTCACCCAGCTGACACATCACCCCACAACTAGAGCCTCATTTTCCCCATCTGTTAGATTCATTCCTTCCTTTACTGCTGCCTCTCACTTGTAATTCCTTTATTTATGCATTCAGTCCTCCATTCATTCATTCCTAGAAGATCCGCCTACTACGTGCTGGATTCTCTGAGTGATGCCAGTTGGACGGACAAGACCCTGCCCTCACGCAGGGAGGTGAGACCGCGTTCAGTAACTGAGACGAGAAGGGTCATCAGTTTTCCTCCTGTAAGCCTCTTGAGTCCGTGCCACCAGTATTAGCTCCAACACCCCCACCCCGCTGGACCCGTCAGGCCCCCCAGCCAACCCACGCGTGATCCGCCACTCTCCTTAGTCCACCCTCCTAATCCTAAACTCAGTTATCTTACAAAACACAGTCCTGAGCATATCATCCTCTAAACACGCTCCAGCAGAAGGAAGACGTCTTCAACTGGCCTGCACTGCCGGTGGGGCTGGCCTCTCCGGGCTGGACCACGCCGGGCCCTGCAAAGCCCTCCTCTCTGCCCTCAGCTCCGCCCCCTGCACGTGTGAACCGGGGTCTGGCCTTCAGCTCCAGGAGGACGTCACTGACTCGCCAGGCCTGGCTGGTGCTTAGACAGCTCTCAGTAGTTGTTGAGTGAGGGGAGGGACGAAGTGGTGACCTGAGCAGACCGCCTGCGGCCTGGATGAGCAGGCCTTCCCCTGGAGGGGCTCAGATCCCAGGGGTGCAGGTCACCCCTGGATGAGAGAGGCTGTAGGGGCCACAGGGGCCAGGCAGGGTCTGTGGGGGTCTGCAGCCTTGCTCCTCACAGGAGGGGGAGCCATGGGGCAAAGAGCAGCTGGGAGAACCATTATCCCACTTAAATTTTTTTTTGTGTGTGTGTGACAGAGACAGAGAGAGGGACAGACAAGAAGAGAGAGAGATGAGAAGCATCAATTCTTCATTGTGGGATCTTAGTTGTTCATTGATTGCTTTCTCATATGTGCCTTGACCGGGGGGCTACAGCAGACCGAGTGACCCGTTGGTCAAGCCAGCGACCTTGGGCTCAAGCCTTGCTCAAACCAGATAAGCCTGCAATCAAACTGGTGACCTCGGAGTTTTGAACCTGGGTTCTTCGTGTCCCAGTTCGATGCTCTATCCACTGCGCCACCACCTGGTCAGGCATCCCACTTACATTTTTAAGGGTTTCCAGGATGGCAGGGGAAGGGTGAGCTGAGGAACAGGAGGCCCCCCGGTGTCCCGGGAGAGACAGCAGCAAAGCAGAGAGCTGGGGGCGCTCTCCGCCTTTGAGGGGGGCTGGATGGTGGAGGCTGGCCCGGCAGGGGCGGGAAGAGGGCGCTTGCGGTTTGGGGAGAAGGAGCTGCTTCAGGGCCTGCACCCCTCCGGCCCTTACAGACCAGGAAGGGTCCCGGGGGCCCGGTCCCTGCAGTCCCGATGGCAGAGCGTCGATGCCCCCCCCCCCCCACGCTGTCCTCCGGGGGAGTCAGGGGAGGGAGGCCACCCTGCTTCCTGACAGGCCCGACTCATCGGAACAGGACTCGCTGCTGACTCACGGGGCAGACGCTGATCACCTGGGAAGACCGGCCTGCTGCATTTTTAAGAACTTGCATTTTGCAGGGTTTAATGGACATTTATACAGAACAGCCTGTTGGGCGAATGCACCAGTTTCCATCCGGCTGCGAAGGCTGAGGAGGGGCTGGGTCTTCACCCATCACTCCTCGTGCGGGGGCGGCCCTCACTCACTCTCTCATCCATTCGCTCGCTCACTTGCTCACCCATTCATTCAATCCACACACAGTTCCTGAGCACCTCCTCTGTGCGAGGCCCTAACTAGGGGTGGGACCCAGACATGAATGGCCAAAAGGGGAGGGGGGTGAGTGCTGTGGTGACGTTTCTGGGAGAGGCGGCCGCAGAACTGGCTGCCTTGTTTTTCGCCTCTAGGGGGCGTCCCTGAGGTTCTCGATGTGTCTTCGCTCCCCTGTGCAAGTACAACCTACAGGCTGCATGTGGTGGTCCTCTTGGCGGGGTTGGGGGAAAACTGGGTCCCCAAAAGAGGACCCCCAAAGCCAAATGAGGAATTTGAGCTGGATCCGGGTGTCAGGAGGCCATTTTCTATCTTTAGGTGGGACGGGGACACGAGCAGATTGGCATTTCGGAAAGGCCACTCCGGCAGCCTGCGGAGAATGTGTTGGAGGCAGAGAGACATCTGGCTGCCGAAAAATGGCCCATATAGAACACATATTTTTCAAAAATATTACAAAAGGCTAATTCTTTTCATTTGCAAAGAGATGATACAAATCAACATGAAAAAGACGCGTGGAAAAAATGGGCAAAGGACACCAGCGGCCAGATTATAGAAGAGGAAACACAAACAGCTTTACACACGCAAGAGTCTCAACTTCATCATAATGAGAGGAACAAACACGAAATTTACCATCAGAATGTGCCATGTTTTCCACCCATCAACTGGCAAACAGATTGTGTTGCGGAGGACAGGGGAACTGGCCCCCTCACATCGTTGGTGGGATTGAAGGTCATCAGTCCAGCCTGGAGGGCAAGCCGACACATCGACGGCAATTTAAAATGCATGTACCCTTTGATCTAGTAATCCAGCTTCCGGGGCAAAGGTGCAGGTGCAAGAACAGTCCCTGAAGGGACTGGAGGTGGTAACAGAAAACTGGAAACCACCTAAATGCATCCCCTGGGACCAGTTATGTAAACTAAAGTATTGTAAGGAATTGTCCTGCGTCGTATCACAGGATGCCAGGACGCCATTAAAAACCCGAGGCCAACCTGCACATACCATCACTCAACCATCTCCGAGAAACAGCGTTCTGTGAAAAAAGCAGGGTGCGGCCCAGCGTATAAAGAGGGGGAAAAGGGGTATCACTCATATGTGAGAATTCTGGTACATGCGTGGCTGTCTTAGAAAGGACACAGGAAACCCGGAAGCTGTAGTTGTCTCTGGGGACAGACTGGAGACGTGGGGGGCAGGCATGGGTGGGAAACTGTCAGTGTATGTCTTTATGTGCTGTTTTACTTGTTTTGGCTACACATGTGCATCAACGTCATGTGTGCACGTGTATGTGTGTGTGTACATATATAGCTATTGCATATTTTAAAAAGTGATCCAAACAAGATACCAAGTAAGTGGTTGAGTGCTTTCTCAAGCATTGGGGTTCTATTTACCTAGTGTCCTTTGAGGAATGAATTTCCACGTGTGAATATCCCAGATGTATTACCTGACTCAAAGCTCTTTTCTATAAAAGGAAACCTATGTAAACTGTATGCTATGGTTCCAGATTTTATTAAGTGAAGTTTGCGGAGTGTGCGGGAGCATCTCCTGGCCGGCCCTGCAGCGGCGGGCGCTGCGCCCCGACACTCAAGGCCCCTCCCTCTCTGCACAGAGTAATGAGGCTCTTGTCCCCTCCCCTCCCATCAGGTGCCACTTCACACGGGCGCGTGAGCACCGAGCAAGGGCTGAAACAGGAGTGGCACATCTGGACCTGCATGGGCAACCTCTTTCCAGGTTGTGGAGCCAGAGGCCTCGGCTTTGGGGCAGGACGTGGTGGATGTCGTGACTCTGTTTGGGGTCCTGGGATATTCTGACCTGCGATAATGTGGACAGCTGTGTCCCTCTCCGTGCTGTCCCCCCAGAGCCTCTATGGTGGCCCCGGCTGCAGGAGAGGAGCAATGCCACCCACCTCCGCACCAGGGCCACCGTGCCTCTGGCACCCAGAGAAAGCCACTCCTCCGCACGTGCTCACCGCTGCCCCCCACACACACATTCCAGCCGGACACAGGGCTCTCAGTTATCACCATGTGGCCTCTCTCTGTCCCCCTCCGCTGTCACTTGGCTGCCAAGCTGAGCAATTCTCAGGGCCTCCCTGTCCCGTACACCTGGCTGGGTCGGGGCGACCTCCAGGATGCGGGGGCTGGCTGGTGAGGCGCTTCCTCAAGGACTGTTACACTCCAGGGCTTCAGGGAGAAACATCGCTGACACGGTGCTGTGCAAGGCCTCCCCCTGGGCCTCCCCTGGGCCTCCCTGTCCACACTTCTCAGAGCACCTCTGGCAGGACTTCCCCGCTGACTGAGGGGGAGCCCGACACACCTCGCGGAGGACTGTCTGGGTCTGGCTCCGGGAGGCTGAGATCCCAAACTGGCTTCGGCTTTTACAAACTGTGCCCCTCGGACAGGTCACTGCATCTTAGTTTTGAACCTCAGTTTTCCTAACCATAAAATGGTGTGATAATACGAGTGTCCATTTGCTGAACCCGTTTCTCACAAGAAATGAGCTAACACCCATGTCGGGCATGGCTTGGCCATTGTGCGGCTCTGTGAATGTGCATTAGGATGGTTTACACTTCCACCCCACTGCTCTGGTGCCCTGGAGTCATTGTACTGGGGTGCTTAGTGCAGGCTAGGTAAGGAGCCTGGGCCCACCCACAGGGATGGCTGGAGCCAGCGTGACTGGGTCACCTGTCCCCAGGCCAGAGGGCCGCTGAGCTTGGACTGAGTGCTGTGCTCCAGCCTGGGAGGGGCAGACACTCAGTCTGAGATCCTCCATCTTTCTTGGAGCCAGGCTCGGCTCCCAGGAATGGCCTGTTTGCTGCAGCCTGAATGGCCCAGTTCCCTGGGGAGGCACCCTGCCTTGAGCCCCCCCCCCCCAGGTAAAGCCTGCAGTGTGTACCTGCTCAGCCCGGAGCTGCACACAGTGACTGCTGCACCCACCAAACTGGAGGGGGCCTCTCTTTGTCCCAGATCAGGCGTCCGCGCCACAGTCTCTGACAGGCGGCCAAACTCCAGGGACACGTCACTCCCTCCCTAAAGGTGACTGTCCCCTGCAGATGGAAGGTTGGGGCTTTGTCCAAACACCTCCCTCCAGCTCCCCCAGAATTCCAGTTTCCTTGAGGCAATATGTAGCCGCTCAGGCCAACATTAGCCATTAGGGAAGAAAAAATTAAAAGGCGCCCTTTTCTCACTAATTGACCCAAAATGAACGAGCTGGGTCCACCCCGGTGGATCTGCTGTCAAGAATTATCACGCAGAAAAAAACCCGTCATACTTCACAGCCGTTTATACACAATGAGCCTGTGTTAGCAACACCCAGCTTCGTTTTATTATTGCATTTTACAAAGTTACCAAGACAACTGAGGCCAAGTAATGGAACCTTGACTTCATGCGCCATGAAAATTTAATAAAGAATTTTTAAAGGCTTTTAAGAGGCAGGAGCAGCCTCGCCAGCAGCAGGTCCCCGCACCGAGGGAGGAGGACTCGGGCACCAGGCCCCCCTTGCCAGACCGCGAGGAGCCCGTCGGGGACATGGAGGTGGCCGGAGGACCCCCTGGTCTCTGTCTGGTCTCAGCACACACACCGGTCCTTTCTTCAGCAGACATTGATTAAGACACTTCCCAGGTGCCAAGTCCCAAGCTAGGCTCTTCACATTCATCACGACGTGGTTTTCACCACTGTACCGGTCAGGGCGAGGGCAAAGAGGTGAGCTCATTGGTCACTCTGAGAGCGACGGACAGCAAAATCCAGACGCTCTCTCTCTTTCCACCACTCCTAATGCCTCTTCTGGGATTCTCAGCCCTCGATTTTCCCATTTGGGAGAACGTCCTTGCTATTTCTTGACTTGCCTCTGCAGCTTGGGTGGGGCCTGGGGACACTGGGGACATCTCAGTAGCCTGAGACTATGGTGCTAGTCTGAATCTTTGCAAACGCCTCCATGTGGAGGGAAGTACTGCCCACCGCTCTTGGTGAGCATCAGATGTTACCCCCGGGCTGCACAGAGACCCCTGTTCTCTGCTTCCCAAACAAGACTCAGGCACATTGCCAGAAATGTGAGAAACATCGACAATTTTGCCACTTTACACCCAAGCTCAATGGTGCTCCGTGTGTGTGTGTGTGTGTGTGTGTGTGTGTGTGTGTGTGTGTGTGTACCTTGTGCAGAAGAAGTACTAGGCTGCATATTTTTTTCTAGTTATATACAAGCAAGACTTTTGGTTACTAGAGATGAAGGTAATTGAATATGTTGACTCTTCTGCAAAGCGCCTTTGTCCTTGAGAACAGAAAAGAAATGTGCACTTATTTCGTGAGGGAGAAATCCATATGCCATACGGGAAAATTTCTCTCGCATTCATCAAACCAAACAGGAGATTGGCGAAAGTATCGATCAAGATGAGGTGGGTGTTAGGTTGACACGTACCCTGGCTGGGAGAAGACAGCTTTCTGCCCGGGGAACACCAGCCCCTGAGGGGAGATGTCAGCATTTCTCGGCCTCGCGGGAAGGTGCTCAGATACGGAACGTGTCAAGCCCAGGGAGTTGTGGGCATTAATCAAGCAATGTTAAAAAATTAAGCTATTTTTGGTGTAATGCTCTGCCCATCACAAGGCAAATTCCAGGCGTCAGAGGAGCGGCAGACACCATTTTTCAGCCCTCGGATGTCTTCACGTAGGTGCTGGTGGTGGGAGGGGCAGCGAGGGGGAGTGGGCGGGGTGGCTTCATTTGTCGTGATGGATTACATTACAACATTCAAGGGGGGACCCTTTTCCTCCATCGCTTTACACTCGGTGGGAAACCAGAGGCCGGTCTGAAGAGAACGTGGCATTGGAACAGCGTTTTGCTTTACAAAACACTTCCACGTATACCGTCCTTTCCATCTCTCACTCCCCGGTCCCAGAGGTCCGTGAGAGAGGTCTGGTCAGCCCTGGTGAGGTGCAGGGACCCAGAGCCCGTAGGACGTACGTGGCCCACAGAGCCTTTCTGGGTGTCAACAAGAGAAGACCGGGTCAGACAGCCCCAAGTTGAGCCCCCAGAACCCGCTTCCCCAGGACTTCCCGGCCTGTCTGAGACGTGGGTTTCCACATCTGTGAAATGGGATCCAAACCCTCTCCTCACTGGGTGGTGGGGACGCTGAGGCACTGCACAGAGCAGCCATGGTGCCGAGAAAGGGGCGTGGGGTTTGGGCATCAGTCTCCGCCTCTCTGCAAGGGAGGCGATGAGAAGCCTCACCCTTCACTGGGCAGTGGGAAGGGCTGACTGACTGGGAGGACGGCTGTAAAAGGACTCTGTAAACTGTGAAGTGTGAACGGATGTTAGATTCACATGGGAAAGCCGGACCAGGTGGTGGCAGAGTGGATAGAGTGTCAACCTGGGAGGCTGAGGACCCAGGTTTGAGACCCCGAGGTCGGGCTTATCCGGCTTGACCACGGGCTCACCAGCTTGAGCGTGGGGTTGCTGGCTTGAGAGTGAGATCACAGATGTGACCCATGGTCGCTGGCTTGAAGGCCAAGGTTGCTGGGTTGAGCTGCAGCACCCCTCCCCCCCAGTCAAGGCACATATGAGATGCAATCAATGAACAACTGAAGTGTCACAACTATGAGTCGATACTTCTCATCTCTCTTCCTTCCAGTCTGTCTCCCTCTCGCTAAGACAAACAAACAAAGTCGCGTGGGAAAGGGAGTTGGTTCTAGTAAGGCACAGAGCACCATTCGGAGTGTCTGGGCTCCTCCCCAACTCAGTCCCACTCACCCCGACTGTCAGTATTCATCCTGGGATCATCTCATTGCACAAACACAGGCCGCTGTGAAGCTGGAGACAGCTGGACACCCAAGGGGGAGCTGCGGTGAGGCCCACCCAGGCTGGCGGGCCTGGGACTCCAAGGCCGAACAAGAGGAGTATTCCTCCCTCCCCACCCCTCGGGCGGGGGGACAGGGCCCAGACTCGAGCCGGAGACAAAGGGACATGGAGAGACTGCTCAGACCTGTCTGCTTGCAGTCCTGGGACAGCCGCGGTGCCCGGGAGCCAATGAGCCTGCCGGGGGCCATGGAGGTGCTCAGCGATCCTCCTTGGCAAGGTTTAGAAAAGCATGCTTCTTAAGGGCTGCCGCAGCCTAAGGCGAGAGGGAGCGCATTGCCTCCTCACCTGGGGCCTGCTGCACGTTTGGATTACTTCAAACAGCACCTGCTGGGCCCTGCTGCCCCCCCCCCCCCCCCAGGGGCCTGCCTAAACCCTGTGCCTGACTGACTCTGAAAGACCTACAGCTCGGTGGGAGTGGATGTTGTGAAGCCACAGGGCAGGCATGGTAATGAAGGAACGTCCCAGGGTCATTCTCTTTGGGGGGTTTACACAAGGAACATTTGAGCTTGACCTTGAAAGATAAGTAAGTTTCCTCTGGAGGGAGGGAGAGGGCACAGCAAACACTAGAATGGGAGAGCACAGAGCCGGTCCACACCAGGGGTCTCAAACTCGCGGCCCGCGGGCCGCATGTGGCCTGCCGAACAATTTTGTGCGGCCCGCAGACTAATCCACGAAGTTCAAAATATTTTGGATAAAATTAAGTAAGCCTAGGGGCCTACTTGTATTTTTCATTTCTCTAGCATCCTAGCTAGATATTAGCTTAGTTAACAGCAGTTGTGATGCGAACTACAGTTTCTGGTCGTTTTGTGACACTGAGTAAACTGCATGTACGATTGTGCTTGTTGTACTGATTTTTTTTTTTTTTTTTTAAACTGCAGTGAGAAAAGTGTTGCGTAACAGTTGCCTTTTGTAGACCTAGTGCGGCCCGCCGAACGGCTGTGATCTTGCTCTGCGGCCCACATGCTGAGTTGAGTTTGAGACCCCTGGTCCACACCCTGTGGCCCTCCCACGTGGTGAGAACCAGAAGGCTCTCTTCCTGCAGGGCAAAAACAGGGAGCACCAGGTCACAGGCGTGAGGTGTGTGGGCCAGGCTCGAATTTAAGGTGCTTCTAGGGAAAGGGATTAGATTACGAGGGGCCGGGAGTGCTGGCTTCAGAGACTGGGCTTTCTCAGGGAAGAGATGAGGGCTGATGACGCAGGGGTTTCTGACGCAGGCCTGTGGTTCTCCGAGCTCCTTCCCCCTGATAGCGACCACGGGCAGGCCGAGGAGGTCGAGGAGCAGGAGCCTGATGCAGACCAGGCGAGAGATGATGCGCTCTGAGCTAGGGAGAGCGGACAGAGGCCCAGGGAGACAAAGGGGTGAGGGGCTGGTCTAAGGGACGGAGGCGCCTGTCTCCGCACACGGGACTGGCACTGCTGACAGCTGCACCGACGCCCGTGTGCCTTCACAAGCACCTCCCGCGGCCCGTCCTGGCCGGGCCATGGTGCCGTGGGGACAGGACACACACGCCCTGTGGTGCACGCGCCCCAAACGGAGACAGGCTGAGCCAGCGGGACAGGGAGGAGACCGGTGTGGCCGGACTGTGGGTGGGGTGGGGGGATCAGCAGGAGGGAGTGGGAAGGGCAGGAGGGAGTGGGAAGAGGAGCCCACTGTGGGTGGCGTGGGGGGATCAGCAGGAGGGAGTGGGAAGAGGAGCCCACTGTGGGTGGCGTGGGGGGGTCAGCAGGAGGGAGTGGGAAGAGGAGCCCACTGTGGGTGGCGTGGGGGGGTCAGCAGGAGGGAGTGGGAAGAGGAGCCCACTGTGGGTGGGGTGGGGGGATCAGCAGGAGGGAGTGGGAAGAGGAGCCCACTGTGGGTGGCGTGGGGGGATCAGCAGGAGGGAGTGGGAAGAGGAGCCCACTGTGGGTGGCGTGGGGGGATCAGCAGGAGGGAGTGGGAAGAGGAGCCCACTGTGGGTGGGGTGGGGGGATCAGCAGGAGGCTGGGAAGGGCAGGAGGGAGTGGGAAGAGCAGCCCGGTGGAGGCTGAGGACCTTCTCAGGAATGGGCTCATCCCACAGGCAAACACAGGGGACCCCGCTCCGCATGGAGCATCTCTCTTCCAGGAGGAAGGAAACAGCTGCTTTGGCTACGGCTTCAGTGACACCCTGCAAAACAGAGCCGATTGCCGGAGTGGGTGAACACAGTGGGGCTTCCCATTGGGCACCCAGGAGGCGGGCAAGCCTCCTGTCACTCATTCTGTCGATAGAGCAGCCCGATTCCTTCCGCCTGTTCAACCTCATTTCCCTGTCACACTGTGGGGCGCAGGGCGTACTGTCTGCGGGGGGGTGGGGCTCCTTCTAGACAGTGACCCTGGCCGCGGAGCAACACGCCCCCTGATGACATGCAAGGGATGGGAGGGGACACTCCTCACCGTGAGAGCTGACATTTTTGTATCCCCACAGACCGTGTGGCTGGGATCCAACCCACTGATAATCCTTTTACCAACACACTTTACGGGCTTAGTTGGTTTTAGGCCTGAAAATTGCACTCCCTTTCGCCAAGCGAATGCTTTCCGAAAACCAACTTCAAGAAACGAAGTCTAGTTAGAGCTTTGTTTACAAGACTCTTTGCTGCTAACAAGTGTCCCTGGGCGGGTCGGCCGGGGTCCTCCACTGCGAAGTCCATGCGCTCTGTGAAGGGGACTTGGAAGGGTGGGCACAAGGTCTTCAAACGCCTGTTTCTCACAGCGGACCCTTCAGGAACACTGACTGCCCTGGTCCATGCCCCCAGCCTGTGTGGCAGTGAGCAGAGTCCTGGGGGCGCCTGGCAGCCCTGGAGCGGGGAGGACCCACTCGTGGTCTGTATCCAGAGCGGGATTCCTGCTTGTCCAGGGACGCAGAGGGGACAGGAATCAACCGGCAGGCCTGAAGCAAGGCCAGACTCCACCACGTGACCTCCCAGGCCTTTCTTTCCTCATCGGAAGGTGGGAGCAACATTATGAAACTGCCCCGTGTGACTGACTGGAGAATTAAGCTGATGACACCTTTACAATGTCCCCATGGAGGAGACACTCACACACAGGGTCCCACCTTAGGCCACCTGTCCTTTTTGCTGCGGAAAATAAAGATAGCACAAGTGTCTCCCATCAAATAAGACATTTCAAGTGTCTCCCGTCACCGAGCAGCCCGAGTGAGCCCTGCCTTGCTGGGGTCCTGCGGAGCCCCCTGTGCTGGGAGGGGCGCGGCCCTGAGGAGCAGGGGGATGGGAGGGGAGCCACCTGCAGGGGACGCGGTTTTCACTCCTGCAGACAGTCGGGCTGGAAGGAGGGTCCGGCAAGGATTCACGGGGGTCCCCTGCTCTAAAACAACTCACTAAGGGTTGGCGGGATCTTGACTAACAACCTTGTGTTTGGGTTTAAAAACATTCCCAGGAGGCTGAATCCGAGTCACTCATTTCTGTGTAGCAGGCTCTGTGTCAGAGCTCGCGTCCACGGCTGCCGTCCGTTTGAACGGGACTGGGTCAGGAGACAGGGAAGGGTGCTGGAAGGGAGAGGACAAGGACAGGGGCAGGAGAAGGACGTCTGTGTGTCTGGGACCCGCGTCTGCCCACGTGGCCCCGCCTCTTGCCCTTCCTTTGAGACCATTTTCCGAGTCCGCCTGCGAGCCAGGCCCCGGGCGAGTGTCCTTGGACCCTGCGTCCTCCTGACTCGGAGCGTGCTGGCCAGCTCTTCCCAGGGCCGCCGGGAGCCTTTCAAAGGGGGCGCTCTGGGAGAGGGCACGGCCGCTCCACACCCGGCGCCGCTGCGGAGGGCCCGGCTCTGCGAGGGCGGTCTCCGTCCGCCTCCGTCAGCGGCCCCGAGCTGCGACCCGACCCGCCCGCGGCCGCTGTGGAGGGCCCGGCTCTGCGAGGGCGGTCTCCGTCCGCCTCCGTCAGCGGCCCCGAGCTGTGACCCGCCCCGCCCGTAGCCGCTGTGGAGGGCCCGGCTCTGCGAGGGCGGTCTCCGTCCGCCTCCGTCAGCGCCCCGAGCTGTGACCCGAGCTGCGACCCGCGCTGTGGAGGGCCCGGCTCCGCGAGGGCAGGCTCCGTCCGCCTCCGTCAGCGCCCCGAGCTGTGACCCGCCCACGGCCGGTCGCCCCCATGCCGCTCTGGCTCTGGCTGCCAGGCGGCTGCCCCTCTGAGAGGAGGGCTTCCCAGGGATGCACGGGCGCCGAGGAAAGGGCGGTGCGAGGGACAGCACAGGCCCCGTCTCCCTCACCCCGCGCCCGGCGCCTGGGCCTCTGGCCTCGCGCTCCCCTGTCCTAACCCCACCCATGTCCTGGGCCAGCCCCTTCCTCTCACCCGGGCGCCCGGCACGTGGTGGGCGCGCTGGAGCCCTGGGCAGTGCTGGCCACGTGGCAGCACCCCACCCACAGCCGGCTCCAGTCAGAGGCCATGTGGCCCTGGGACCGCCTGTGCTGGGGTGGCGGTCAAAGAAAATCGGGCAACATGACCTCGTGGCTCCTGCCAGCTTTAAGACTGTAGGAGCCTTAGTTCGTGACTTCTTAGTTAATTATTTCTTAATTAATAACAAACCAGACACTGCAGCAACAGGCAAGCTAATGAAATAAATGAGGCTAATCTGTTAACTACACCCATGTAGCACATGATTGGGGTGAGAGAGTCGCGGACGCCCACTGGGTAGTTCCGCTTCATCCCACAGAACGGGCGGTAGGACACAGACACGATGTCCCCGGCTTCCCCCAGTGTTCTCTCTCAGGCTCCGGCGGACCCAGGCTCGGCTCCCCGAGTCCTTTCCTCGCCACGGCGCTGTCTGGGGATCGTCGGTGCCCCACACACGGCCGTGTCATCCCTGTTGGTGCTTCCCGTGAACTCAGGCTACAAGATGCCATCTGTCACCTTTGGGATGTCCTATGTCCACTGATGACTTGCAAATAGGTTTGCCAGCGTGAGGCCCTGGGAGGGGGGCGGGCGAGCATCAGTCGGCCTCTCGTAAGTGCAGCTGGGCAGAAGACAGACACAATCAGCAGAGTCCCGGCGGGAACCCTTAGCAACCCTTCTCTGCCGGCGGGAAGCCCGGGCCTCTCTTCCGCCCCGAAGGGCTTGCTCTTCTTCCCGAAGGACAGAGCGGCCCTCAGGACAGAGCGTGTCTGGAATGGGAGAGCCCGTCTGGGCAGGGCGGGACGCTGCCCTCTGCCAGCAAGGCTGCTGCGGTGGCTTCCTGGGCTGTGCCACTGTATGGGGGCCGGACCCCCAGCCTGCCACTCCGGCCACACACCAGACGCTTCTCGTCCAGCAGGGACAGGTGGTATTCACACAGGTCGATCAGCGAGGCCACCTGCTCGTGGAGGGGCAGCATCTTGAACTTCCTCTGAGCCAGGAAAAAGAAAGCCTCTATGAAGGCCTGCAGGCACATCCCTGTGGGGGAGAAGACGGGTGTTAGGGTGTGTGAGCGGCAGCCGCCAGCACGCTGCCTCAGGAGGCAGCACGACTCCAATCGCTCGCCGCCTTCCCCACCAGGGTTCCCATTCTAAAGACGAAGTAGGGCTCGCTCACAGGGTAGCCAATTACCATGCACCCAGCTGGACGTACACAACCATCCCTGAAGCAACCCTATGAAGTACGTTTAATTAGCCCTATTTTACAGATGAGTCTCAGAGGAGTGGGGAGACCTGGGCAAAGTCCTATGGGTCAAAAGTGGTGGAGTTGGGACTTAAGCCTAATCCAAGGCCTTAGCCTTCTGCACCCCCATAAAACATTCCCATCAACACCCAGCCCCTGACTTGGATAATAAGGGAAAAAGTTATTCAGGTAAGCCTAATTTGATGGTAATGTTCCATATCTGGATAGAGGTATTGGCTTTGTGGGTATGTGTATTTGTCAAAAATCATCCAATTGGACTTTAAGACTTGTGCATTTGGCTGTATGTAAATTTTACCTCAAAAGGTAAAATACACCTGACTCCTTCTCTCTATCCAAAACTCTATTTTGGAATGGTTTAAAATCCCCTCTCTGCCGCTGCAATGTTCTTTTCCTTACTAAGCCTCATAAGTTCCTACCCATTGTTGGGATCTGAGCTCACAGCCACTTGCTCCGTAAAACCGCCCATCCCCAGCTGAGACCCGGCCTTCAGCACAGGCCTCCTGTGCGTCTCCTTGTAACACACACGGCAGCTTGTTCCATGCTTATTTGTGTGGTTCTTTGACAGTCTATCTTCCCCGCTGGGTTGTGAGTTCCTGCTCACCACTGTACCCCACCTCCCTGAGCCAGGCACCCATGATGTGCTCAATTTACACACGCTCCACACAAGAGTGAGTGGGCGAATGAGTCGGTTCCAGGCACTTGACAGACATTACCACTAATTCCCACAACACCTTTTCGAGGTATTATTGTTATGCCCCACTTTACAGACGAGGAAACTAACTCAGAAAGCCTGAGTAACTTCTATGAGGTCACACAGCTAGGAAATAGTGGCTTGGAAATTTAAACTTTGATTCCCAATTTGTTTAACTAAAACCGTGTAGCACGAAAGGCTCTGAGTCTTCCCGATGTCGAAGGAAAAGTGAACCGTGTGATCCAGATTCACGGGACCCCCTGGGATCCTTGGGAGGGTGGCGCTGAGGCCGAGCCGAACGCCACACGGCGTTTTACACAGACGAGGCGGGCTGGACGCTGCTCGTCCACACCTTCCCCCACACCTTCCCGGTGGCCTTGCTGCCCGGCTCAGACGCACCGTTCCCCAGCTTCCGTCACCACGGGCAGACGCCTGGCCTGGAATTTGTAAATATTGGCTTAGCTCAGGACCCTGGGATCTGAGAGCTCTTTGAGCCTTGGGAACTTGCGCTGAGCAGAGCTGTTTTGTCTCTTTCCAAGTCCTGCGGGGCTTTTTCGCTCAGCTTCTTGTGACTCCCCGACGCTCTCCAAGTCCCCTGCTCTGTTTGGCTCTAATAGGAGCAACTTGATAACAAGGACAGCAACCCTGGGGTAAAGCCCCTTTCATGTAAATAGAGCCCTGGTGGGACAGCAAGGCAGGGACATGGGGCCTCTGTCTGAATCCGAATCCAGAGACAGAAGTTTCCTAATCTCTGGGGCTGGGCTCTCCTAGGATGTGTGTGTGTGCCTGCGTGTGTGTGTCACTGTAGGTGGGAGGGGCAGACACACGCAGAGTGGAAGAGGCCAGGATCTAAAGCCAGAGAAACTCCGTATGGTCCCAGTCCCCAACTTCTCAGCGTGTGACCCAAACAGCACTACCCAAAGCATGGTCCGCAGCCTGATGCCAAGCCCGGGAACTGCACGCCCCTGGTCCCTACAAGATAAGGAGCTCGGGCCAGATTGTAAATCACCCTCCTCATCAATCACATTGTTTAGTTCAGCCGGCAAACAGCGCTACCCAAAGTGTGGTCCGCAGCCTGGTGCCAAGTCCGGGAACTGCGTGTCCCTGGTCCCTGACAAGATAAGGAGCTCGGGCCAGAATGTAAATCACCCTCCTCATCAATCACACTGTTTAGTTCAGCTGGCAGTGTTTTGTAGCAAGTCTTTCCTAACAAAGGAAGCAGCACTGAGTTTGTATTCTGGCTCAAGCCTCATGTCCGGGACTGTTAAGGCACAGTCCGTGGATTGCAGCTCTGAGTAGCTCCGGTCCGTACAACCCTTCCCAGCTTTAACGCGCATGCCAGTCACCACGATCTTGTCAAAATGCAGATTCTGAGGGGGCGCCCAAGACCCTGCATCCCTAAGCAGCTTCCGGTGATGCCCAGGCTGCTGGTCCTTGCAGCACACTGAGCAGCAAGGACAGAGCACCTTTTATTCAACAAATACTTGTTTCCTTTCCTTAATTGAAGCAGACAGTGATTAGAGCTATAATGCACAAAAGAAATACACTGAGGACCTTTTTTGGGAAAACAATGCATAGCTAAATGATCTGGAAGAAGCCATTCTAAAATTAGAAGTGGGATTTAATGTGTTATACTTGGTTTGCTTGTCTGCATTTTTCTACAGTAAACACGTATGCAACTTTAAAATATGCAATGGAAAATTCTAGAGGGTGAAAGGAGGCTATACAAGGGCTGCTGATTTAAATTATGAACCTTTTGCTACTACCGTGTGTCCGTAAAGTCATGGTGCACTTTTGACCGGTCACAGGAAAATAACAAAAGACGATAGAAATGTGAAATCTGCACCAAATAAAAGGAAAACCCTCCCAGTTTCTGTAGGATGATGTGGCAGCATGTGTGCATGTGCAAATGATGACGTAACACCGTGTATACAGTGGAGCAGGTCACGGCCATGCTAGTCGAGATGTGGACGGTACAGAGGAAAGTTCAGTGTGTTCTGTGGCTCGCTAAATTCGAATCCGTGACCAAAGTGCAATGTGAATATCGGCGCATTTATAACGAAGTGCCACCACATAGGAATAACATTACTCGGTGGGATAAGCAGTTGAAGGAAACCGGCAGTTTGGTGGAGAAACCCCATTCTGGTAGGCCATCAGTCAGTGACGAGTCTGTAGAGGCTATACGGGATAGCTCCCTAAGGAGCCCTAAAAAATCTGTGCGTGAGCCCACATCGAACTGCACGGAATAGGTATGAAACTGGGAGAGTTTTCCTTTTATTTGGTGCAGATTTCACATTTCTATCGTCTTTTGTTGCTTTCCTGTGACCGGTCAAAAGTACACCATGACTTTATAAACACACTGTATTTAAATTTGAAGTTATGCACATATATTACTTTGAAAAAATACAATGTAAGCATATGTATTTAACTTTTCTGTATATTAACTGATATATATGTGGAAAACAGAAGAGGCGGTAAAGGGGAATGGGCGTTACTGCCACTTGCACGAGTCAGGTGTGCTATGCCAGGTGCTCTGACCCTCACTACAGCTCCCATTGTGCAGATGAGAAGATTGAGGCCCAGAGAGACTAACTAGCTTGCCCTCAGGTCACACGCTGGTAAGTGGCAGGGCTGCGATTTGAACCCAGGCTACACGGAGTGCTGAGTTTTGTACCTCATTCCTGAAAAACCTTCCTAAGCAACCCTACTGAGAACACTCTGGGGGTAAGAACACAGCGGCGAAGGACAGACATGCTTTCTTGGAAATGTGTAGAATCTGCAGGAAGCAGTAAAGGCAATGAATAACACACATGGTATTCACTGCTGCCTTATTTACAGCGGGGTGACAGCACAGTGTCTGACTTAGAGCATATTTTTATATCCTTCTTTCTACTTTTGTATATTTTCCAAGTAAGATTATGCATGATCACTATTGATAATAATTAGAAATATATATATATAATTTTTAAAATGCTCCCAGCCTGTCTCGCCAGTAGGATTCTCTGTCCCTGGAAGCAGGGTCATTACCCCAGTCTTCTCTATGTCCGCAGTGCCCAGCACAGCCTAGTGCATAGCAGGCACCAGTACAGACCCACGCGATCCACTTGAGTGGACTGGGACCCTTTAACAATCCTGGGACACGGGTGTTGTTTCCATTTGACTGCTGGGAGCAAGGGGCAAAGGGAAAGAGCCTGTGAAAACGCTTCTCTTAGATGATGTGCAGAGTCGGCCAAACCAAGATGATGCAGACCAGAGGCTCTCACAGTTCAGAGTCCCAGGGGCGGGGGTTGGGCAGGTGAAACACAGACCCATTCCCGAGGTCCTAGTTCTGAAGGTCTGAGAACTCGCACTTCCACCACATTGCCAGGTGACGAGTCCAGCGACCCCACTTTGAAATCCCGTCTCATCCTCCTCCCACCCACTCCACGTCCAGTCAGTATATAGTCCACCCCAGGGGTCCCCAAACTTTTACACAGGGGGCTAGTTCACTGTCCCTCAGACCATTGGAGGGCCAGAATATAAAAAAAAAACTATGAACAAATCCCTATGCACACTGCACATATCTTATTTTAAAGTAAAAAAACAAAACAGGAACAAATATAAATACAATATTTAAAATAAAGAACAAGTAAATTTAAATCAACAAACTGACCAGTATTTCAATGGAACTATAGGCCTGCTTTTGGCTAATGAGATGGTCAATGTCCGGTTCCATATTTGTCCCTGCTAGCCGTAACAAGTGATATGACGCGCTTCCAGAGCTGTGACGCATGCGTACTGCGTCACCGGAAGTAGTACAGTACGTGAGCGACGCCGTGCTTTGCGCCGCCACATACAGTGCTCCAGGAGCACAGGATGCATCACTGACCACTAACGAAAGAGGTGCCCCTTCCGGAAGTGCGGCGGGGGCCGGATAAATGGCCTCAGGGACCCACATGCGGCCTGCGGGCTGTAGTTTGGGGACCCCTGGTCCACCCGGAAAGCCCAGCTGCAGGAAGGGGCTTTTTTGCTGGAGAATCAGCCCTCGAGCCGCAAGGTGCCTGACTTTGGGCTAAAAATGTCTTCAGTTGACGCTGATGGAGAGCACACTCAATCAGATATTTAAAGATACATGATGGAGCTGGAAGCCATGAGACTGTCCCACCTTTGCACTGAGTCTGCTCTTGGCTTCCGAGACACCCCACTATCCCGGTCTCTCCCAGCGGTGCTCGCCCACCGGGCGGGGCCGCCCTGCTGTCCTCGCTGTGCCCCACGTCCGTACTGACCCAGAGCACCCCGAAAGGTCCTCACAGCCAGGCCCCAGAGCACCTGGGGACCAACGTCAGACTCTGAGTTTCATGTTGAGGAAGACGGGAGGCTAGAGGGGAGTTTAGAAGTGACCTGGCCAGTGTGGCCTCTGTGTTGGGAGCAGGGGCTGGGGACACATGTGAACGGAAGCAAGGAAATCCATGTGGGGGCTCCCATGCGAGTTTCAGTGGGAGCTGACGGTGGCTAGACCGGCGTGGTCATGGTGCAGGTGTGGGGTGGACAGCCTGCGGTAGGGCCGGTGGACCAGCGGCCTGCGTGTGGGTTGGACATAGTAGGAGAGCAAGTCCTTAGGATGGGGGGCCTCTAACACCAGCTGAGGGGACTGACCTCCCTTCATGGCCCACGATTTTCAAACACTTTATGCATAAAGTGATCTGGGGACCTTGCCAGACATGCAGGTTCCGGTCCCCAGGTCCTGGAACTCTGTCCGTTGGTGCTGAGGCTCCAGAGCTGGCACCTGCAGTGTCCACGCTGGGGATTCTGTGCCATGGTGATCAGGGGCCTCTGGAACACACTGCACTAGGCCATCTGCTCGTGGGCCCTGGAAGAGGCAGCGGAGAGCGGAGGCAGGAGCTCGGGCTCTGAGAACCCGGGGCTGGCCCCGCTCTGCTCTGGGCAATCAAGAACCTTTGCGGATGCACAGAACACGCTCTCCTCTTTGAAAGCCACTGCCTGCCCTGCCCCTCTCTTCATCTGCTCGGGCGGCCATACCAAAACACCACAGCCCGAGTGTCTTCGACAGCGGAAATTTCCTTTCTCACAGGCCTGGGGCTGGAAGTCTGCGGTCAGGGTGCCGGCAGAGGTTGGTTCCGGTGCGAGCTCTCTTTCCGGCTTGCTGCGTCCTCATTCGGCAGAGAGAGTGAGCCACTCTCTGATGTCTCTTCTTTTCTTTTTCTTTTTTGTGACAGAGACAGAGAGAGACAGATAGGGACAGACAGGCAGGAAGGGAGAGAGTTGAGAAGCATCAATTCTTTGTTGCAGTTTCTTTAGTCTTCTTAGTTGTTTACTGATTGCTTTCTCATATGTGCCTCGACCAAGGGGCTACAGTAGAGCAAGTGACTTTGACTTCAAGCCAGTGACCTTGGGCTCAAGACAGCGACTATGGGGTCATGTCTATGATTCCACGCTCAAGCCAGCGACCCTGCGTTCAAGCTGGTGAGCCCGCGCTGAAGCCGGCAACCACAGGGTTTAATTTTTTTTTTTTTTTTTACAGGGACAGAGAGAGAGTCAGATAGAGGGATAGATAGGGACAGACAGACAGGAACGGAGAGAGATGAGAAGCATCAATCATCAGTTTTTCGTTGTGACACCATAGTTGTTCATTGATTGCTTTCTCATATGTGCCATGACCTCGGGCCTTCAGCAGACTGAGTAACCCCTTGCTCAAGCCAGTGACCTTGGGTCCATGCTAGTGAGCTTTTTGCTCAAGCCAGATGAGCCCTTGCTCAAGCTGGCAACCCCGGGGTCTTGAACCTGGGTCCTTCCGCATCCCAGTCTGACGCTCTATCCACTGTGCCACTGCCTGGTCAGGCTCCAGTACCTCTTCTTATACGGACTCCAGTCCCATCAGATCAGGGCCTCACCCTTATAACCCCATTTAAGCTCGATTACTTCCTCAGAAGCCTTGTCTCCCAATATAGGCACAGTGGGGTCAAGGTTTCAACAGTGGGTTTGACAGGGACACAATTCAGCCCCTAGCACCCCAGCATGCTTGGTTCTGCTGAGGTGCACCCAGCACTTGGGGACACTCTCCTACCACTACCTAAGTCTCTGAGATCACCTGAGCCGTGCAGGAGAAATATAAGAAATCCTACCCCTCTCCCCTGTTCCCTACCTGCCCCCTGGAAAACCCCTCACAACTCTGAGCAGAGTTGGAAGCATCTCTCTGGTAACATGGCTTTAGTGGCCTGTAAACTGTGAAAGTAAGGAAGGGAAAGGAAACAATAACAGTTACTAAATATCAAGCCCTCATTAAGTGCAAGGCCCTCCCCTAAGTGGGCATTTAACTTAACTCCACAGAAAACGTATGAAGCAGGTGTTACCAGCAAACCGTTTCACACTCGAGAGAGTCGAGTCGACAAAGTCACATAGCGGATAGGTGGCAGACCCCCAGGACCATTCTTGCAACTTCTTTACTCCCCTGAGGCTGCCCAGTGGGAGTGTGATCTCCAGAGGTTGAGAAGGAAGACACCACCCTGCCTGTGGGGCATGAGGGACGAGCCTCATTCGTCTCTCCGGGTTGTCAGCAACAAGGTGCAGTCAGAACCTCCGGCTCTGCACACAGGCTGTCCCCACCTGCCTCCTGAGAAGCTGTTGAGTATTTTTTGATACTTCATCTGGGCTGACGGATGTCATCGGAGAAAGCAGCCTTTGAAACGTTCCAGTTGTAGCCGTACGCACGTCTCTCACCTGAGACGACCACTTGGATACGGGGACGCAGCCCCTGATAGGGGATGACCTCATTCTGTCCATCAACCGGGCACGGGTGGGCCCACAAGCTCCCTCTGGCTCCGTGTCCCCTCCTCTCCACTCCCCAGGAGCTGTCCGTGCACACAGGACTTCACCAAAGCTCTGGCGGCTGCTCTCCGAAAATCCCACCATCTATTCCGGGGCTTAAGGATGAAAACAAGAATAATACCTATGTGTGCACAGTACTTGCCAAATTATAAAGAATATCCGTTTCCTCATCTGGTTCTCAGAGCAGTGTTCGGAAGAGGATGTTACTACAAGCATTCATTCCCCATTCGCGGTGAGGAACACACACCCAGAGAGGCCCAGTGGCTTGTCAGAGCCCCTGCAAGTGGATGACGCAGCGTTGAAATCATGCCTACCTGACTCCCAGACCCACATTCTTTTTCCTACAGCACGCAACATCTGACGTTTATATGTTATTGTACAGTTTACAGAGCACATTTGCATATGTGATCAAATTAAATCATTGTCGAGAGCGAGGGATATTACCCCAGGATGAATATGAGATATTTCTTCTCTCGAATACGCTTGAGCTTCTCGCTAGTACTTCTATGTCAGGGTCCTGGTGTGCTGGGCTAAGATAGCTCTTTTCAGTTCCTCCTCTCTCCCTAACCCCTAGATCTCTCTCTCCCTAACCCCTAGATCTCTCTCTCCCTAACCCCTAAATCTCTCTCTCCCTAACCCCTAAATCTCTCTCTCACTACTCACCCAGAATGGATGTTTCTGTCTCGCCGTGCAATCCTAAATGTGTCAGTGTACCAGCCTTCTGTTTGGAATCATCGGTAGGAAATAAAGCTGGACAATCTTGACTTGAATTAGCTCAGTGATTCCTACCCGTGCGGTGGAATGTTCCCCATAAGAGCTATCTGGGAAGGCTGAGTCAACTCCACGGTGGTTAATCACCGGAATCTCAGTCCTGCTCCCCACTCCTAGGATGACCCGCAGCCTGGCTCCCAGCACTACAGTTTCTCCAGGCCTGCGGCTGGTGTCCGCATTATGGGGCATCACACCTGGGCATTCCCCATGAGATGGCCTTCAGGTCTGTGGAACTGTGACTGGCAGTCGGAAGGTCTTGTCTGGGTCCTATTCTCTGCTCCTTACTGGCTGTCTCATCTTTAGCAAGTCGTTCCACCGCTCGGGGTCTCTGTTTCTTCATTTGTGAAGTGGGGACAGCACTATCCGCCCCCAGGGGCTCTTACAGGCACTGCCCATATAAGCCCAATACATGCTTCAGATTAGGGGCAGCGATGCCCACCTCAGCCCTCACCTGGGTTCTGCTCTCTCTCCTCACTGTGACTGCTGTGCCATCACAACATTGGCTTTATTTCTTCTCCTACAGCAGGTAGTGGATTGCTGGTCTCCGTACTAGACAGAGAGATCCCCACCCCCAGCCCTCACAAAGCGGGCTCTCAGCAAGGCTTGTGGGACACGTGAGCCCACTGACCGGGTCACCAGCGGGGAGCCCCCTGCAGGGAGGCCAGAGGTCTCAGCCCCATGCACTGCGCAGCTTTGAGCCCACCATCACCTGTCTCCTGGCCGCACTGCTCCCTTCTGCAGAAGGAGTGGGGGGGCTGGGCGATTCCTCGGGATTTCAGAAGCATCGGAGTGATGGCAGCTTCAATGTTTTAAAAACGGTAACAACGAAAATCACACGCCACATTATGGAGGACATCCTGCCCTCCAGGACTCACAGGGAGCCTTTTCCCTGCGCACGCTCATTTAATCCCATGGCAACGCTGAGAGGCCCAGCCACTCGCCCCAAGTCACACTTCCCTGGCCCAAGGCGGCACGGCACCGTTGGAGAGCGGTGGTGTTGGGATGCCCACCGCTTCTCCACATGGCTTCTCCCCAAACTGGGCAGAAACCTCTCAAGGGCCATCTTCCCAGAGAAGAAAGGCAGAGCTCGGGCCCAGGGGCCGCGTGCACGCGGTCATTGTGTCTAAGCATTACAGCAACAAGTCACCATCACCTTTGTCCCTGGCTGGACAGCAAGATTAATAAGATTCAGGAAGGAACCATAAATAGACTTTGCAGAAAAATCATTACCCTCAGAGCCCGCAGCACCCAAATAGCAAACATGATCAAAGGCGAAGGCAGCTACCCCATCATGTTGTTAACGACAGGTCATGCAGCAGGCCATCCAGAGTGCCCCAGGGGTGTCACTCCAGTCCCATCCAGCGCCACCCGGTTCCACCATGGCACGGACACAGGTTCCTGAGTCACGGTCTGGGAAGGCAGGCTAAGCACTGGTCACTACTGCCTGCGACTCCTTCGTGCTGTTCCAGATGGTTCTCATGAGAATAATGGCTCCAAAGGGACCTTCTGAGACTCAACACTCACTCCTCAGCAAGTGACCAAGACCTCTGGCTTGAAAAGTATTTCGAAGATAACACAATCCAGACCCTTACAGGAAATAACACTCAAAATAATAAGAATTGATAAGAGTTGTCTGCGTAAGGCATGTGCTTAGTATGTGTCGGGCATGTTATAAGCACCTCTCAGGTAAGCGTCAAAATAAAATCTGGGTGATAGGTGCGTTTATGACCCCCCGCCCACCCATTTCACCCGTTAGCGCTCACCTGTGTTTAACGACATAGTGGAACTTTGCTTTTATCTTAAGTTTTCTATTTGTTGGTTGAGCTCAGAAGGCTTCCAGCGTGCAGGAAGGCACCGTATTTCCCTATGTATAAGATGTACCCTTTTTCGAAAAATTTGGGGTCTAAAAACTGGGTGCGTCTTATACAGAGGTTGTAAATTTTTTTACTTGTATTTCCTTTTTTGCGCTTGTTTCTGGGCTTACAGCTGTAGATTTTTTTACTTACATTTCCTGCTTTTTCGCACTTGTTCTCTTTACGCTCACTGTTTTGCACTTGTTACCGGGATATTATGGTAGGTTACATTTTGCCATGTTCTGCCCAGAAATGGCTCAGAAAAGATTTTCATACAGTGCTGAATTCAAGTTAAAAGTGATCCAGTTCCCTGGCCGGTTGGCTCAGTGGTAGAGCGTCGGCCTGGCGTGCAGGAGTCCCGGGTTCGATTCCCGGCCAGGGCACACAGGAGAAGCGCCCATCTGCTTCTCCACCCCTCCCCCTCTCCTTCCTCTCTGTCTCTCTCTTCCCCTCCCGCAGCCAAGGCTCCACTGGAGCAGAGTTGGCCTGGGCACTGAGGATGGCTCTATGGCCTCTGCCTCAGGCGCTAGAATTCCTCTGGTTGCAACAGAGCAACACCCCAGATGGGCAAAGCATCGCCCCCTGGTAGACATGCCGGGTGGATCCCGGTCGGGCGCATGCGGGAGTCTGTGAGACTGCCTCCCTGTTTCCAACTTCAGAAAGATACAAAAAAAAAAAAAAAAAAGTGATACAGTTTGCAAAAGTAAATGGAAACTGTGCTGCTGAACATAAGTGTGGTCCTCCTCAAACTGAGAAATCAATCCGAGACGTGATGAGGAGATGTATGAGCTTTATGATGAATAAAACTTGAGTTCAATAACATCATGTAATACATTTTTTTTTTTCAAATTTCGGGCCTCAACATTAAGGTGCGTCTTATACCTAAGAGTGTCTTACACATGGGGAAATACGGCACATATATTCACCCAGAGTCCCACAGATGGCAGGCGTGGTGGGATTCGAACCTAGGCTTTGTGAGTCTGCCCTCCCAGCCTCGGGCTTACTCACACAAGCAGGGAAGAAGCCATAAATCAGGAGTTAACAAAACTGTTTCTCGTACTATTTGTCTAACCTCCTGTCGCTTCCCGGTGAGACCGAGCAGCAGCTGCCCTCCCAACATTGCAGACAACGGTTCCCTCGCCCACACCGGGCCATCTCCAGCAGGGCGGCGCTCATCACCTCCCCAGGAGGCCCCTTCCCACAGAGTGCTCTCTGCCACCGAGCTGACATGTGCAAAGCCTCCCCACTGGTCCGGCTTTCCGGTAGAGCAAGACTAATTTTTCTTCCCCACAATGGCCTTGCTCTGGAGGATTTGTAAGGCAGTAGCCAGGGTGATCCAATCCCACAAACACTCACTGACCACCTGTCACGTGGATACAGAAATGTGCCGGCCCGTGAGCGCAAGGGGAGGGGACCACAGGGAGGGAGAGAGGGCTCTCGGACCTGGGAGTAGAGTGTTGACACAGAGGAAGAAGCCCAGCATTGCGGGGAGAGGCAGACAAGCTTACAGAGCTCCTAAGGATGGAGAGGTAGGTGGTCTGGGGTCAGTGCCTGGAGCCCCCAGCTCATAAATTTCTTTCCTTCTCTGGAATCGTGCCCATCAGACATCAAATAAATACACCCGGGGGGTCCTGCGTTGTTTAGGAGGCTGCCTGGACATGGCATCTCACGAGTCACTCTGTCGCTGCTCCCTGATCAGCCAGATTTCCCATAAAGATGCTGGTTGGCCCTGGCCAGGTGGCTCAGTGGATAAAGCATTGTCCCAGAGCACCAGGGTCATGGGTTTGACCCCTTGTCAGGGCATGTATGAGCAACAATCAGTGAGTGCTCACTAAATAGAACTAAGTGGAATGAGTTGCTCTCTTTTTTTCTTTCTCTCCCCCCCTCTTCCTCTCGCACTCTCAAATTAGTAAAGAAATAAAAGAAGAAGAAAATGCTGACACACGTGCTGTCTCCACAGCCGTGGCCCTGCTCATCGGGGTGGACGGCCGCTGCCTCTCCAGCGCTGGGCTCAGCCCCTCCCCTGCCTCTGTAGCATTTGTCAACGTGGAAACCTCTCTTCCTGAAACACTCTCCTCCTGTCCCTTTGATACCCACCTTCCTGCTTGTCTTTGTTTCGTTCTGTAAGCTCCCGGCTCAGGCTCCCCTGTCCTCGGCTGGCTTCTCTCTGCTTTGCCCAGCCCGGGGTCCAGCAAGGCTCTGGGCCTGGGCCCAGCTTCTCTCTCCTCCTCTCATTCATTCCCCAGGCCTTAGATATCCCTGCCTCCAATCCCTATCTCCAGGCCGGACTGCTTTCCCACTCTACCCACCCCCTCACTCTGGGATATCTCATTAGCATCTCAAAGAGCCCCTTAGAAATGGATCTCCTGGTCTTCCCTTCCTGATCCTGCAGGCTTTGAATCACAGATGCCTAAATTCAAATCCTGATCTGCGAGGGGAGCTTGGCTCACGTGGGGAGCCTCAGCCCTTACCTACCCCGCCCCGCTCTTGCTAGGAGGGGGAAGGTGAGGGAGGCTTCAACGAGAGAACAGAGATGGAAGGGTTCCCACCCAGCGTCTGGCACAGGGACGCCCTGTGAATGTGACCTCCCTTTATGGCCTTTGCATCATCAGAGGGCTCAGCCTGCAGACAAACAGTTGGCTGCTGGGGGCGGATGTCCAGAATCTCTAGCTACTGTAGCTGTTCTCTGTTTCCCAAATAGTCAACCTGGGGGCCGGTAGGCCACCCTAGCTCACCCACCAAGGCAGCGGCTTCCCTGCTCCCGTGCCTGCCCGCCAGTGAACGGGCTGGGCCTTCTGGAATGTACAAAGACCAAGTCAGAGCCGTGGGGTGGGGGTGGCCGCCCTCCAAGAGGACTGAGCCCAGTCCTCCAGGAGAGACTCCTCTGAAGAGCTGCGGAACCGGCCTGTCACTTAGAGAGGTGACCGGGGTGGAGGGTGGGGGGGGGGGGGCAGATCAGTGTCAGAAAGTAAAATAGAGAAGTGAGTTTCAACTTGACTCACATTAAGAATGTCACTTTAGAGTACAAATGAGAGCGAAGAGAAATGCTCTTTTATGCGGGAGTTTATTTTTGTCACTTTGTCAGTGAGAAATTGCAGCCCTGGGGGCATTGGAGCTGCACAGAATTACCCAAAACATTAACATGCAAATTGCCTTCTTTAGAGAAGGTAATTTTATTAGTGCAGGAAAACGTTTCTTTCACTGTGCTCAAGTTCAGGAGCAGGGCTGTCTGGGGGCCGGCTGGGGCCACTGCAAATGGAGAATTCAGGGGGTCCTGAACTTGGTTGAATTCTATTACCTCTTCTACTTGGGACCACGCATGGAACACACGACAGTGTCACAGCTGGTTACCATGGGTGCGCCAAGTGTAGAGAGCAAGTGACTTGTTCAAGATCATACAGCGTTAATGGCAGAAGAAGAAACAGAGCTGAGGTCATGTGACCTGTGTCTTGGTTAACCAGGTAAGCAACAGGGAACCATTAGTGGTCCATGAAATAGCCACTCTGAGAATAAGCAGCCCAGTGAGAACCCATGCATCCATCTATTCACTCACTCACTCACTCATTCACACATTCATTCAATAAAGCTTTCATGTTGCTAGGCAGGCCCCAGACATGAATCAGGCATGAGCTTCGAGAAGCTCAGCGTCCACTGGGGGCAGGCGCGGAGGGGATACAGATTTATGCAAACGCTTGTGGTCCAGCCAGGTAAGACCTATTGCAGGGGTGTGCCAAGAACCAACAGCACAGAGGAGGGCATGCCCGACTGGCAGGAAGGCAGGCAGAGGGGCCTGGAATCTTCACAAAGGTCTCACATGTGGGTCCTGTCCTGACAGCCAAGAGGGAAAGGCATTGCAGGCAGGCAAGCATCTGCAGGACCGGAGGCACAGAGACAAGCAGGCTGGCCTGGCCCCGGCTGGCCCCACGGCTCCTGCCCAGCGTGTGTGGGAGGGGAGTGGGGGTGGGGCTGGGGCTGGGGTTGCAGAGGCTGGCCAGGCCAATGTCACAGGCTGCAGAGCTCAGGTTTTATTCTGCAGGTGACAAGACCTTGCAGGGCCTGTTCAGAAAAGAATCACATTCTCTCAAGACTTCAGGAAGGAGGGGTTGTCCCAGGCCCTGGAGCGCTACAGTGACAGAAGGTTGCATGAGGCTGCGCTTACATAAGGCTTGCTCCTCCATCACAGACGCGATCAGTGAGGTGTGGGCAGAGACACCCACCTGCTCCCGAGAAGAAAGCCCCTCAGTCATGTCAGGTCTCCTGGAACAGTGCAGGCGTGCTCCCTCTCCCGACAGGCCGCCTTCCTGGGCCTGGAGCTGGCTGGCAGCTGCCTCATGTGGCCGTGGTGGGGCCCAGGGAGCTGCCGCCAGGGCTCTGGGAGCTGGCTGCTAGGCAAGCAGAGGGAAAACATGGCTGCTTTGGGTATGCATGCAGCGACTGTGGAAACCCTGAGGGGCGTACCCCGTCTCAGGGTCTCTCAGCCTCAGCCCTTTGGGATTTGCAGCCACATAATTCTCTGTTGTGGGGTCTACCCTGTGCAGTACGAGATGTTTGCAGCATCCCTGGCCTCTACTCCCTGGATCCCAATAGCAACCTCCTTCCTGAGTGTGACAACTAAAAATCTCCAGACATGGCCAAATGTCCCTGGGGTGGGGGTGGGGCAAAACTGTCCCCAGTTAAGAAGCACTAGTTTATCTATACATCAGGGAATACAAAGAGGTCAAGGAGCCTGATCACTGGAAGTTCCCCAAGTCTCCCAGTGGGATGCAGGCTACCCCAAGGGCATGGCATCGCCTCCTCTCCCCTCCTTGGGGCAAAGGATGGACAGAGTGCAGGTTTCATCACAGACTTGTACCTTGCCTATCTCAGAAAGAAATGTGTGATTTACTTCCTAGAAAGATCCAGGATGGGGAGGTAGGAAGTCAGTGGGTAGCAGGTAGTTCTCCCATTAACTCACCGGGGTCTCAGGGTCCCTCATCTGCAAAGCATGGGCATTGGAAGAGATGAACAGATTATCTCACGGCCCTTCTGGTTTTAAGCACTATGATTCTATGGCACTACGATGAACGCACCTTGGAGAAGGCTGCCGGTGAATACTGGAGCGGGCCCCATGTGAGAGATGGTGAACTATGGGTTAGGTAAGGCTCTGTCTTGGCTAAATCAACCGTTTTCTTGACTAGAGACAGAGTGCTGATCAGAAGTTCTCATGAGGGTCTCCCTTTGCTCTCAGCTGAAATAACTAAGCCTAGCTTTCATCAGGGATTTCATGGGACATCTCTGAACAGGCCTGTATGGTGAACACTCTGGAATGCTGGGGATTGGTGCAGTTTCTCACGGGCCATCTGAATTTAAAGACGAAGAATTTTGGTTCAGAAGCACTTCTGAAGGTCGCAGCCGAGGGACTGAAGCCCACGAAGAACCTGTGGTTTGACTGTACGGTCACAGAGTGCTTTCTGTCCCCGGCACTTCACCAGCCCGCCAGCCGGGCTCGGCGCGACTGTGGATCCCAACGGAGCGGGTTGCAAAACAAACGCTCTGCTTAAGAAGGAGTTTTCCAGGAAGCCCAGAGACAACAGGGAGAGAAAATAAACCAAGGGAACGAAAGCCTCTGGCACCTGTGGCTGTAGTGAACATCAAGTTCAGCCCAGTTTCAAGCCAGGTTAACAGAAAGCCTCCCGTCAAAGGCCTGATGACCTTAGTTTGTAGTTAGTATGAGATATATTAAGTCCAGCTTTCAACAAAAACTTATAAGGCCCGCTAAAAGGCAGGAATAGACACGGTGTGAAGAGACAAAGTAAGCATCAGAACTGGACACCTATGACAGGGAGGTAGGAATAGTAGCTGACGAGGAATTCAAAAGAAAGATAACATGTTCAGGGCTCTCATGGAGAAAGAAGGCAATATTCAGGAACAGGTGGGTAATGTGAGGAAAGAGATGGACATGCTAAGAAAGAATCAAAAGCGAATGCTAGAAATAAAAACACCGTAACAGAAATGAAGAATGCCCACAGTGGACTTATCAGTAAACTAGATACAGGCAGAGAAAGAATCAATTAGCCCAAAGAAATAGCAATAGAAACATCACAAACTGA
This sequence comes from Saccopteryx leptura, assembly GCF_036850995.1. NCBI lineage: Eukaryota > Metazoa > Chordata > Mammalia > Chiroptera > Emballonuridae > Saccopteryx > Saccopteryx leptura. The sequence goes on along the minus strand of NC_089504.1, from coordinate 13,784,436 downwards.
ATTGCAGAGAAAAAAGAATGCAGAAATGGAGAATGGCCAGGAACAGCGGGACAGTTTCAAACGGAGTTCCATGCACACCATGGGAAGACCAGGAGAAGAGCTCTGGGAAGTAACAATGGGTTTGAAGTTTCCAAAAGTGATGACTGACCCCAGAGAAGGAACAAATAAGGGCAAAATAAAATCTTTTCATTTCTCTTCGTCGTAAATGATCCAATAGATTACTATTCAGAGTAATAACAGGAACAATGTATTGGGTGGTAATATCTTAAGAATAATTGAAATAAATAATAGCCATGTTATTAGGGACAGAAGGGGACAAATGAGAATATTCTGTCATAAGGCACCTGTGCTGTCTGGGAAAGGGTACAGGGTTGTTTAAAAAGGGACTTATTAGCTGGGCAAGTACATTGAAAACTCTAGGATAATGGAATTTTTTAAAAAGAAATATAACTGGTATGTTAAAAGAAGAAAAAGAAAACCGGAATCATATAAAATGCTCAGTTAAAACCAGAGATGGCAGAAAAGAGGGGAAGATTAAGAAAAACACACACACAACACAATGAACAAGTCCAGCAAATATCAATAGAAAGCAGTTGTAAACATGGTAGATAGTAGCCCAACGACATTAATAATTACCTTCAATGTAAATGGTTTAAATAGATCAACTGAAAGTCAGAAATGGTTTTTTAATTGGAGTGGATAAAACAAAACCCAACTATATGTTGTTTATAAGAAACCTACTTTATTTATTTATTTATTTATTTATTTTACAGAGACAGAGAGAGAGTCAGAGAGAGGGACAGACAGGGACAGACAGACAGGAATGGAGAGAGATGGGAAGCATCAATTATCAGTTTTTCGTTGTGACCCCTTAGTTGTTCATTGATTGCCTTCTCATATGTGCCTTGACCGCGGGCCTTCAGCAGACCAAGTAACCCCTTGCTCGAGCCAGCGACCTTGGGTCCAAGCTGGTGAGCTTTGCTCAAACCAGATGAGCTTGTGCTCAAGTTGGCAACCTCGGAGTCTCAAACCTGGGTCCTCTGCATCCCAGTCTGACACTCTTCCACTGCGCCGCTGCCTGGTCAGGCTACTTTTATTGTTAAAGGGAGAGAGAGAGACAGAAACATGGATCTGTTCCTGCATGTGCCCTGACTGAGGAAAGAACTTGTGTATTAGGATGATGCTCTAACCAATTGAGCTTCTGCCAGGGCCAAGAAACCTACTTTAAACTTTTTTTAAAATTTATTCATTTTAGAGAGGAGAGAGAGAGAGACAGAGACAGAGAGAGAGAGAGAGAGAGAGAGAGATAAAGGGGGGAGGAGCAGAAAGCATCAATTCCCATATGTGCCTTGACTAGACAAGTGCAGGGTTTTGAACCGGCGACCTCAGCGTTCCAGGTCCACGCTTTATCCACTGCGCCACCACAGGTCAGGCTACTTGAAATGTAGGCATAGATTAAAAAGTAAAGAGATGGAGGAAACTAGATGATGCTAACATCAGCCAAAAAGAAAGTTGGAGTCCCTCTATTAATTTCAGACAAAGCAGACAGCAGAACAAGGGAAATTATCAGGGAAAAAAGTGGGCATCGCACAATAATAAAGGGTCAATTTTCTAAGAAGATGTATAACATACATATAGCTAAAAATAGAGTGTCCAAGTACACGAGGTAAAACCGATAGAACTGCAGGGGGAAACAGGCGCATCCACTACCGCAGTTGGAGACTTCAATACCCCTCCTCTTTCAGTAATTGACGGATCTAGCAAGCAGAAAATTGGTAAGGAGATAGTTGAACTGAACGGCACCATCCATCAACTGGATCTAATTGACATGTATAAATATGTCACCCAACCAGAGCAGAGTACACAGTCTTTTCAGTCCACATGCAACATTCACGAGACAGATACATTCTGGACCATAAAACACACCTTAATAACTTTAAAAGAATAGAAATCATACAAAGTATGTTCTGTGACCACAATGGAATTAAACCAGAGCTCAGTAACAGAGAGCATGGAAGTCCCGACGTGTTTAGAGATGAAAGAGCACATGTCTGAACAACATATGGGTCAAAATATAAGTCGCAAGAGAAATTTAAAAATATTTAAACTAAATAAATATGAAAATAGAACTTATGCAGTGAAAGCAGTGCTTAGAGGGAAATTTACAGCATTGAATTCGCCTCTATTAGACGAGATAAAAGCTCTAAAATCAATCATCTGAGCTTCCACCTTAGGAAACCAGAAAAAGAAGAGCAAATTAAATCCAAAGTAGGCAGAAGAAAAGAAATACTAAAAGTTAGAATAAAAATCAATGACATTAAAAACAGGAACTCAATAGAGAAAGTTAATTAAACCAAAAGGTGGGTCTATGAAAAGATGGATAAAAAGGATAAACCTTTAGCCAGGCTAACCAAGAAATAGAGAAGATTATCAGCTCACTAATTAGTATTTAAAAATTACTACTGTCAGAAATGAGAGATTGTCACTACTGATCCCATGGACATTAAGTGGATAATAAAGGTATATTATGAATAACTCTATGCCCACAAATTTGGTAATTTAGATGAAATGGACAAATTTTTTGAAAGATGCAATTTACTAAACCTTTCACAAGGATAAACAGATCATCTGAACAGGCTTATGTATCTATCAAAGAAACTAAATCAACAATTAATAACCTTCCAAAAAAGACTGGACTTTGACGGTTTCACTGATAAATTTTACCAAATATTTAAGAAAGAAATGATACAAATCTCTACAATCTCTTCCAGAGTACCAAAGTAGAGAGAGACAGGTTTTATTTATTATTCATTAATGTATTTATTGACAGAGAGAGACTCAGAGGGGCAGATAGGGACAGACAGACAGGAAGGGAGAGGGATGAGAAGCATCAATTCTTCATTGTGGCATCTTAGTTGTTCATTGATTGCTTTCTCATATGTGCCTTGACTGGGGGGCTACAGCAGAGTGAGTGACCCCTTGCTCAAGCCAGTAACCTTGGACTCAAGCCAGCGACCTTGGGCTTCAAGTCAGTGACCTTTGGCCTCAAGCCAGTGACCATGGGGTCATGTCTATGATTCCACACTCAAGCCAGCGACCCCTCGCTCAAGCTGGTGAACCCGCGCTCAAGCCAGATGAGCCCACACTCAAGCTGGTGATCTTGGGGTTTTGAACCTGGGTCCTCTGTGTCCCAGTCCGATGCTCTATCCACTGCACCACCTGCTGTTCAGGCATGGGAGACACGTTCTAATTCATCTCAGGAGGCCAGCATCACCCTAATACCAAAGCCAGATAATGGCATTTCCGGAAAGGAAAACTACAGACCAATATCTCTTGTAAGCATAGATGCAAAAACCCTCAGTAAAATGTTAGCAAATTTAATGCAACAATATATAAAAAGAATTCTACACCATGACCAGCGGGGTTTATTCCAGCTATGCAAGGCTGTTTCAACATTCAAAAGTCAAATAATGTAATTTTTCACAACAGGCTACAGAAGAAAAACTATATGACCATGTTGATAGAGGCAAGGAAAGCATTTGACAAAATCCAACATCCATTCATGATAGAAAAAAACAACCACCACCACCACCACCACTGAACAAACAACAACAAAAACCTCTTGGCAAACGGTGAATAGAGGGGAAGTCCCCCACTTGATAAAGAATATCTACAATACACTACACCCTGTTAGGCCAAATAAAAACCTGGCAATACTAAGTGTTGACAGGATGTGGAGCAACAGGAACTCTCACTGACTCCTGGTGGGTATGCAAAATAGTAAGGCTGCTTTGAAGTCTGGCAATTTTTTTTTGTGTGTGACAGAGACAAGAGAGAGACAGAGAAAGAGGGACAGATAGGGACAGACAGACAGGAAGGGAGAGAGATGAGAAGCATCAATTCTTTGTTGCAGCACCTTAGTTGTTCATTGATTGCTTTCTCATATGTGCCTTGACTAGGGGGCTACAGCAGACCGAATGACCCATTGGTCAAGCCAGCGACCTTGGGCTCAAGCTGGTGAGCCTTGGTCAAAACAGATGAGCTAGCGCTTAAGCTGGCGACCTCGGGGTTTTGAACCTGGTTCCTCTGCGTCTCAGTCCAATGCTCTATCCTCTGCGCCACTGCCTGGTCAGGCTGAAGTCAGGGAATTTCTTAAAAAGCTAAACATAGTTTTAACATACAATTCAGCAATTATATTTCTAGATATTTGCCCACTTGTGTTGAAAAGTTATGTTCACAAGAACCCTGCAAACTAGTGTTTACAGCACTTTACTCATAATCACCAAAAATGAGAAACAACCGACATGTCCCTCAACAGGGAAATGGCTAAACAAACTGTGGCACATCCATTCAATGTCCACTGGTCGGAGATACCAAACACAGCTCTGTCCAACTCTTAGGGATGCCTCAGTCTCCGAACTGGGCTCTTGGGTCTGGGGGCATTTTGGTATTGGCAGGGTTCTCCCACCTTCAGGAGTTTGTGACTGTTGTCGCTCCCCAAGGCAGCACAGAACCCGGTTCTTGCTCTGCCCCTGACTCCGTTTACCCCTCTGAGCCTTGGTTTCCTCCTCCCTAAATGGAATCCTGGGAATAAGACCCAGCTCACAGGGAGTCTGAACAAGCGGATTGGAAAACTGTTTCGTAATCTGTAAACCATGCACACATATCAGGGATGACAATGGTGGTGAAAACAAAGAAAAAAAGAGCTCCCAAGTTTAGTTCCTTACTATAAATCTTTACAATGAGGCTAAGTGGATGTCCTCTATCCCGTTTGAAGAGAAACTGTGGCTCCCAGAGCTGAAGTACCCCCTCTCGGGGCTCCTAGGGGCAGGGGCAGGGGCAGGGTATAGAACCAGCCCATCTGCCTCTGCTGCTCACGCTTTTCCCACACTGCTCCGTGCTGCTGCCGCTATTCCTGCAAGATCTGGGGAAGCTGAGCAATAACTACAAGAAAAGGGGATAGCTGCATGAAAAACCATCCTGCCGTTTTCCTTCTGTCTCCTTTTAGGGTTCTGAGGCCAGAAAGCAGGCAGGGACTATGGTCCCTGCCTCCCGGAGGTGACAAAGAGGATGATGAAGAACAGGAGCTGGCCCCACAAAGGGGCCGCGCATGTGCACACAGGCTCCTGGCGGTCCTCAGCAAGGGAAACTGTAACTACAGAAAGCGCAGCCCGCTGGTGGTGCCCGCAGAGAAGTGTCTGTGCGAGGGAGAGGGAGCTGGCGTTCCCGTTGGCTCACTTGCTTTTATTAAAAATAATTCTGACGCCGAGTATCTTGTACGCGTTTCGGGCACACATCCAGAGAAGCCCATCTGACTCCAAGATGATTTCAAGGCTGAAGAATGTCGCTCGTGCCAGACATGTCGTGCGAGGCGTTGCAAGCACCCTGCCTAGCTGTCCGCGGCCTCCGCGTTTCAGAGGGAGGGGACCGGCCATGTATATGCATAAGCAAGGCTGTGCTAAACACTCCCAGTAAAAATACATTCAACTATTTCAGTACCTCGTTAACCAAACACTTTCCAGTAGGGCTCATCCCAGGTGATGAAAATATAAGAGGCACGTGATCCAAGGCCACTGAGGAAATGTGGGGAGAGACAGCGGAATGACTCAGATGCCCACAGGCCCCGCTGACTGTCAGGGTCTGACGCCTTCCTCACTGGGCTTGGGTTTGCTGCGCACCTACTGTGCGCCAGGCACAATGCCAGGCTTCCTTACATGAGGAATAGCTCTGCTTCATGGAGAAGGTTAGTCCAGCTTAAGGGGCGGATGCCACACTCATTCCAGTGTTTAGTGCTATGATCCGCGCGTGGTGGAGGAGCAGGGCTGGACGCTGTTGGAGCCCCCGGGAAGGGGACCTGGCCCAGCCTGAGGGCCGAGGGAGTGAGGCGACAGCCTGGGCAATTGTGCAAGGGAAGGGGGTTTCCTGCACAGCCGAGTGCCCACGGTGCGGAACCTCCGAGGTGACCGGCTGGAGCGAGTGCATGTTGGCTGGTGATGGGCTGTGAGTGGCAAGGGGTCCAGTCTGCGAGCCCCCCCCCCCCACTCAGGCGCTCTCCCTGAGCTGAGAGCTGGTGCAGAGGGGGGCTGGCGGCCACCCCAGGGCAGCCGGCGGGTACCCGCCACCGTGAGAACAGACGTGAGGAGGAACGGAGAGGGCCAGTCACCAGAGAGAACAGCAGGGCAGATGGGGGGGGGCTGGTCCTGGCTCTTCAGGCCCGCAGCCACCCCAGCCTTCGGGGGCCTCTCTGTCCCACCACCCCACTTTCCTTGAGCTGGACCCAGGGGTTCCTCTTCCCAGCAAACAGTGTGGTGTCGGACAAAGGGGCAGCCAGGTGCCAGGCTGTTGACAGCCACAGTCAGGCCGAGGCGGGCGAGGGCCGTCTTGGAGGGACTCTGCCGGGCACCCGGGGAATGTCTGTCGCCACCTGTCCTGTCCCTCTCCCAGGCTTGAGCTTCCCAAGGCAGGCTCTGTTTCTGTCTGCTCCTGCACCTGTGAGCGCCTGGCGTGAGCAGGTGCCCAGAACGCACTTCCCGAGAGATGGGTGCAGCGAGAGGAACATGGTGACGTCCACAGCCCCCGCCTCCGGAGGGTCCCCCGCGGCAGCCCCTGCTCTGAGCGCCCCCTGCACTTCGTGTCACTTCATCAGTGACTCCCTGAGGTGGCCCGTTCTCAGCTCGCCTCACAGAGGAGCGCGAGGCTCGGAGGAGGGTCCGGAACATGCAGAGGCCACATATCTCACGAGTTATCGCACCCGGATTGGAAGGCAGGTCTGCCTGCGCCCAGGGCCCTGGGCTTTGGCTGTAGCGCCAGTCAAACCAAGGCAGCCCCAGGAGTGAGGGCACACAGCCGAGGCTTTCTTCCGGCAGCGGAAGAAATATTTCTAACTTTGGTCGAAGAGTCTGTAGCATAGGTCAGACATCAAACCACGTCACTCTCAGATTGCCCTTGTACACGGGGTGTGTCTGTGTGCTCGTGTGCTGTGCAGACATACGTGCGTGCCACGTCCATGCCTGCATGGGTGGAGAAGGGGGACGAGAAATACTCTCTGGTCCATTCTTTCTTGCTTTGCGACCATGTTTCCCTGGGTTACTGGGAGGGACCTTTAGAGTAGACAGAACAGCACATCTGGCTGCAGAGTGACAAAAGCTGTCAAGGGTCAGAAGCCCCGAGATGTCTGCTGCGTGTCAGATGGACAGGAGGCCCAGGGGCAGTGCCCAAATGTCCCCTGGGCAAGGAAGATCGTTGTTTCTCAAAGACGACACCAGCGATGCCTCCTCGTTTTGCCCCGTCTTGCTGCCGACCTGTGTCTCGCCACCGAGAAGTAGGTTCTGCTCTGGGAAGAGTGGAGAGCGAGCCTCGATGGTGAGGAGGTTCTCGCGAGTGCAATTTACACGAAATCATCTCCACTGACAAATCTGTCTCTTGATTTGCTGCTGGGCAACGAGGGGGCTACCACACCCCAGTTTTGCTGATAACACCCTCAACTGGGTTCCTGTGTCCTGCTAGACATTCTAAAATTGGAAATTGAAATCATCTGTGCGTGTGAGAGAGAGAGAGACATCAACTCGTTGCTCCACTTATTGTGCACTGATTGCTTCTCCCACACGCCTTGACTGTGGATGAGATGGGTGGCCTCAGGCTCAAGCCTGCAACCCCAGGGTGAGCTGATGACCCCGTGCTCAAGCTGGTGACCCTGAGTGTAAGACAGCAAACTCAGGTTCTGAACCGGAAATGGAAATCTTTAATAATTTTTTAAAATGATAATTACGATAAATTGATCTGTTGGAGGGAGTGAGATTGCATATTATTAAATTCCACCAGTCTCCTGAGTGACATTCTAACAGAGAGGAGGACAAGCCTATTTAGGGATGATGAGCCCAGGATGCAGAGGAGGGTTCCTTGGGTGGGGAGAGGCGGGGAGTGGGGTGGTCTTATGAAGAGCCATGTATTAGATGTGGGTCAAGTCTTAACTCTTGTTTTAGGTGGCATTATCTGTGGGTTAAGTCCTAACTCTTGTTTTGGGTAGTGAGTTAGTGAATTCTTATTCCTTTATTAAAAGTAACTAATTCAAAATGCTAACTAAATAAAAGTAGGTTATGCGTGGATCAGAATGGAAGTGTCCCATAAACCAAGGATTATAATTAATCCAATCCTATGAACTTGGTCCAATTGAAAAATAAATCAAGGCCCTGGCCGGTTGGCTCAGTAGTAGAGTGTCAGCCTGGCATGCAGGAGTCCCAGGTTCGATTCCCGGCCAGGGCACACAGGAGAAGCACCCATCTGCTTCTCCACCCCTCCCCCTCTTCTTCCTCTCTGTCTCTCTCTTCCCTTCCCGCAGCCAAGGCTCCATTGGAGCAAAAGTTGCCCTGGGCGCTGAGGATGGCTCTGTGGCCTCTGCCTCAGGTGCTAGAATGGCTCTGGTTGCAACAGAGCAACGCCCAGATGGGCAGAGCATCGCCCTCTAGTGGGCATGCCGGGTGGATCCTGGTGGGGCACATGCTGGAGTCTGTCTGACTGCCTCCCCATTTCCAACTTCAGAAAAATACAAAAAAAAAAAAAAAAAAAATCAATTGAAAGAAGCCTCTTCAAAAGGATGGTCTCACCTGACCAGGTGGTGGCGCACTGGATAGTGTGTTGGACTGGGATGCAGAGGACCCAGGTTCGGAACCCTGAGGTCGCTGGCTTGAGCGTGGGCTCATCAGCTTGAGCGTGGGGTTACTGGCTTGAGCGTGGGATCATAGAAACGACTCCATGGTTGCTGGCTTGAGCCCAAGGCTGTTGGCTTGAGCAAGGGGTCACTTGCTCTGCTGTAGTCTCCCAGTCAAGGCACATATGAGAAAGCAATCAATGAACAACTAAGATGCCGCAACAAATAATTAATGTTTCTCATCTTGCTACCTTCCTGTCTGTCCCCATCTCTCCCTCTCTCTGTCTCGCCATCTCTGTTGCAACAAAAAGAAAGGATCTCAGATTTAGATTTTATAATGTGCTTGTTTTTTCTTAGTTTCTCCCCCCTTATTATTCTTTTTAAACACCATTTTTCTTCTCCATTTCAAGAGTAGGTTCATAAAGGTCTTGAGCACCAGGAATATGGTTAACCCCCTTAGGGGGGACCAAAGTCTCATGAGGACAGAGGAAGGTCTGGAATGGCTTCGAGAAAGAGGACAGTGAATGAGCACTTGGATACAGCTGGTGTGGGTGTTGGGTGATGATCTTATCTAATTTGAATGGCATTTTATGCTGGACAGTGAGGACAAGAAAGGGAGACTCTGTCAAGCAGACCACTACTACTCTAAGCCATGGTTCTCATACTCAGAACTCTTGTTTTGGCATTTGTTCTCATCAGACATTCACTGGGCACCGAGCGAAGTCCTCTTGCATGCTCTGGACCATGTGCTAGGCCCTCGGGGCTACAGAACACATAGTGAGTGCTTTTTCTGGTTCACACGCCATGCTAAGTGCTGTATATGTGTTCTCTTCCCCCCCCTTTTTTGTATTTTTCCAAAATGAGAAATGGGGGTGGGGGGTGTGGGTTGCAGACAAACAGACTCCCACATGCATCCAATAGGGATCCACCTGGCATGCCCACCAAGGGGCGATGCTCTGCTCATCTGGGGTGTTGCTCTGTTGCAACCAGAGCCATTCTAGCGCCTGAGGTGGAGGCCATGGAGCCATTCTCAGTGCCCGGGCCAACTTTGCTCCAATGGAGCCTTGGCTGCAGGAGGGGAAGAGAGAGACAGAGAGGAAGGAGAGGGGGAGGGGTGGAGAAGCAGATGGGCACTTCTCCTGTGTGCCCTGGCCGGGAATCAAACCTGGGACTTCCACACACTGGGCTGACGCTCTACCTCTGAGCCCACTGGCCAAGGCCTATGTGTTCTCTCTCTTAACCCTCACAGCAACTTTCCTTTGTTGCTCCCCCATCAGAGCTCTGGCCACGCCCAATTACATTTGTCACTTGTGCATCATTTACACAAGTAAGGCTAGAGACATGGGGTGTAATGGAATGGCAATGGGCAGACTGCCCTTGGTTCAAATCCCAGAGTCTGCATGGAAACAGTTGCCACGTCGGTTTAAATTCACCTCTCTACGTTTCAGGTTTCCCATCTGTCAAACGGGAATAGGAGCCCTTATCTCACAGGGCTGTGTGAGATTAAAGGGGATAATTCATAATATGCAATTTTTTTTTATTCTGTCACAGAGTAAACATTCAGTAAATGGCCTTTATTATTATTTTTTCTTTCTCTTTTCATTTTAAGTTTTTAATGAAAGTTGTGTGTAAGATTACTTTATTCCTGCATCTCCTCAATTATTTCTTCGTTGTATCTGCCCTATTCCTTTCCCACGTGGTAAGATTTGGCTTCACGTGCAAGGACCTTCCTGCAGTCTCTGTCCAGCTTTAGTCGAGGGTGCCACCTTGCTGGGTGAACAGCTGTGCCATTTGCTTACTCCCGCCGCACTTGTTCAGTGTAGATGACATATTTCTTCCTGTAAACCTGGACTACGTTGCCAATTTGCTGCCCTTTGCAATGTTGTCATACAACTTGAACTTCATCATCCTTTTGGATGGACACGAATCAAACATCGTACTTCTGCCTCAGCTCTTTGGAGAGAGGAGAAGACATGATCTTTGCGAATGTGGGAAGGGCATGGAAATGTCTGTGTGGGTATGGCTCTGACCAGAAGTCGCAAAGCGATGGGACTTCCCTTCGACCGCTGGCGCGTCTATGATGTCCGCAACGGGACTACTGTTTTTTCTTGACAGTGAGATCTGTAAGTGATTTCTCTTTATATTGCCATAGGGCCCAATAGCTGCTAACATGTTCAGTGCCTGCTTGCGAGTGACTGAATGAATGAATGAGCGCATGCCCTTCTGAGAATGAGCACCCACCTTCTACCACTCCTCTGATTTCTTCCTTACTGGCCCCGCAGCAGCCCTGGACAGGGCACCCAGTCCTCTGGCCAGGACTTAACCGAGAAGCCCTGGGTTTAGCACCATGGGCAGGGGCAGGAAGGACCCTCTGGTGTCCTTGCTGACACTTGTCAAAAGGAGAAGCGCTACTCAACCCTGAATCTCTTCTTTCGCCATCCAGTACCTTCCTGGATGGTCCCGGGCACGCGGCAGGCTTCAGAAACCCCTCCTCCTCGTGAAGGGTCAGGGCACTGGACCAGCCTTCTCAGGAGGCAAGAACTGGGCCCTGGCTGGCACCGGCCATGAGACAGTGGTCAGCCCCTGAGACCACCGGCACAGATGGGCTTCTCATTCTGGCTTTAATGCCCGGCCTGCACCACCTCTACCCCAGACCCAGTCATTTCCTTTCAGGGTATAAACTCGAGGGTGAGGGAAGGGGAGACAGGCACCTGGACTCCACACCACCTCCCCCTTTAGTTCCATCCTCCCCAAGTCTTGTGCTAGCTCTGTGAGCTGACCTTTCACCTCCCTGCCTCACAAGCCCCGCCCCTCCTCAGTCAATCACGTGAGGAAGCGCTTCTTGGTGTGGTCCTGGATTGGGGACGGTGTCCTCGGCCAGGAGGCAGGAGGCTGGAGTTCAAATGTGACCGCTGCTACCCACTGGCTCTGGGATTTTGGACAAGTCACTTTTGCTCTGGGAGCCTCAGGCTCCTCATCTGTAGAACGGGATACACTCACCAACCTCGAAGGTCTGGTGTGAGAGTTAGCAGTGGTGTGTGCATCTAGAAGACGATCTCAAAATCGTCATTATTACCGTTATTACTTCACACACTCGGGCTGAGGCAGGTGAGAGGCCTGGAGGATCCCAGCCTGGGATTTGCTTGTCGGAATGCGCTAAAAATATGTATCTTTCTCATCTCCTTAGCTTAGTCAGCAGACCCCAGAAAGCTGGCAGACCCCAGAAAACCTCACCAAGCCTATACTGTGGGCAGCTTACAGGATTCCGCTTACAGGGAGCAATTTAAGAGGCAAACAAAACAGAAAAGCTACTCAGAATTAACAATGGGCCAGATGGTAATGCTAGTTTGAAGCAATAAAACATGATAAATAGCTTCCTGCTGCTCCTCCTGATCAATTTCAATATTTAATAATTCCGCCGCCACCCCACCCCCTCATCTGGCCCCCTCCACAGGATCCTGCCACATCTCTCCGCATTCAACTCACAGACCAAACACTTCTGTACTTTCTGAAGGCGTCAGCAGAAAGCTCTCTGCTCAACTGTTACCTGAGCGCTCTAGGCCCTGGAGCTGACAATTAACCTGCTTGCCTCTCCATCTCAGCCTCTCCTGGTTGCCAGGGAAGGCTGTGAGGGCGTGCCCAACCCTGGAGACGCACAGGAACACTCGCCCTGTTGAGTCAACCAATGTAGGTATTCCTCAAGTTCTGTTTTTGAATTAAAGAGAGGCTGGCAGCTGGGAGGTCATCTTACTCCAGGACCAGTTAGTAGGACAAAGCAACCAAGACAGGGACGGTGGCTGCGTGGTATTAGAGTCTCACCCACCACTCCAGCCTCTGGGCCTGTTTCCTTCTCTGTGCAATGGACAGAACCACGCCTGTCTTCAGGAGGGTTCTACCCAGTGCTGTCCATGGAAAGGGCCCAGCAGAGGGCTTGGCACATAGGAAACGCCCAACGACGGCCAGGCGCCTGGAAGTATCATTATCAACCGCGAAGCCAATCAGCAAATGAAGCCTGAGCATGGAGCCTGCAGAAGGGACTGCTGGTCCCTGCGGTCGCGAGGCAGTAGCCCAGGGCAGACCACAGGTGTGGGCAGGATCTGGCAGGGAGCGCCCACCATCAGATAGGCCCACCCAGAATTCTCCCCGGGCGGTGCCCACTAATGAGATGAACTGCCTGGTACTGCCGGCGAGTGTGTCCCAGGAGATCTCGGGCACTCTGGAGAGCGGGCGTGTTCGCGCCGTGTACGGAAGAGGAAATGGGGAGTAGGAAGGGAAATGCTCTTCCAGGTCACGTCCTAGGAAAGGCACAGTCACGTCATGTCTCCTCCACCAGAGCACAAGAGAAAGACGCTCTCTCTCCTGCGAGGCCCTTTTGGAAGGAAGCCAGGTGCCAAGTGACCCGAGCTGCCAGGTGACCTGAGTGGCAGTTTACTCATCTGTGAAATGAGGCTGGTAATACCTACTGCACAGGCTCACAAGGACATTTAATGAGGGAATATGCCTGAAAGGACTTTGTGATTTTGTGAGGAGTGGTACTAATGCCGGGTATGGTTATTATAACCTTGTAGAAAAACACCCTTCATGAGGAATAAGATTAGAAGTGTATCCACCTAAAGGTGGATCCTTCTAACTGAAGCCTTCATGCTGCCCAGCTTAGAGGATCAAGAGAAACCCGACGTGTGGCATTCGAGGCCTCGGCAGCTCCGGCCACCCCATCTCTGCCCCTCCTCTCCTCCCTTCTGGCTCCAGCCCACTTAAGCCAGTGGGGGTCCCAACTGAGTCTTTCACAGGTGTCAATGCCTGTGCAAGCAGCACCCCTGTGGGAGGGGTCTGTCCCACCCTGCCCACTGGCTTGTCGCATTCACAGCTCTCCAGGACAGCTTCTGTGGGCCTCGCTTGATCGGGGGCGCCTCCTCTGGGCGCCCTGAGAGCCTCTCAGCACCCCGCACCCTGGCACACATCCCACTGCACTAGTGTTGAGTTCTTGTCTGCCTCCCACCGGACTGCAAATTTCCTCAGGGTGAGGACCAAGTGCTCTTCTCTGTGGTCTACCCCGGGCCCGGCCTGGCACGTGCTCGGTGAATGTGTGCTGAGAGATGAACGAATAAACTGGTAATGGAGTTCTCCCAGGACGAACGGAATCAACGCAAAAACGAGATTCTAATGGGGGAATGAGAGTCTGGGTGGGCACAGCCTTGCAGCAGACAGTGCCCCCGAACTCAAATTCAGCTCAATCCCTCAAGCTGATAGAGTCATGATCCCCTTTCCTCATCTTGACCCTGAAAGAGAAGGGACAGACAAGGGACCGTCCATCCCTGTCTGGACTCCCTCAGGGCACGGTACCTGAATCCCGCTGGTCCATCGTCATGGAGTTCCATCTTCTTGTGATGTCGATGTAGAGGATGTCCACGGCGGCCATGGACAAGCTGCTGCTGCTCAGCTTGCAATTCCTGCCGAAGACAAGAAGGGACACGTCACTGCTGGACCAAACCCGTCCTGTCCTGTCTTGCTGCCACTGCCGCCGTGACTTTGCCTGGACTCTGTCTTCCCTGCCTGGCAGGCCCTCCTTCCCATGGCTGGAACTAATGAAAGGTGCCGGCAGGGAATGCTGGGAGAGAAGGCGGAGACTGTGACTTGAGGTTAGATCCTGTGGGTTCCTGTAATTCGGCTAATACGGGTTCGAATGGGCCGCAAGGGCTTCAGGATGGCAAGTCCTGAGTCGAATCTGGCTCTGCCACTTAGAAGCTGGGCGGCCTGGTGAAACAATTTCCCCCTCCTGAGCCTCAGTGTCCTCACCTAGGAAACAGGTGGAATTCATTACAGCTGATGTGCCTGTCCCTACACATCCGATGTAGGTTTCTGCCTGCTCTGAAAGGGAAATGGGAACTCACATTCCAAAAACAGGGCCGCTGCGTATGTCCGCACCCCCCTCCACACAGCCGCTGCGTATGTCCGCACCCCTCCACACACGGCCGGTGCGTATGTCCGCACCCCCCCACACACACACACACACGGCCCCCCCCCCACACACACACACGGCCGCTGCGTATGTCCGCACCCCCCCCCCCACACACACACGGCCGCTGCGTATGTCCGCCCCCCCCCCCCCACACACACACGGCCGCTGTGTATGTCCGCACCCCCCCCCCCTCCACCAGTCTCTGGAGAAGGAAGGAAAGGTCAAGCGGGCCTGCGATGCTGTGCTGTCCTGCGGTGTCCAGGCGGCCAACGGCAGCACTCAGGTGACCCAATGATAACAAGACATTACGGCACACCTGAAGGCGACACTGCTATGCAGAAGGGAGTCCCTCCTGGAAATGCCCACTGGGGGGGGGTCCCCAGGGCCACACCTGCAGACAGGAGCTCATGGTCTCTGCACTTCACCTATCTTACTCTGTCACCGGAAGATTTTACGTGGGCCCCAAATCAGCCTCTGTCAGCCCAAGACTCTCAGAGCGAATGGCACAGACTGCCACACTCCTTCATGTGGGCTGGCACAGCGTTGCTGTGGGGACCCCTCGATGCTCCTTCCTGACTTTGAGGGAGTCACCGGGAAACGACAGGAGGAGGGAGTGGGCAGGCCTCTGAGCTTCAGATGTTGCCTAGTTCAGGTGCAGGGATGCCAGCAATGGTGCGCCCTCCCCAAGACACGGAGGGGTGTTTGGAATCCTCCTCCCCACTTTTTTTTCCTTTTGTGTCTGAAAATGTGGGGAGGCAATCTGGCACATGGGAAAAAGCAAGATTCGGGCATTTGTCAGGCAAGGACTGAAATCCTGCAACTGTGGGCAATTTACTTAAACCTCTGAGGCTTTATTTGCTGGTCTCTCAATGAAGATAATCATGCCCACCCCTGCGGCTGTTGTGGAGATGAGAGGAGGACCTGGCACGGTGCCTGGCACCTGGCCGGCCCACGACAACACTGGTTCCCTTCTTGATTTCTCTCCCTTTTCTCCTCTTCTCCTCTTCTGGATCTAGAACCATCTCAGCCCCAGCAGAGGCTGCCTGAGGCTGACTTTTCAGTGAGTGGCCCTCTCCACCCTGGAGAAATGCTGCTCGCCAGTCGCCGGGTGCCGGGCTCGGCCCAGACCAGAGGTGGCCCCTGGTGTGTCCGGCCAGGTGCACCGGCCTCCTGACCAGGATCGTGTGCTGTGAGGCGAGTCCCAACGCTGCCTGCATTTGCCCTGACAATCTTGAAAGCTAGACCTCTGGGCCAGCTGTCCATTTGGCTGAACTATATTCAATGCTGCTTTCAACTTTCCAAATGTGTTCACATCCATCGTCCCAGCTAATGATAAAGTGGTTCTTTGATTTTTCATTTGTCAGCCTCCCTTGTGTGAACCACTCCCTTAGGAACCCGACAGGCTAGGGGTTGACTGGCAAGCAGGATTTGGGCATTTCAGAGGCCCCTCTCCAAACCCATGCCCGCCCCTAACAAGGCTGGTTGGAACTGTGCCAGCATGGTGCCTGGAAGAGGCCGGGGCTCCTTAGATGCTAGCACGCTCCATTGCTCCCTCCCCCTGCCTTCCTTTCTTCTCACCCCACGCATACTTCCCAAGCCATCAATTCACATCCTGCCTCCTCTTAGGCTGGCTCTGTATTTCAATCACAAGTCACAGTGGCAGACTTCAAAGTAGATCAGTGCAGTTCTTGAGCCACGGTAACAACATGTCAGTGGACGCAGAGCTTTTCAAGTCCCCTGTCACCACGATGGCTATCTCTATTGGATTCCTCCAGGGCGGGGCTCCAGTCTCTCCCAAGGGATCCCAACCACCCGCACGGCTCCTTTCCAAAGCTTCATCAGGACCGACCACGGTTTTCTCTAATTATCATATCAGTCTCCTCTGGGCTCCCCGCTTCCCGACAGGACAGGAGCTCCGCTAGCTTGCTCTGTGGGTTAATAGAGTATGAAGAGTGAAACGGAGCTGACCACTGGTATATAGTTATTTTTTTCCTGACAGGTAGAAAATAGAAGTGTCAAACCTTTAGCAGGAGCTGTAATTTACCAAGAAGAATTCTCCATTTATCCCTTTTCCAAGGAAACTCATCCTCTCTCGTGATGCCTGCAAGTACAGTTGATCACACATCTGCTGCTTCTCCGGGACAGGGAGGGGTCTGTGCTGGCTGCCGCAGGCTGGAAGCGCTTGGAAAGAGTTTTGATTCTGTGGGCATTGGGGGTGGGGGCACCATCTGCGTGCCAGGCCTTTTCCTGCTCTCTGGATCTTTATTACCACTCTACGAGGACGATAGTCTTAGTCCCATTTCAGTGATGGGTAAGATGAGACTCAGGAGAATAAGGGATGTGACTTGCCTGAAATTACATAGCTGGGATTCATATCCAGTTCTCCCCTGCAGGGTGGTGTAGTGAACTTGGGAGACTTGGGAGTTTGGGGGAGGTGTGGGGAGGTGGCCCAGCCCAGGGTCCCAGGAAGAACCCAGGATTCAAGACAGAGTATCAGGTGGGGCCCAAGAAAGGTGGAGCCGCCAGAGAGCCCCTGTTGGGAATCTTTGGGATATAAGGCTGGGGAAGGTGACAGGGTCACTGGGAGACAGGTGCTCCCAGGTTTGTCCCTGTGATTATCAAACATTCTCCATAGGGAATGACATCCCAAAAAGGAATGACTGGGGGGTCAAGACTTTAGAATGAATTTACACACACACACACACACACACACACACACACACATACGCCCCATCCACTCAGTGCAGGATTTATTCTGTGTCCACTGCATGTGAGCGGGGTCTGAGCCCAGTGAGTAGTGTAGAGCTGAGTCAGTCCTGGGTTCCACTCTCGGAGGTGGAAGCGACCTCAGAGCCTGGGCTAGAACTGTGAAGCCTTTGTAGCCTCTTAGTCACTGAGAACAGTTTCCCCTGTGTCCTGGGATGCGGTTCTTCAAATGACCAGAGGATAAATTCTCCGGCAGAAGAAGTACAAGCACTATGGTAAAGTGAGAAGCCAGAAAAATTCCTAAGAAAAGATAGGCTAGGCATGTACGTGGGAAAAGTGAGCGGAGGAGTCAAATGCACATGAGTTTGACTCCTGAGTTTGCTGTGTGACCTTGAACAAGTCGCTGAAGGAAGCTCTCTGCATCTCAACTTCCTTATTTATACAAGAATCAGGCTACGCACCACACAGAACCAGCTCAGCGCCTGGCACCTGTGGGGACATGACAGCCCCCAGCCTTCCTCCAGGGTGTAGAACCAGTTTGAAGAAATGTTTTCTTTTGTTTCTAGAGTCAAAGGCATTTGGGCCCATGTGATGTGAGAGAATCACAAATCATTCAAGTTCATTAGTATCCCAAGTATAGAAAGATTTGAAATTATCATTACCATTTCCTCCCAACAGCACTACCGACATCTCATGGGAGATTTAGATGCTGACTTTTTCCACTCCATATAATCCTATTTATAGAATTTCTTTTGTGTTCATCCTTCTCTGTGCAAAAAAAAAAAAAAGCTTATTTTTCCTGGCGAGGTGTCTATAAGGTGAAAGCTAACAAATGGTCAATATTTGTTTTAAAAAAATAAACAACCATCTAAACATCTGGGGCAGCATCAGGGGTGGGGGGAGGGGAGAGGCAGTTTATAATATATTGAGTATTTTAAAGGCTATCGATACCCCAAGCTCAGGCTCTCACAATATTGCCAGGAAGTGCTACTCAGAGAAGAGGAGGATTTTCAAAGTCATTGAGGAGTTAAGGACAGAGCAGACAGAGGCCTCTTATGTTTCCATTCCAGAACATTCTACCATACCAAGTTGCCTTTCAAAGAATAAAACCCCCTACAGCTACCCATCATCAAGCATGTTAATACCTCCTTGTGGAAAAAGGGGGGCGGAAGGAGAGAAAAGGGGAAAAAGAGAAAAGCGTTCTCTAATTTAAAAGGAGCGCAGGATGGGAGGCCACAGAGGGAGGAGCAGGGATCTCCAGGTGGAATAGCCCACGCGAAGCAAAAAGCGCTCGGGCTGAGTGAGGGGCTGCTGCCTACATTCCCTAGAAATCGACTCGGTTGCAACGCACTGTTTCATTTCCCGGCTTCGGGGGCGGAAAACGTTGCACGTGCAAATTGGCATCAAATCCTGACGCAGGTTACCCTTGGAGACCGCATACTTCGTGAGTTACATAGAACGCCCCCCCCAACCCCCACTCCCATCAAATTCATAATCCGGCGGCAGGAAAAGAACAAAAACGCATATAGTCCCTTAAAGCTGTCAGACTGAAGAACTGGACCTGTTTCTGTTTCTCAGAGGAAAGGAAGTCTCCACACCCCAGCAATTATTGTGAAATAATAATGATAAAAAAATAAGAGACAAGAGGCATTTAATTCTCGATCGTGTGCGGGACTGTTGGCGCCTCCTGAGGGAACGGCACGGAGAGCCGGTCAGACAGAGTCGAGTCTAGACGAGACGACGACAGTTCATTATTTCTCATTTCTTGGTGCGAGAGAAAAATAGAAGATGGCCAGACTGGCATTAGCATAATTCCCTCCTACAACTGCTGATCGGTGTGGCACATCGTGAGACATGGTCACTGGAAATAAACTCAACCGCAATGTTTACTATTTTGCTCCCTCCAGTTCTCTTCAAGGAACGTGGCGAGAAAGCGTGGGCGGCAGAGCTGACAGCCAAGTTCAGCCTCCGTGGCGCGCGTGGGGGCTCGAAAGGAGGGTCTATCCAGGCGTGTGTGTCTCCCATGCCGTGCTCCGGGGAAGGGCACTTGGTTCGACTGAGCATATGGCATAAATATTATTAATTCATAATGAAGCAAAATTTAAATGAAGTGCAAAGAAGAGAGAGGAGAGTCGCCGTTCGCAAGAGAAAATGCTTGCTGTTTAATTTAGCGGGCAAGGCTGAACTTACTCAGACAAATCCAAAAGCAAAGAGTATCATCTTTTACGATTAAGTTGCTGTTGGGATCTCTTAGTGCATTTTAAAAAGGAAAATAAAAAGTCTGTTAATGGTTGTGCAACGTTTTCTCCATTTCTTCCCGCAGCTTCATTCCTCAGCATGTCTGCTGCTGCTGGTGGGGGTGGGGTGGGGGTGGGTAGTCTGCTCTGCTCTGCCACCGCCACCGGAGGACATGGTGCTGCCTTCTCACGGTCACTGTCTCTGTCACTAACACAGGTTGGGAATGACAGCCGCAGGACCTAATAGTCTCTAACATTACAAAATTGGTTTTTCATGCAAATGACCTTAATTATAGAGAACAAAGGGATGGAAAAGCGTGAGGCTGATCACAGAGAGACGGATTCGTAGCAGTACTTTCGACATCGCCCAGTTCCAGGAAGAGCGCATTGTAGGAATCTTGACGAGAACCCTACCCAATTCTGTCTCCTTCTCTGGGTGGTGTTGAACACAGCGGTCCCCTCAATGTGTACCCCGGCTTCTCACACCAGGGGTCACACACTGAGGGTCTCTGTGGGCAGCCCGCTTTGAGTGAGTCCACGCAGGGTTTAAAAATGATTTTCTGAATGGCCAACGCTGAGATACACGTATTGAGGTTTTACATAACAATCAGTAGTTCTAGTTTTTTTTTAAACAAGAGCCGTGGGGCTGCAGTCCTTTTCCTTCCCGCCTGAGCCCTCTGGGCCGCCCCAGCCCGCCTCCTCCTCGTTCTCCCTCTGGGCTCCCTCCGCAGGCAGCTGAGGTTGGGATTCTTACCATACTCTAGTTGTTCTCATCTCCCCCCTCTCTTCCATTTTAGTAGAATTTTATTAGGAAGAAAAAGAAAGCATTTCGGTTTCCACCATCAATGTAGCCCGATGAGAAACCTTCTCTAACTTCTGAACATGAGCCACTCACTCAGCAAAGCCACTCTCGGGCTCTCCCCGCTGCCTGGACAGGCGAGCCCCCTTTACCGCCAGCCAAACTTCCTCTTGTAAGTCCAGACTCTGCCTCCTGGGGGGCACCTTGATCCCACCAGGCAGATGAAGGGTCCCCTGTTCTGTCTGCTGCTCCAGGACTCTGTCAGAGGGGTGCACTTAATGATCTGTTCGCTGTGCACTGCCTGCTAGACTGAGAGTCCCCTGCAGGCTAGTGGGGCTCCGTTATTTCTCTCTGGTTTTCCTAGAGCTACTGGGCGCTCAGGAGAAGTTGGTAGGTCAAACCAGACACGGTTCTTTCCTACTCGCAGTTAGGTCTCCCAGGTCCAGGGTCCCCTGCCACACCCAGGCTGTTGTCCACATGAACCCAAACCACCCCTCACTCTTGCAGGTCTTAAGTGGACTCTTCTGTGCAATGGCTCAGGGGCTGGGAAGGGCCCAGAAAGCTCCTGCCCTTGTAGAAGACGGTCTGAGCCCCTAGACATGTCATGTTGCGAGAAGACTGCTCACCCTCACTCCTCTGGGACCCTGCACACTTCTATAGAACCTCAAGTGCCCTCATATCTTGGGGCCTCTGTCACCGAGCGGTTTCTCTAAGTCCCGAGCCACAGTCATCACAAAGGGTAGAGAAAGTCTACCTATGTTTCTGCTCCTCTTCCTCCTGACTATATTGGGACAGTAGTATATACAGTTATACAAGTTCTACTTCCTAGCTTGCCATGCAGTGGCCAAGAAGACAGATGGACCTGGAAGTCATTGAATACGGCCTCTGGACAGCTTTTTAAAGGGGTCTAATTCATTTGACAGAGAGGCCTCTTGTTCTTCCTCCCTTCCTCCTCCTTGCTGCCTGGAACTTGGCCATGATGGCTGGATTTTGAGCAGCCACCTCGTGGCCACAAAGCAACTCTGAAGTTGGAGGCTCATGCTTAGGATGGATGAGCGAAAAGGCAGCGAGTGGGGTGTTGATCACTTTGTGTAGTCATTAACTGGCCCTAGAACCCCACTGCCAAAACTCCACTGCAATTCCTAAACAAGTCAGAGGGTATCGTGTAAAGCGGCATTTTCAGGGAAACAACATGTGTCTATTGACTCTCTTGAATTTTTCACTGCCTAAGAGAAATAATAATCAGCAGACTCCACCTTGACAAATAGCTCCCCTGAACCAGGCGCTGGGCTGGGTGTTTATGGTATGTTACATCCCAGCCTCATAGTAACCCTGCAAAATAGGCGAGATTATTCCCATTTTACAGATAAAGACGAGAGATTTGCCTAAGGCCGCACCGTGATGCACTTGCTTTGAAGCCGGACCCCAAAGCCTGTGCTCTTCCACTGGGCTTTCCTTTTGCCCCTGAAACTAACACAAAGCCCTTCTCAAAATCATCGAGCAAATATGACTTCGGGGTGATTGACATGGCAAAAGTCACTGCTGATACTCCTGTTTACATCTGTCAGAAATATTGGAGAGCTAGAGTTAGAACTTGTAAAATTCGCTTAGAGAAAAGTGTGACAAAAGTGGTTTCGGATGCAAGACTTCTAATTATTTGCTTTAGTGGATAAACCATGAAGAGTGTGACTTTGCGGCGCGGTAGAAACATTAAACCCAGCGGGACAGCGGCTGGGGGCACAGTCTCTAGAGACACACAGTCATTCCCCTGGGGTGCAGGCAGCTCCACTTACAGCAAGACCACTGGGGTTCAGAGATGGTCAGTACACAGCCTAAGGGTTACACAGCTGGTCAGTGCTCCTGTATTGCCCCCAAGGGCCCCAAAGGTAGAGGCAAGTAATGAATAATCTCAGGAGATTAAGTGGCAATGGCTTATTTTGTAGGCTTCAGCAAAAAAACCTCATGTTTTATCTTTAAAATCATGCAAAATTTGTATTATACTCCATAATAGAGCCTTGTTATTTTTATAGTAGAGCAAACGTATTAAATCATTTATCGACTGAATTATTTAACATTTCTCTCCTGAAGTTGACACTTTGGAAAGATGTGCCTTGTTTCTCTGCTGCGGCTTCGTAAACACTTCACACACAGCTGTCTACCGCTGGGAGGACGTCAGCCCGGTTTAAGAAGCATAGGTCTGCCCGAGTCCAGGGGCAACTATTTATATGTGGGTGAAGGACCTAGTAGTTGAAGGTGGCACAAAATTGTTTTCTAATGTCAGCATAAAGTTGTGAATACTGTCACACTTATAACATTCATTAATTCATTCCACAAATAAGACACTGGGCCATTCCCACCCCAGAAGGGGCCCTGACCCAGAACCAGAGGGCCTCCCAGGAGTAGTCAGGCAGATTGGACCTGTCAGATTTGGGGCTGGACTATCCCCTGCCTGGAGCCCCAGCTGGAGGGGCTGGTCTCACTGACCTTATGAAGGTACGGAAGCCTGTTGGTCCCAACTTCATCGTCCCCTTGATTCCCAGGAATCGGATAAACAGATTCGCCATCCTGTCCACTAGGCGCAGGTAGTTGAACTGCTTTGCGTACTTGGGGAACACCTGCTTGAGGCAGATGGAAGGCAGCTGGGCGTCGGGGTTGGGCTTGGAGCTGCCGTCCGAGCTGCTGGCCAGGTCACTGTCAGAAGGATCTTCCTTTCTGGCTAATGGCTTCTCCAGCTGCTGAGATCTGAAACACACAAGGAATCAATGACCAAACCGACAACTGGAGTGGGCTCTACAGCAGATAGAACACGTTCTCACGCATCGAGTTACGCGGCCACCTTGGGAGGTGGGCATTGTCACCACTTTTATTGTACAGACCAGAGGAGTGACCTGCCCATGCTCGCTGAGCTGGTGCATGCCAAAGCCAGGACTCAAATCCAGGACAGAGCCGGGACCGGAAACTCCTGTTTCCCGGCTCTACCATCCTGGTTTCCCTGGTAGGGATCACTTCCTTTACTGTACTCACAATCCAGGGGGATACTCTATTATGGAGCGGTCTGGGTTTGATTTTAAACTCCTACTTACGGGTAGTAATTGAATAATTAAGAAATATAAAAATTTCATTGAGGGCTGGCAAAAATCCATAGGCACAGTTCAATGAACAATTTGCAAAGATACATCAGTTAGTTACTCAATTCTAGGAATCGGCACAATTAAGTTTCTTGGCTTAACTATTTTCTTATTTGAAACTCATTCCAAAAAAAAAAAAATGATTACGGTGTTGTGATTCCTTAGTCTGGATATTTTATTCTAATATTCAAGAAAATTCACAGCTAATAACTCTCAAATATCTACTTCTATCCTGCAATGTTTTCCTCACCTGCAGATCCAGATACCCAACTACCCTGTTTAACCTTCAGAATGGCCTACAGGCACCTCCCAGTGAAATGACCACTTCTCCACACCCCAAATCCTCATTTCCATCTCCTTGAATATGACACCTGCCAGTTACCCAGGCAGGAGGCATGAGAACAAACGCCAACTCTTCCCCCTCTGCCTCCACAGCCAGTCCTACCCCCTTAGCATTCCCCGCAACCAGCCATTCTCTCCCCTCCCTAAACTCTCCCCTCCCTAAGCTCTCCCCTCCCCAAACTCTCCCCTCCCTAAACTCTCCCCTCCCTAAACTCTCCCCTCCCCAAACTCTCCCCTCCCTAAACTCTCCCCTCCCTAAACTCTCCCCTCCCCAAACTCTCCCCTCCCTAAACTCTCCCCTCCCCAAACTCTCCCCTCCCTAAACTCTCCCCTCCCCAAACTCTCCCCTCCCCAAACTCTCCCCTCCCCAAACTCTCCCCTCCCTAAACTCTCCCCTTCCCAAACTCTCCCCTCCCTAAACTCTCCCCACCCTAAGCTCTCCCCTACCCAGACTCTCCCCACCCTAAGCTCTCCCCTACCCAAACTCTCCCCTCCCTAAATTCTCCCCTCCCTAAACTCTCCCCTCCCCAAACTCTCCCTTCCCTAAACTCTCCCCTCCCCAAACTCTCCCCTCCCTAAATTCTCCCCTCCCTAAACTCTTCCCTGCCTAAACTCTCCCCTCCCTAAACTCTCCCCTCCCCAAACTCTCCCCTCCCCAAACTCTCCCTTCCCTAAACTCTCTCCTCCCCAAACTCTCCCCTTCCCAAACTCTCCCCTCCCTAAACTATCCCCTCCCTAAACTCTTCCCTGCCTAAACTCTCCCCTCCCTAAACTCTCCCCTTCCCAAACTCTCCCCTCCCTAAACTCTCCCCTTCCCAAACTCTCCCCTCCCCAAACTCTCCCCTCCCTAAACTCTCCCCTTCCCAAACTCTCCCCTCCCTAAACTCTCCCCTCCCTAAACTCTCCCCTCCCCAAACTCTCCCCTCCTCAAACTCTCCCCTACCCAAACTGTGCCCTCTTTAAACTCTCTCCTTCCCAAACTCTCCCCTACCCAAACTGTCCCCTCTTTAAACTCTCCCCTTCCCAAACTCTCCCCTCCCTAAACTCTCCCCTCCCTAAACTCTCCCCTGCCCAAACTCTCCCCTCTCTAAACTCTCCCCTACCCAAACCCTCCCTTATAAACTCTCCTCTCCCTAAACTCTCACCTGGACTGTAGCAACAGGGCCTCCTGCCTCCAGCCTTTGCCAACCATAGGTCCACCCTGCACATCAGTACCCACAGTTCCCCTTTTAAAGCAAACCTGATTGAGTTGCCCACTTGCTATAGCTTTTTAGTGACTCTCAAGAGCCTATACAAAGAAATCCTCCCCCTCATTCTGGCACTTGAGGCCCTTCCTGATGTCTTCTCCATCACCCCCACTTCCTGTCACTGCCCTAGTCACACTATACCCCTCCAAGGCCTTTGAGCCCTCCCTGCCGCCCCGCCTGCCGCGCACTGGCGTGGCCTGGAACCAGAGACTTGGTGCTCAATGGACA
Source organism: Saccopteryx leptura (assembly GCF_036850995.1). Lineage (NCBI taxonomy): Eukaryota > Metazoa > Chordata > Mammalia > Chiroptera > Emballonuridae > Saccopteryx > Saccopteryx leptura. The sequence goes on along the minus strand of NC_089504.1, from coordinate 13,759,143 downwards.
CCAGCTCCCTTCTATGCTCAGTGCCTCTCTCTGCACTTTCCTGTCTTCTGTCTTGCCCATGGCTGACCTGTGGTGAGGTGTCACCCTTTCCCACCTGGGTGTCCATTCTGAGACAGAATCCCGAGCACACTGAACACGGACAATAGATACTGCTCAACAGATGAACTGATCCAGGAAAATTAGAAGCGTGTCTCATGGTGCTGAGCTCAATATCAAGGTCATTTTCTACCTTTTTCTGTATTAAATGGCCTTGTCTCTGGTGCTCACACTTTCAGTTACGTCACCAGTCACCAAGTTGGGCCACCCTGGTATCCTAGTACCTACCTTCCTTGGCCTGCCAATACCCCTATTCTGTGGGACCCTTGAAGGCAAGGACCACATCTTACTCAACTCTATTTCTATAGGATCTGGCACATACTAGGTGTTTGGGAAATGTATCATTGGATTTGTTGAGTAAGGAAAGTTCCCTTTTAATAGCAAGATAAACCTCAAATAAAAAAAAATCAAAGTTATGATCATTTGTATCCCACAAGCTCTCTCAATTGGGAAAGATGTTCGAAAGAGAAACAGCGTGCTTGACAGCCCTCCAGAGTGGTCTCCTCCTCGCGCGGGCCCAGGAACCAGCCTCTAAGAAAGAGAAGAAGCCCCCGGTGCGAGTCTGATGTCCTTAAGTTCTGTTCACAGTTCCTGCTAAGAGGATTTTGACACTGGTCTCAAAGAACGGACAGAGGTGTAGACCAAAGCAGCACGAAGAAAACCACTTTAAATTTCAACACTGCAGATGGTTCTAGAGAAACAAATGCTCCCTCTTGCCAAGGGGAGCGGCCTGATTCCTCCGTAGAAGGGGGCACAACGTTCCCTCAGCCAGACTGGCTTTCTCCTCATCTCCTTCAACTGGAGACAGTAAATAACAGGGGGTTCCTTTTCTTCCTATTAAGGTTATAGGAAGAAAGACGAGAGAAGGAAAGCGGCACTGTTACCGGAAATTAGCTCTTAAATTACTGGATAAGTGGCAATCACTGACTGTACAAGCGCTCATTAAGTTTTTGTTAAAGGGGAGACGTGGAAATGTACAGTGTGAATCCACTCGGCGCCATGAAGACAGCTCGGAGAGCTGTTCCCTCACCACAGCCGTCCCGCCTGTGCGAGCGCGTTCATCCGCTGGTCACACAGCCCTGTGCGGGAGACGGTTGTGATCGTCCCCGTTCTGGGTGGAGAAGCTGAGGCGCGGCGGGGCGGAGCCCCTCGGTGCCCCGGTTGGCCCCAACTCACACCTCCATCCGTCTAACCGGGGCTCGCTCCACCTGCCGCCATTGCTCCACAGCGCATCATGATTCACGTCGGGGGTTACAAAATCCTAAGCACCGCTATTTATTGTTCGCTTTAAATCGTTTTTATGGATTCTAATAGTAATTCATGCCCTTTGCAGACAACTTGAGAAATGTGTAAAGGAATCAAAACCATTTGTAATCCCACAAGTCAGGGATGAACAGTATTAACGCTCTGATTTATCGGTAAAGTTAGGATCGCATGACACGCAGTTAAAATCTTTCTTCTCACACGTTACAAGTATCTTCCCGTGGCACTAAATATGTTTTTGGGAGCGTAATTTCTCATGGACATGTCACGCTTCGTGTTATGCCTGAACCATCACTTAATTAACCATTCCCCCTCAGCTACAGGGTGGGCGTCTATACGGCCTGTCTTTCTAGAGTCTGGCGACCGGTTCCCTGCAGTGATGTGCTCCCTCAGAATAACAGTACAACCAGAAGCAGCCTCGGAGAGCACTCTGTCCGGTGATGTCATCTATTTTCTCCCATTAGGGCCTCATGTACATAACAGACATTCACCATTTTTAACCATTTTGAAGTGTGCCCTGCAGCGGCAATTAGGACCTCCACAATGGTGTGGAACCCACTCTGGTTCTAGGACATTTTCACAATAATGTCACTTAAGAGCAGAAGCCTTAGTCCTAGGTCGATAGGGACATTAGCGCCCCTGGGTCATTTGATCAGCACATCCTCCAGGGTGGTGGCCTTAGCTTGGGTTACCCTGGTGGTGGGGACCCTACCACCTGCAGGGGGACCTCTCAGGTTTTGCCGGTAGCATGTCAGAGGGCGTTCCCCCCTAGTCTGCAGCCTGAACCCCATCCTGCCCCCAGAGCCATACAGAATGCGTTTTCTTTCTCTTCCACGTGACGGCCTTTCACCTTTCTTTCAAGGGCTGGCACAGTACTGGATGACTGCCATTTCCCTTCCTTCCGGCCTCCAAGTAATTAATGGCCTCAAGATGAAAAGGGCCTCCCAAGCCACAGATGTCATTTTCATGGGCTCACAACCACAAATTCAGGGGAAATGGTTTGGCTCAACTGGAAGAAGGCAGTACAGACATAGCTGACATGGAAGAGGAAATAGAACAGGGAGACACAGCAGCTTTGCTGGAGACAATCTCAATTATCTCATGGAGATCCAGGTTCTCACAAATGCTAGAAGCTCTTGTTTTTACTTCATAGCATTTTAATGCAAATGTCAGGCCTATGAAATAAAAGTGGTAAAACAAACAAACAAACAAACAAACAAAAAACCCTAAATCAAGCTTAATTTGGTTTACCCTTGATTCATTAAAATAGGGAAAAGAATCCCTAAATGTTTTATTTATTGTTGTTTTTTCAAATAAAATGGAATTATTTTTTGTTAAAACTCTTGTAAAATAAATACCTGTCTTGGCCCTGGCTGGCTGGCTAAGTGGTAGAGTGTTGGCTCGGTGTGTGGAAGTCCTGGGTTCGATTCCTGGCCAGTGCACACAGGAGAAGCACCCATCTGCTTCTCCACCCTTCCCCCTCTCCTTTCTCTCTATCTCTCTCTTCCCCTCCCACAGCCAAGGCTCCACTGGAGCAAAGTTGGCCCGGGCACTGAGGATGGCTCCATGGCCTCCACCTCAGGTGCTAGAATGGCTCCAGTTGCAATAGATCAACACCCTAGACAGGCAGAGCATCACCCCCTGGTGGGCATGATGGGTGGATCCCTGTTGGGCGCATGCGGGAATCTGTCTCTCTGCCTCCCTGCTTCTCACTTCAGAAAAATACAAAAAACAAACAAACAAACAAAAAACAACACCTATCTCTATTTTGCCCAACAAGCCTACTATCAAAAACCACCAGCATTTACTGGGGACCTGCTACATGTATTTCAAGAACTGTGCCAAGCAACTTACCTAGACTATCTCATTTGTTTCTCATAACGATTCTCTGAGGTAGATACAAACTGGTCCCATTTTACAGATTAGGAATCTGAGGCCCAGAGAATCTGAATACATGCCCAGCGTCACAAATCAACACTGGAATCTGAATTTATACTGTCTCATTAAACACAATGCTTAGTTCACTATATAATTCCTGCTAATCTGATTTAAATCAAACCAAAAAATTCTATAAACCATTGTTAAGGGAAATCGAAAAAGATATAATGAGATGGAAGAATATACCTTGTTCTTGGTTAGGAAGAATAAATATAATCAAGATGGCCATATTACCCAAAGCAATATACAAATTTAATGCAATTCCCATCAAAATTCCAATGACATTTTTTAAAGAAATAGAGCAAAAAATCATCAGATTTATATGGAACTATAAAAAACCCCGAATAGCCAAAGCAATCCTAAAGAAAAAGAATGAAGCTGGGGGCATTACAATACCTGACTTCAAACTCTATTATAGGGCCACGACAATCAAAACAGCATGGTATTGGCAGAAAAATAGACACTCAGACCAATGGAACAGAATAGAAAGTCCAGAAATAAAACCACATATATATAGTTAAATAATTTTTGATAAAGGGGCCAACAACACACAATGGAGAAAAGAAAGCCTCTTCAATAAATGGTGCTGGGAAAACTGGAAAGCCACATGCAAAAGAATGAAACTGGACTACAGTTTGTCCCCCTGTACTAAAATTAACTCAAAATGGATCAAAGATCTAAACATAAGACCTGAAACAATTAAGTACATAGAAGAAGACATAGGTACTCAACTCATGGACCTGGGTTTTAAAGAGCATTTTATGAACTTGACTCCAAAGGCAAGAGAAGTGAAGGCAAAAATTAATGAATGGGACTACATCAGACTAAGAAGTTTTTGCTCAGCAAGAGAAACTGATAATAAAATAAACAGAAAGCCAACTAAATGGGAAATGATATTTTCAAACAACAGCTCAGATAAGGGCCTAATATCCAAAATATACAAAGAACTCATAAAACTCAACAACAAACAAACAAACAATCCAATAAAAAATTGGGAAGAGGACATGAACAGACACTTCTCCCAGGAAGAAATACAAATGGCCAACAGATATATGAAAAGATGCTCATCTTCTTTAGTTATCAGAGAAATGCAAATCAAAACTGCAATGAGATACCACCTCACACCTGTTAGATTAGCTATTATTAACAAGACAGATAATAGCAAATGTTGGAGAGGCTGTGGAGAAAAAGGAACCCTCATACACTGTTGGTGGGAATGTAAAGTAGTACAACCATTATGGAAGAAAGTATGGTGGTTCCTCAAAAAACTGAAAATAGAACTACCTTATGACCCAGCAATCCCTCTACTGGGTATATACCCCCAAAACTCAGAAACATTGATACGTAAAGACACATGCAGCCCCATGTTCATTGCAGCATTGTTCACAGTGGCCAGGACATGGAAACAACCAAAAAGCCATCAATAGATGACTGGATAAAGAAGATGTGGCACATATACACTATGGAATACTACTCAGCCATAAGAAATGATGACATCGGATCATTTACAGCAAAATGGTGGGATCTTGATAACATGATACGAAGTGAAATCAGAAAAAACCAGGAACTGCATTATTCCATACGTAGGTGGGACATAAAAGTGAAACTAAGAGTCATTTATAAGAGTGTGGTGGTTATGGGGGGAGGGGGGAATGGGAGAGGGAAAGGGGGAGGGGGAGGGGCTCAAAGAAAACTAGATAGAAGGTGACAGAGGACAATCTGACTTTGGGTGATGGGTATGCAACATAATTGAACGACAAGATAACCTGGACTTGTTATCTTTGAACATATGTATCCTAATTTATTGATGTCGCCCCATTAAAAAAATAAAATTATTTAAAAAAAACCCAAAAAACAAAAAACAAAACCAAAGACTTATCTTCTTCTGTATAAACTATATATAATTCCAGAAATGAACAATATAGGAAGGCAGACAAACAAGATAAAGTTGCAGATTCATAGAAGGTACTTGAATTCTCTCGGAGAAATAATTTCCATTTTTAGTTAAGCATCGCTTCGATCATTCATTCATTCATTCATGAACCACTTCCCAAGCACTTACCTGTCCCAGGGGCCCCTGATACACAGGTGAGGAGCATACAGTCCCCCACCCAGAAGCACTTGACCAAGTGGGGAAAGATAAGTCCCATCCATAAACAATCACGGAGGGAGGTGGAGGTGGCCAGTGAGTGCGCAGAGAGGGGACCCCGAGTAGAAGGAAGGAGCCGCTCTGCTGGGTCTCGGTGGTAGGCGGTATTATGCCCGAAGAGAAGCGGGTGGGAACGTGACCTGGGAGCCCGGGTGGGCCTGGGTCTTATAGGATCTGGAATGTCAGATAAAGGGGCTTAGATTTGGTAGTGTGGGAGGCGAGATGAATGTGGCGGGTTTGGGGAGAAGAGTGGCAAAGCCAGACATGCGGTGAGAATAAATGACTCTGCTAGTGGAACGGACTCGGGTAGAGGTGGGAGGTGGAGGACGTCAGGAAGCTACTGGAACACTCCGAGTCAATGACTCCGGAAGCATGGCCCCTGGACTGGCAGCATCCGTTTCACCTGGGGACTTGTTAGAAATGCACATTCTTGGCTCCACCGCTGACCTATGGACTCAGAACCTACGAGCGGGCCAGGCTATCTGTTTTAGGAAGCCCTGAGGGAGCTGATGCAGGCCAGGCCGGAGTCTAGCTGAAAGATGACCTCAGTAAGGGCGGGACCACGGGGGACAGAAAGGGAGCGAACGCCCTGGCTCATGTTCCTGGCGATCCTGTGGTTTGGCAGGAGGGCCTGGTGGGCAGTGGCGCTGCGCTAGCCAAGGGAAGTAAGCAGGTCTCCTTCCCCATAGTTTGGCCGAGACCCGTGTCCCCAGTCACTTGGGAATTTCAAGTGCACATTGGCATTCCTGAAGAAACTGCTAGCTATGTGCCGCAGAAGTCCCTTAAATTAGCCCAGCAGCTAATTTAAAGAGTTGGAGGATGAAGTCACTAAAAATAAACATAACTATCATGCAGCCCAGCTCCGTCACTTGATAAATGTCTGCCATCACAGAGGTCCCATTTGCGTGATGGCGACGCTATGCTATTTGAAGAGAAGGCAAAAGACGACGTAGCAGGGGTGAGGGGTGCGATGTGTTGCCAAACTGATGAGGAGAAGGACTGGATAGGGCTCTTTGTCTGATGCTCAGGTCCCTATACGACCTAGACCCACACTGGGTCCGTTTCCACTGGCTCCCCTTCACGCTGTCGGCTTCTGAACACTCCCCTGGCCACTTCCACTTCACTCGGTCACCTTCTTCCAAAGCACGGAGTAAGGCCACCAGCAACACACTTCATGGTGATGGTATCGGTAGCACCTACTATGGGCCAGGAACTGCAATTGAAAAAAATTTAATCTTGATAAAATCTTAGGAAGTCGGTGTGACTATCACTCCCACTCTACAAGGAGGAAACCAAGGCACAAAGGTACAGACACAAGACTCAGAGGCTGTGGATCCGGGATGGAAACCCAGGCCGGCAGACACCTCATGTCTAACCACTGCACTGTGCTGCTTCCACGCACGGCAGTTACCGGGCACCGGGCTCCTGAGAGTCAGGGGGGTGACCTATCACATCTCCTCTGACCCTGGCAATGGTCTTACAAACTAGGTACTATAAGTGGCCCCTCTGGCCCCATTTTTGCTGATGAGAAAAATTAACTTCAGGGAGGTCAGACTACTTTCCAAAGGTCACCCCACTACTGAGTGGCCGAGAGTGAAGATTTGGACCCGCATCCGTCTGAGTTCAAAGCGCAGGTGCTTTGCTCTCTCTCACGGTCCTACTCGTTGTGGTCATGCAACTTCCCGGAACTCCTACTCTCTTCCCTGAGGAGGGAGAGAAGGGTCTGACTGACGGGATGGTGTGAGGCTTACAGGGCGAGTAGCTGGAAGGGCACCCCCCAAGCCTAGCGCAAAACTGTTGTCTTGTTCAGGATGAAAGACACAGCCTTTCTAGAAAGCCTCCCAAGGCATCTGCCCGGGGCTTGTAACGGACCTCAGTGTGAGGACCTGGGAGGGACCAGCACCTGTCTGGGCAGGGCTGTTTCATTACGACTGACAAACACATCAACCCCTATTTTACAGCCATGGGCTCACACGAGTCACTCACTCGCACAGTGTTTGTTGCATGTACGAGTTAATGAAGGCCCCGTGGCAACAGCCGCAGACTGAGTCTCTGTCCCCGCTCGGGGGGGTTCAGCCGGAGCACCTTCCTGCCAGGCCGGGCAATGCCTTAGCCAAAAGACAACAATACAACAAACACGAGGACTTGCTCTAACGCCCCCCCCCCCCCCATTCCCGCAGACCAGAGCGCCTGCAGGGTCACTGGGCCCAGTGTTCTCATTTTCCGGATGAAGAGGCTGACAGCTCACTACAAAGACCTCCCAATGCGCTTCCTCTCCAATAGGGCGCTCTGCTCTGCCCCTCCGCACAGGCGCACAGGGCGCACAGGGCGCACGGGGCGCGTGTCTGCGCCTCGTCCCTCTGGCTCTCTTTGTCTCACGGCTTGGCCACTTGCAGTCCGTGGAACACACTGTCACAGCGGCCAGCGAGGGGTGCTGCCAGGCAGCTTCTCCCCACGGGCGCCTGTCTGGTGGTCTGAGCCTGACCGGGAGAGAAGGAGGCTTGTTGGGATTCCAGCTCTGCATTCTTGAGCTGGGTGGCCTCAGGCAAGTCCAAGTCAGATCATCTCAAAGCTTCAGGTTCCTCCTATACAGAATGGGAATAATACGGTACTTAACCTTTAGAACTGCTGTAATTACAGAGAGAATGGATTCATAGTGCTTAGCACAGCGCCTCAGTACCCCGTAGACACTGTGATTAGAATCGCCAACATCTTTATCTCCCCTGTGCCATCGTCTCCAGAGGCTCTCTGTCTAGTCACCAGCCTCAAGGGGAGAGGCCAGTGCACAGCTCTGGGGGCTCAGGAGGATATGGGGTTTCTTCAACCACTTTCTGACATTCGGCTCCACCCCTGCCCACGTAACTAGACACCAGACTGGGCCCCTGCGCCTCCAAGGCTGTCTGAGAGTCTCACTGCAGGTTGCCTGGACTCAGACCGCACCTGCCTCTGGCCCTCACCTAACTAACCCCCACCCCCACCACGTGAGTCACATTTTCTCAGGCCTCACTGGAGCCCTGCCCCTTATCCGATACCCTGGTTCTCCACTGAGGATTACTGATGTCATAAAACAGTGCCACAAAAATAATTGCTTCTCTCCACATTCAGAACAAGTTAAACTGTGGACTTAGAAGGGACACCAGCAACAATCTCCTTTTTCTTTATGGGGAAGTTAGAAGCAACGTCATTTGCTTGAGGTGATGGCAAAGGCAGGCTCAGTTCTCCCAGCTCCCTGCCCAGAGCCTTGAAAAAAAGAAAAAGAAAAAAACGATACCACTTTTGAGCTGAAATGCCGGAGAGGCCAAAATCCTACTGAACGCGAAGCTTCAGACTCCAGTCACCCTGGCAGGCAGGGTGGAGACTTCCTTTTGCCCGAAAGGATGGTAGAGTCCATGTCTGGCCCATCCCGTAGTGGACTGCTGTCTCTCTGCTGTGGATGATTAAGCTTGTGCTAGCTTCTCACTGAAACCCGGAGAACGGTTTTTCAGACTGCGGGCCTCGTCTGCGCCAGCTGCCTGGGGCCCGCTGGGCAGGTCCTTACTCTTGAGCAGAGCAGGCCGGTGCGGTCTGGCCGCCGCCTGCCGTACTGCCTTGTCACCCACGTTGCACACGGTTCTCTCCTGTTTTAAGTGTTCTTTCCCAAGTTATCCACCCGAAAACCACTCACCCTTTACATCTTAGATTCCGTGTCACCTTTTCCAAAGAGCTTGCCACAGCTATCGGAGATAGAATCCACCATCCCTTTCCATATATAACCTTGCAGACTTTGTACATCACCATCCTCATCATCGTTTTCTTTCATCTTCACCATCACCATTGAAAGGGCGGTTGTGCAACTGTCTGTCTGGTGCCTATTTCTTTCACTACATTGAAAGCCCGGGAGGGCGGGTGGTGCTCTCACGCATTGTGACTACATTTATAGCCCCAACACATTCCTGGCACACAGTAGGTGCTCAAACTATCTGGCAGCAAATACAGTAAATGTTTCAATGAGTTCCCATGACAGTCCAACCAATTAGACTCAATTATCAGCTCAAGTTTCCATCTGAGGGTACTGAGGCTGTGGAAGGCTAAGTCAGCCGCCTGAGTGGTAAGGCTGGGGCTGGTGGCCGTCTCCAGAGGCCACATGTTTAACCCCTCCGCTTCCGGTTGCCAGAATGAACCGTTCTTTCTCTTTCTCTCCCCTGGTTCCTGGGAAGGTCTTGTCTGTCTCCGGCAGAACAACAGCAAGGCACTGTCTGCGTGACAGTTGTAATCAGCGGTTGTATTAGCCTCTGTTTTACAACCTCCAGAATTAGCAGAGAAGGCCAACTTGAGCTCTCATTGTCTAGCTCCGCTAATGAAGGGGTCTTGTTAATTACATACTCAGCGCCTATCTGCAAAACAAAGCCTTTTAGTGTTTAAACACAGTTCCGCACCAAAGTCTAGGGCGGTGCGAATACAGACAATGAGGGAGAAATCATGTGTAGAAGTTATTTTTTTTTTGTCAAGACTGTAATTCTTTTTGGCATTCAATTTCTTCCAAACCCAGTGCATTTTCTGCGGGGATCCTAATTCTCCTTCGTATCCTGTGCGCCCAGCGAACCCTGATCCGGGGGTGCAGGAAGCGTGTCCCACGTTGCACATCCTTCCCACTCAGGTTTCAGATAAAATGCTCTTTCTGTGAATTTCACTTGTCACCGGGTTGCCTTGAGGATGCTCCCCACCCAGGGGTGCCAGTGTGGCCAGCTGGTCAATCCTGCATTGCGGGCATTGAATACAAAACTATCTTCACTGGGCTACGTCCCGGGGGCTCACGGCACCTGCACCCCACTTTGCGAGGCAATGTCTGTGTGTCATTCCGTATGGGATTTTCGCTCACGTGAGTGAGGCCTGTGGAGCTGATCCCACAGCCTTTTCTCAGGCAATGCGGCCCTGATTTTGCATCTGCATTTGGTCAGGGGTAAAGGGGAGCAACTCTTCTTGAGCCTGTCCTGTGGGGCAGTACCTTAATGATCCTGGGTAAGCCACATCGAGACCTTAAGAGGGAGAAATCAATATCAACCTCTATTCCGGAGCCAGATGCCCGGGTCGGAAGCCGGTCCCTGTCCCTAACAAGCTGGGGACTTTGGAAAAGGGTCTTGATCTACTAGTTAGTGTCTTTATCTGTGTCATGGGGATAATAATTCTGCCAATGTCACAGCACTGTTGTGAGAATTAAACGGGCTAATACGGGCAGAGCATTTAGACCCGTTCCTGGCACGTGGTAGGCAGATAGGTGGCAGCCCTCATTGTTTACGGAACAAAGCTGAAGTCAGGTTAAATAAAGTACTCAAGGTTGCACGCCTCCTACACAGTATCAGGTGATAACCTGGGTCTGTCTGGCTCTGGGGACCATGTTCTTCCTAGGCTTCCAGCGAAGTCAGGGAAAGCCAGGGGGTCCTCAGCTGGCTCTCTGCTATAGACTACCATGGCAGCCCTCGCCCTGGGAGTGTGACCTACAGAGTCACTCTGTGAGCCCCATCCCCTCCTGACTGCAGTGTGAGCATGCTGCTTTCTGCTCCCAACACTGCTCTCTCAAAGTTCACCATGGACCTCCAACTGCCATTGACCTTGACCTTTCTCCTTCATGGCCTTCGAGCAGTTGGCCACTCTTTCTGAAACTCATTTTGTGCCCGTGCATTCTCCTAGTGTTTTCCCGCTCTCTGCTTTTCTTCCTCTGAAGACCCTTAGCGGTAGGCGGTCCCCTAAGCCTCGGTCCTTGGCCTGCCTCCTGCCAGGCGTAGTCTCCCTGGGCCACCTCGTTCACACACAGAGAGGACTCCAATCCCCATGTGCCTCAGAGCTTGGGCAGTTGTGCCTGGGCGCCCATGCCCTGTGCACCCCTTTGCACACAGCCAGCCCCCCCACCCCTCCGGTTCACTTCCATCGCCAGCCAGGCCACAAGCCTTCCCTGGCCCCTCCCACCCAGAAACGCTCTCTTCCGGTTTCCCACGGCACTTCACCTGCGCCTCTCATGGAATCGGTCATTTCCTAAACTCACATTACGGCCATCGAAGCCTGTGGCTTCTTTCTCCCAGAGACGTCAAGTTTGCCAAAAATAAAATCTGTTTTTGTTCTGCTCATAGTACGCTACATCTAACAGGTGATGCAAAAAAATGATGTGCTGAGAGACAACCGTGTGAGGAAAGTATTCTTTAAGACAAATAATGTGAAGAATTTGGTGTAATTTTGCCCAAAGGCAAGAAAACAGGCAGGGTGACCTCTGGGTGTCATTTTCAGCTTACGGTCCTATAAGACATTGTTAAGGGTAATAATACAACAATAATAATGTATGGTAATAAGAATAATAGTCACCCTGGGTCCACTCCGTCCTAACTCGATGGCGTTGGGAGTCGCTGTGATCTTGCTCAGCCTGTTTCTTTTCTGTGAAATGGAGATGGATAATGGACTCCACCTCACAGAAGGTCACGGGATGCAATGGGATAACAGCAAACAAGAGGCTAGCATCCTGGCTAGAGTGCTGAAGACATGGTGGCTGTTATCACTCATTCGACACGTAGTGATTGCACAGCCCCCTCCAAAATCAGGGACGCCGGGTCAGCCTAACCTCCTCCAGGAAGATTTATTTAACTGCCTCCTCCAATCCATAATGTTCCTCTCCTTCGACAACTTTGGTCCTAACAAAATTAGGTTTTTTTTTTTTTTTTAAAAAAAAAAAACACAGCTAATAAATTAGGCATGCATATTAGCAATCAGGTCCAGAGAGAAAGTCTAACTTCTTTCTCTATGCAATTTGAATTCCCCTAACATAGAGTTGTTGTCAAAATCCATTAAAGTATTTAATTTCACTTGTCATTGCACAATTCCCCAAGCAGGCATCCAGACAGTTTGCACTGCTGTTTCTCACAGAGGTACTAAATGTTTAGTTATCGTGGTACATTTTTAAGATGGTGTCTCCCTGATGGCTCTAGGGACTCTAGGAGATTGCCCAAGTTCAAGTACAAGGTTAAGGCAGGGGGGCCCAGAGATACAGGAATCATGTATCAAGGAGGCCTGGGTTTCGGCTCCAACACTGCCCCCTACCAGCTGAGTGATCTTGGGGAAGGTACTTAACCTCTCTGAACATCAGCTTCTTTGTTTGGAAAGCGGTGACAATAATACCAGGTGCACAAGGTTTTAGTGAGCAGTAAATGAAATACCAAATGTACAGAGATTTGAAGAATGCCAGACACATCATTGGTCCTCAGTAAGAGACAGCTTAAACATCCCTGGGGTTTGGAGACACACAGATTGGGGTCTAGAGACTGCTGTACACACTCACCACGCCTTAAGGAGCAGTGTGCTTATTGTGACCCGGTGGCCAGAACCACACAGTCCTGACACCTCCTTTCACAGAGGCCTGTCCCAACTCCCACTGAAATATATTAATATCCTCACTTGGCCAACTCACCTGGTGGGGATAAAAGGTTTCCATGACAACAGGCATGTGGTAGGAACCCCTACCCCAAGACAGAAAACAAAAGAGAGTCTATTATTTAGTTTCCCTCCTAATTAATGAACAGTGAGCTGAAGTCAGAGCTGGCCTCTTTCTTGGTTGTCATGGAAATGTTGACTGACCTACCCTGTCCTAGCAAAACACAGAAACTGGGGAGCAAGGGGGTCATTTGGGAGGTGGTGGTGGGGGTGAATGACGAGGCTCATGAGAGTAGTACTCTCATCTCTTTTTACAAAAAAAAACAAAAACCACTGGCAAAAGTACACGCCTTACCAGGGAATGGAGAAGTTCCAGTTTTTATCACATAGTCCTTTGGTGATTGTAACTACAACAGATTTAGAGGCCACCAGAAAGGCTAGTTCAAACCCAGCAAGCGAGCAGGTGTTATTTCCTCAGCAGGGACAGGGAAAGTGCTCTGTGTCTCTGGTGTCATGCTCAGCATTTGGAGAACTGAGGCTTGTGCCCACAGGGTGGCCTCTTGCTATGGTTCAGTGCCCAGGCTCTGGGGCCACTTCCCATCCGTGGTCTAATGCAACCTCAGCAACAGCTAGGGAAGAGAAAAAGCAGTGTGCCCATTTTACAGGCAAGAAAATTGAATGCTGTGGCCACGAACCAGTGAGTACTGACACTTTATTTTTCTCGTTTCTAGTTTGCTCCCAACTCCTAAAAAGTTTCATCTGTGACAGCAATTCTTTCCATTTGGGAAAAGCTCTGTTTGGCTTTTAAAAGTCACTGTCTAAGTCTAACACCTGCCAGTCAATTCCATCCAGACATCCCACCTGCATTCAAGTTGAATACAGTTTGTTCCCAGCCTCCCAAACCACTTTATGCCATTTCCATGTTGTTACTGGCAGCTTCATTCTCACAGTGAGCCGGCCCAGAGCCCTGAAGTCAGCTTTGGCTTCCATCTCTCCCTCACCCTGGTTTCTGGGGACCTGTATAAAAGTCCCCACTGTCCCCTTTCCATTCGGAGGCTCTGATTCTGTACAGGCTCTGGCTCTGGGGAGTCTGAGCCGGCAGGAGCAGTAAGCAGAGGCTGCAGAGGCTGCGGGGTCAGGGTGCCCTGACTCTTGCTGATTTCACGCCTGGGTGCTAAGCACGGTTTCTCATTTGATCTGCACCATAGCCCTGTGAGGTTCCTATAATTCTTACCAGGATTCCCATTTTCCATAGGAGACACAGAGTGGTGACATAATTTACCCAAGGTTCTGCAGATGGCTGGACTCAAGAGCTCACTCTTATGACAACGTACAAAGCTCCTTCCCAACTAATCCGGTTTCTTAAAAGGAGGGGCTCGTGGCACGTGTTAGTCTCCCAGCACTGACCGCAGGACCTGTCTCACCATCTGCGCGGTGAGGACCTGACTGAGGGTCTCAGCTCAGAGCCAGCCAGCCTGCGGTCCCCTCTGCACTGTGACCCTGTCTCACTGTGTGACCCTGGGGAAACAACCAGATAATAGCTGGAGGGCTGCAGCAGGCTGAACGGCAGTCCCGACCTTCCAAACCTGTCAGTGTGACCTTATGGGGAAACGGGTCTTTGCAGATGTAATCAAGTTAAGGGTCTCGGAGATGAGATTACCCTGATCTAGAGCGGGCCCTAGATCGTGAGTCCTTAGAACAGAAGGCAGACACACAGAAAAGAGGCTATCGGAAGACAGAGGCAGAGACGAGACTGATGCCGCCACAAGCCAACAAAGTCCTGGAGCCCCCCAATGCCGGAAGGAGCAAGGAAGGAATCTCTCCTAAAAGCATCACTTAGGAGGGGCTGAGCACCTTGACTTCAGACTTCTGCCTTCCAGAACTGGGAAGGAACACCTTTCTGTTGTTTTAAGCCACCAAGTTTGTGGTAACTTCCTAGAGCAGCCCTAGGAAACCAATACATTTGAGGTCTCAGTTTCCTTATCTCTGAAATGGGTGACCTCAGAGAGTTACTGAGATCATGTATCCGAAAGCAACTAGAATAGTGCCCGGGGCCCAGTAGGCACTCCATACGTGTTAGCTGAACCAAACTAAGCTACTCTGAGTCATTACCTTGGAAACCTCTCCCCGGGGCAGCCCTGGCTGACTGCCTTCGTCTACAATATCAGGCTTGTAAAACGTTTAACTTCAGAGCCCACGAGCCAGAAGGAGGAGCCACGGGGAGTATCCGCTCTGAGCCCAGGTGTGGGGGACGAGCGGGCAGCGCGGAGACGGCGGTGTCCTTGTGAGGCTGGGAACTAGGCGCTGGCCAGTCTCCAGCTCTGACGAGCCTGTCACAGTGGCTTTCGCAAAACATCTGTTTCGGGAACAAGCCCGTTGTTTCAGGCAAGCTCTGGAGATAATAGTATGTTTTTCCTGTACACAGCCATGACATGTTCACTGAAGCTGAATATTTCTAAATGTGACCAATTTCTAAAGTGGCAGGAGCCCATCAAACTCTTCAAGAGCACAGATTGCACGTGGGCAGCCCGCGCTCCCTTTGCGGCCGCAGACTGAGCGGCGTTTCCTCTGGCTGGTGGGAAAGCAGGTGTGTGTGTGGGGGAGGGGCAGGTAGCAAGGGCAGGGAGTCAAGAGCTCTATGAAATTGGTCTCTCCAAAGGTGATGCTTAATTCTGCAAGGGAGTCAGGTCCCCGGGCTTCATGCATATGGATGGCCGTGCAGTCAGTGATAACCTGCCATTTCTCTCCCCACGTTAATCGACTGCAGTTTGCTGCTGAGAATTTGACCGGGAATGGCTCTGCTGGTGCACATACCAATGATCCCCCGGACCCGAGCTTTGCTGGCTGTGACTCCGTGGAAGCCTGGCTCAGATGAGAAAGCCCTGGTGCAGCACCCCGTGTGGAGTGAGCTGACCGTGCCCTGGCGTGAGGTGGAGAGAAGACCAGAAGGCAACGAGAAGAGGCCCGAACGTGTTCCTGCGGCCCCACAGCTGAAGGGAGACAGAGGCCAAAGAAGCAGACCCCTCAGTGACCGCCGGGCAGAGGTTCTTTGAGAGCAAACACATGAAAGCTGTCCTCTTCTCCTCTGGCCCCTGGGGTAGCGATGCGATCTCACTAGTGGGGCTTCTGCCCCTTGGGCAGGCCGATCAAGCCCAGGCTATGCCTGCCTTCACAGACAGTCGTCCCGGCCAGGGCTGGTGCAGGTGTGTTCCTCGGGAGTCAGGTCCACCTGGCTCTGGGGTGGGGCAGTGGAGTCTGGGGGCAGTGGAGTCTGGGGGCAGCAGGGGCCTGGGGGCAGCGGAGGCCTGGGGGCAGTGGGGGCCTGGGGGCAGCGGGGGCCTGGGGGCAGTGGAGTCTGGGGGCAGCGGGGGCCTGGGGGCAGCGGAGGCCTGGGGGCAGCAGGGGCCTGGGGGCAGCGGAGGCCTGGGGGCAGCGGGGGCCTGGGGGCAGCGGAGGCCTGGGGGCAGCGGGGGCCTGGGGGCAGCGGAGGCCTGGGGGCAGTGGAGGCCTGGGGGCAGTGGAGGCCTAGGGGCAGCGGGGTCTGGGGGCAGCGGAGGCCTGGGGGCAGCGGGATCTGGGGGCAGCGGGATCTGGGGGCAGCGGAGGCCTGGGGGCAGCGGGGTCTGGGGGCAGCGGGGTCTGGGGGCAGCGGGATCTGGGGGCAGCGGAGGCCTGGGGGCAGCGGGATCTGGGGGCAGCGGAGGCCTGGGGGCAGCGGGGTCTGGGGGCAGCGGAGGCCTGGGGGCAGCGGGATCTGGGGGCAGCGGAGGCCTGGGGGCAGCGGGATCTGGGGGCAGCGGGATCTGGGGGCAGCGGAGGCCTGGGGGCAGCGGGATCTGGGGGCAGCGGAGGTCTGGGGGCAGTGGAGGCCTGGGGGCAGCGGTTCCCAGTTAGCCCGGAGCTACCCCGCTGTGGAGTCTTCACCCTTAATCCTTTTAGCTTTGGCCTCTGGTCCCTACTCTAGGTCTCTGGGTCCCAGCATCGTCCTCTTCCGCACCAGGCTGCTGCTGGGGTCCCAGCATGCCATGGGGACAAGCCCATCTCAGTGATCCCTAAGCCACCAAGGCCAGGTGCGTAGAGCACAGGAGGCAGTGACTCCGGTTCAACTTTCCCCGAATACCCTAAGCCCTACTGACTGCTCCCAGAGGGAGCGACAGGGAATCAATGTGTTTGGGAAGGAAATCGCTTCAAGTCACAGAGACCAGCAAGTCTGAGGTCCTCGTTCTGAGCATGGATAAGGACTGGGCTCTGGGGACAGGACATGAATTGTTCAAGGCTCCCTGGCACTTGGGTTAAGAACTCAGCTTCCCCAACTCCCAGTGTGGTTTGCTGTGACAATGTCCTCCACTCTTGCTTGGGCCATTATCAGCTCTTCGCAGGCAGAGCCCCTGTGGGACCCCTTCCTGACTCTCGCATGGCAGCTGGGGCCAGGCCCGGAGCAGGAGCTCAGTGACTCGTACTTAGACTGGGAGGACTAGGTCTCCCTGGCCAGATACGGACGTGCAGCGGAAACTGCTGCAAAGGTGTGGTTTCAGGGTTCTGCCAGAACCTCAACTTGCAGAAGGGAGGTGCTGTTTCTGTCTAAATCTACTTGTCGTGTCACTGTAGTCATTTTGCTTGCATAACTGTGATCTTGTGTCCCCACGGTGACAGTGGCTGTTTATGGGAGGCTATGGCGTCCAGGCTCTGCTGAGGACTTGGACACAGGTCCCACTCGGTCCTGCCCTCAGCCCTGCTAGGGAGGATTTATCTTTAAAGGCGGAAACGAGGCTCAGGCGGGTGGTGCGGTGTGCCCAAGGTCACACAGCTCACAAGTGCGGGAGCATGGGTTCTAGTCGAGGTCTGTGCTGTTTTATCAAAGTTGGGCTGTCCTGGCGTAAGAATAGTCATAATGTGTAATGAGAGGTGATGCGAGTTTACTCTGTGCCAGGCTGTGACGTGTATGAGCTCATCTAATTCTTCAGCAAATTATTATAAATTTTTTTTAACATTTTCATAAAATATAGATAAAACACAAAATTTACCATTTTAACTATTTTTAAGGGTACAGTTCAGTGCCATTCGTATTGTTATGCAACCATCACCATCATTCATCTCTAGAACTCTTTTATCTTCCATAAAACTGACACTCTGTATCCATTAAGTACCAACTGCCTATTCCTCCCTTCCCCCAACCCATGACGAGCACCAGTCTACCTTCTCCTGTCTCTGTGAATCTGACTGCCCTGGGTACTTCATATAAGTGGATCCAGGCAGTATTTGCCCTTCTGTGTCTGGCTTATTTCACTTAACATAATGTCTTCAAGGTTCATCCATGTTGTAGCAAGTGTCAGAATGGCCTTCCTTTCAAAGGCTGAATAATATGCCATTGTGTGTACACACCACGTTTTGTTCATCGTTCCTCTGTCAGTGAACACCGAGTCTGCTGCCCCTTTGGGCTACTGTGGACCGTGCTGCTCCGAACATGGCGCACAGACACCAGAGGGAAGAGCTTCATTCGCCCTCTCTACCATACCGAGTAGCCATGACATCTGAGGTGTCAGATGTCCCTCTGTCATCTCAGTTCACCCACTTCTCTCCATTCCTATTGCCGCACCCCCAAATCCAAGCCACCATCACCTGTCACCTCATCGGTGGGTCACCTGAATCTCTTCACTAATCTCCTTGTTTCCAACCTCCCCTTTCAACACCAAAATGCAGATCTGACTGTGTCACTGGCGGCCCTACACCTGTCCCTGGCTCTCTCTCTCCCTCACTTCCTTCAAGTGCTTTTGGGAAATGTCCCCTTCTCAGACAGCACCTCCCCCTCAGCTCAAAGACAGTGTGACCCACACTTCCCCACCTCCAGGGTCCTGTCCCCGCGCCACTGTTCTCCACGGCACTCACCGCCACCTACCAGAGTGTCGATTCTGTGCATTTACACTTCCTTTATTGGCCATCTCCTGTCCTCCTCCCTCCAGCCCAATACAGAACACCAGGTTCACAGAGGCTTGGCGGGGTAGTTTACCACCCTGACTCCTCAGTCCTGGCGCACAGTAGGTGCTCGTGAATATTGGCTGAGTGCGTGAACACATGAATGACGGGCTCCCCTCTGCCTGCAGGATAAAGCCTAAGCTCGCTGGCCTGGCCAAGTCCTGTCATGCTCAGCTCTGTGCCCCTCCCAGCCTCAGGCTCAGCTCTGTGTCCCTCCCTGTACCACATGCCCAGGTCAGCGCTGGCCAGACTGCACTGCTCACCATGTTCTCCCTTGATTTATCAGCCCTGGGCCTTTGCACATGCTGTTGCCTCTGCCCAGGATGTCATATGTCACCTCACCCTACACATATGCTGGCATGGATGGCCCCCTCCACTCTCCTCCATGACACCCTGTTTTTACCTCTTTTGGAGCCTTTCACACTGTCCTGTAATGGCTCGTGTACTTGTCTGCAGCTGGTTCTAAACTGCCAGCCCCAGGCGGGGAAGGGTAATCTTGCTCGCTCTTGGTCCTCAATGCCAGGCACCAGGCGCACAGGAGATGCGCAGCTGGTGTCTAGGGAAGTGTGAGCCGGCCTCTCTAGGGAAGTGTGAGCCAGCCTCTCGAGCCCCGCTGCTTCGTGTGGGAAACGGTGGCTGTGCCACTCCAGCAGGGAGCCCGAGCATTAGACACAACGCTCCGAATGGGGGCGCCTGCCACCGCCCCTGGACATTTCACACCTAGCGGCTCGGCCTCAGCACTAGGACGCCACAGAGAGATAGTAAGCACTTCGGTTAGATCTGCTGTTGCCACGATTCTAGAAGCCACCAGCTGAAGTCCTGCCATCGTTGGTCACCTCTTGGGGCCACACTGACAAGTGTCAGCCCCAGAGAGGATTCCTGTCCTTTGCTGTCTCGGCCATCATATTTTGGCAGCTTGCCCACTGAGCAGAGAAGACCTCTAAGTCCTCTTTCTTCTCCAAACCAACTGTATTTATAATCAGCATGTCACAGAATTGAAAACTTCCAGGGCCTCAGGGACCAGCTGTGCAGAGCTCTCGTTTTCCATCTGAGGACACAAGTTCAGAGAGGTCTACCGACCTGCTCACAGGCTCACAGCTAGTTAGAGATTTCGCTTCCTCCTTCCTTAATGCCGAATTTTAATTCTCTCTAGTTGAACCTACTGGGTCCTTAGCCCCCAAATCTCACTTTGGCTAAATCCTGACCATGCATCATCACCACAGCAATAACTGAAGAGAGAAGGAAACATTTTAACTTCCATAATTTCCAACTAGCAGCATCAAGTTGGTGTTAGGTGTTGGGAAGCTCTTTTCCCAAGGACCTTCTCTGCTACCAAAACAGAAGAAATAGATGTGACTCTCGACCCTCTTGCTCCTAGTGGCCCCCTAGACAAATGGCCTGCCATCAACAGAGGGATGGCAGTGTCCCCCACGGCTGAGCCCCTGCATGGCGAATACCTCTGCCTCCCTGAGAGAGCACTGCCCTTGATCGTGAGCTCAGGAGCCCTGTTTCCGGGCAGCACTGCGTGGAGGGGAAGCGGTGGCAGCCACGCGGGGTCTGGGGCGCGGGCTGTCGGCAGAAGGATCGGGAGGCGAGCGACGGGTGGCCCCAGCTGGAAGTGAACCCAGAGCTCTTGTTCACTGGGGTGGGAGCTGGGAGTCACCCGCTACCACCAACAGACTAATTCACAACCCCTGGTCCCAGAGGAAATCATTGCTCCTAATTATTATTATTAGGCGTAATGACTAATTAGTAAAAATAGTTACCATTTAGCAAGTGCCAGTGTATGCTGGGTACTTAAAGTATATTATTTCTTTTTTCCTATTTTATGCTTCTTAGTTTATTTTCTATTTTTCTAATTACAAAGTCAATAGATGTTCATGGAAAAAAATATTTAAAGATACAGAAAGGCAGAAAGAGGAAAAAAATAACCCAGCCTTTGTTTCAACACCCGCACGTTGCCACTGCTAACGCGTCGGTGTTCTCTGTCTGGATGGCCTCCCTGTCTGCTTCCCGACCCCTCTGGGTGCGCTTCAGTGTGCACGGCCTGTGAGACTCGATGTAGCTGTGCTCATGCTTCTATAAAACGTTACTCTGGACTTGCACAACAATCCTATGAGCTGGGTATTATCACCTCCATTGTATAGACCAGGAGCCTGAGGCTCAGAGAGTGTAAGTAATTTGTCCCAAGTCACACAGCAGATACATGTCAAGTTTTTCTTTTGTCGGACCCTTTCTTTCTCCCCTCTGCCAGGCTGCTCCCCTCTCAGGAAGGGAGAACTGGAAATGGTCTTCATTACATCTCTACTGCTGACGCCCCACGCCCCTGCCCGCGCCCACTGGGCCGCCCCCACTGGCAGGTGTGGTTACAGGGACAGGAGGTGCAGGGTCCTCCAGCTGTGTGGACGCCACTGGCTGGTACCTGACTACGGAAAGCTTCGAGAGGTGAAGCTTCGCTGAAGGCAGTCTGTCAGAACCGAGAGGGAATCTGTGTTTTCTGTCCATATAGAGATCTGGAAAGCTGAAATCAGAAAGCATAATGAACTTATTTTGCAAGCTGTTTTGTTTAAGACAAATACGCGGAACTTCTACAGAGCGGTTGCAGGGGGGCCGGGAGAGGGGCCTCTCTAAGCGGGCCAGCCAAGCTGGGAAAGAGTGAGGACGCTACACACACCCTTGAGGAGGGCGCAGTGACAACCTGGATCCCACGTCCTCTTGAATGGTTTGACAAAGCCATAGGCACCAAACACCTTTCAGTTGGCACCAAGCAGATAAACAAGTGGCACCTCCCACGTGCCAAGCGATGGGCACAGACGGGGCTTATGCCTGGCGAGGAGCTACACCCGCTGCCGGCAGACGCCTGGAAGGAGGGCGTTGTGTGAGGGTGCGGTACGTGCTGGGACATAGACGCGGAACCCTCGAAACCCTCGAGATCAGAGCCCGTTAGGATGAAGGAATTCATGGTTGAGAAGGAAAGTTGGGGGGCCCAGGGCAGGAGCACACTGATGAAGGCCCTTTACCAAAGTCCTGTGTTCACGGAAATGAAGCAATAAGGACAGGGGCCAAACAAAAGATCTTCTCTTCACCGCACGTGTCTCCAGATTAGGAAGAGAAAGATGCCACGCTGTGCTCCCTGGACACGTTCAGACCTTCTCCCTCCCAGTTGAAAGGAGATGTCTGGACCAGGTTCTGTGTACGTGCTTGTGTGAGTGTGTGTTTACTGTGTGTGTGAGTGGACCGTGTGTGTGTCCCACTACCCAAAAATCCAGTCACCTTTAACTGAAGAACCAGTTGCTGAGTCCTACCGTCGGGACCCTGCCGGGGTCATAGGATGTGAATGTGAACTGTGCAGGGTGCTCCGTGTTCAGGTAGGTGCTCAGAGGCTGGGAATCCCTCAACGTGCCTACCACACTCCGCTCCCACCCCTCACTAGCTCCGGGGACTTCAGCCCACTTCCTAACTCTGGGCCAAGGACCCGCCCCCCGGCCCACTTCCCCAGGGAACTCCTCTCCTCTTGACACACGTGGTGGTCAGTTCTAAAGCCCCAGCACATTTCCCAGCCCCCTTGTCTCACGCCCAGCCTCAGCGGCCAGACTGTCCTGGGCTGCCTCTCTCCTCCCCTCGTCCGTCTTCACTCCCCAACTCCCGGGTCCTCTTTCTCTAGTCATTCCCAACGGCATTGACTCACACTCCGCATCCTTGGGAACAGACATGTTTGTGGTTGCCCAGAGAGGTATGTGGAAGGAAATCTGCAGGTGCCTGAACTTCAGGGAGGGGTCGGGAGGACCTGCAGGCATCACCCACCGCGCAGACCCCAGCACCGAGGAGCAGGAAGCCCCTCCTCTGCCCGACAGGTAAGAAAGAGACGCTGGAGTTGGGTTCAAGTCCCAACTCTGCCACTTAGATGTGTGATTTTGGGCAAGTCACTTGTCTCTTCTGATTCTGTTTTTTCATTCTTAAAATGAAGATTTCTCCCTTATAAGGTTGTTATAAAGATGAAGTAATATTTTATATAAATATAAAATAAGAGGTTATATATTTCTCTAAAATGTTTTAAAACACTCATTTTACATACACACACACACACATTACTAGGTGTACACAGTGCCGGCCGTGTCTACACTTCACAAATCTGTCCTGGAGCACACAGGCAACGATGTAATTAAAAGGATTAGGTAAATGTAAAGTATTTTAAGAAAACGCTGGGTGTATTTTCTCCTGTGCTTTGAATGGATTGATATTTATTCTGTCATCTTACAGCCAGGGATTTGCAGGGTTTTTTCCAGAGTGGTTCAGGGACCCCAAATACAATGTATTAAATGTAAAGACACAGGCTAACTTCGCTTCACGCACCACGTCTGAAAATGAAACACAAATTCCTTGAATCCCCACACTTATGACTGAGCTTTCTTTGGAAACAGCATTGGAGAAAATACTAACTAAAAATATTTCTACATTTGACAGTGACCATCAAAGGGACATCTACAACTGTTTGGCTTTTATACATTACTACACCTTTAAGAGACTGCTCACCGGGAGCTCACCAGTCAGCGGCTGGCAGCAGAAGTCCCTCCCACACAGTCCACCCAGAGACCATCGCCAGCCGGCTTCGCCCTGCCCAAGTCTGGAGCTAGGCCTGGCCCAGCAGGGGGAGTCACAATCGCTTTAGCTGGGAATCCTCACGCCCGGCATAAACCAGACTCTAGCGGCTGCTAACCCAGCTCTCACGGAGGTGGTCCACCCGACGGGGCTTCTGCCTCAGTGCCTGTCTGGTACTCCAGGAGTTGCCCACTAGGAGGACGACACCCTGATCAAGTCCTCTGCCCATCTGACTGGTCTCCCTGCCTGCTCCTTCCACCAGGAAGCAGTTGCCATTCTTCATACTCCCGCGTGCCGTCTTGGTCCAACTGTGAACTAAGGAAGCTCAGAAAGCCATGAGACCACCAGTGCATTGGTTACCGTGTGGACTGGGGGCTGGCCTTCCACGCTCCTCCTGATATCATGCACCCTCAGCTGGGGACCCAGAAGAATTCAAGATTAGAGGCTCATGCTCTTTTCATTTTGAAAAGTTTTCTCAACTGTGTCTCTGGTGGCACTGCCCACACCTCGGAACGTGCTAGTCTATATTCCTACCCAAGTCCAAGTTGGGTGTTCTAACACCGCTGGTTTTCAGAGCGCAATAAATTTCTTTGTTGAAGACACAAAAAATAAAGAACTACATAGGTTAGAGAAAAAAAACACATAATCTCACTATCCAGAAATGATCACTTTTAATATTTTGGTAAATTCCCTTCTAGTCCTTTCCTATGAATATATCTTTTTTTTAATATAGTTGAAACCATGCTACATATACAATTTTGGAGGCTGCTTTTACATTTAACATTTTATTATAAACCTTTTTGCCATATCACCAGTTATTTATACATATCTTCAATGACTGAATGACCCTCTCAAACTAATGAATATTTAGATTATTTCCGATTTTTCATTACTTAGATGAACATTTTTACACGACAAGTCTTTCTCATAATTTTTTATTATACCTTTGGTGTAAAATTTCAGAAGTGAAATTTCTGAGTCAACAGATATTAAAATTTTTAAGGCTCTTTCTTGGTATATAATCTGGTTTTAGCCTGTGACCTTATCAGTTGCCAAGGAATAAATTCATAGTCACCAATTCAAAGCTTTTTTTCCTCTGCTATAATCTTGTTTGCCCTGAAGTTAACTACAGACATCACAATAAAATAGGGTGAGACATTAATTTCAACACAAATATTGGCTTAAAAATATTTCACATAGGAGTTGTATGAAACTAGAAGTAATGAGATTAAGCAATATTTTCAAGTGACGCACAGTCACTCTCCCAGTCATAGGAAATAGACACTGAGATTTGTATCTCTAATTATTCTTTAGATCCATTCCTCAAAGCTATGGCTCTGAGTCTGAGTCAGCACCTTAAACAGCCAGAATTGGAAACAGTGAACTCTATTTTTGAGTTTCTTGTGTAGAATGTGAACTCGAGATGTCAGCTGCTCAGAATGCATTTATGTAATAAATTTTTTTTTTAATATCTGTCTTCTCCATGAACCCTCCCCCGACTCCCTCGGGCAGAATTGATCACCCTCCCTCCCATAGCTCACCGCCAGAGCCTCAGTTAGCACTGGCGTTGGTCTTCATCAGATTTGAGTTATTTCTTCAAGTTGCCCGCTGGGCTGGGAGCTCCCAGCAGGCACACTTAGTGTGATTCTCAAGTCTGAGCATGAAGATCAACAAATAACAGGCACACCTCAACGGGATGGGGACTGGTTCTCAACTTGCCAGTAAGCACGCGGGCCGTGCCCTGCTAGGGATCTGGTGTAATGAATGGATCCACACGGGACGAGAAAGGAGACCCAATGCCAGCTCAGCGGCTGTCCATACCATGACGGTCAGAGGACAAGATTATTTCTTCTAAAATGTCTGTGGCTCCAAAACGAAAGACAAACTCATTCGTTAGGTCACAGATATTCATGGAGTCCCTCCCAGGGAGTAAGCGGCACTGCGCTGTGATGGAATTCAGAGGGGATGCAGTGGTCCCCCCTGCTCTGTAGCAAATACATTCCAAGACCCACGGATCGTACCAAACCCTTCGTATACTGTGTTTTCCTCTACATACATCCCTTGTCCCAAACTAGCATGAGACCCAGGGAATTCCATGCCCCTCAAACAACCTCAGTTTTCCCATCAGTAAAACGAGCAGGCTGGAATAGATGACTGTACGGCCCCTCCCAGTTCCAATGTTTTATCAGACCCCTTGTTTCTCTCTTCTAAAGTGTGTGAGGCAGGGGACAATTCTTCGGCCAAGAGCAGTGTCAACGCAGCCATCGTGATGACACTCATTCAGGCTTTCACGTGTCCAGGAAAGCAGCCTCACTTCGTGATTATTCTCACGAAGCAGAATACTTAGTGCTGGCGGGAGGAAGATCCTACCACATGCTGGGGCTTCATGAGCTATGCAAAGAGATCTGTCTCCCATTCTGACAGCGCTGCACTCGGAATGCATAAAATATTGAAGTACTGATGAAGTCATTTTTCATTTCAAGGGTGGTTTCCTCTACTTATCTCTCCATTTGTTTGTCCATAGTCACAGACATCTTCAGCTAGTGGAGCATCTCCTCTGAGGGACACACATGCAGACACGCTGGTCCTCTAGCAGCCGGTGTTCTGGGTTTTCCTCCTGGGCTTGTAGTTGGCCATCTTCTCCCTCTGTCCAAATTTCCTCTCCTCGTGAGGATGCCAGTTGTATTGGACTAGGCCTAGGGTCTACCTGAACAACCTCGTTTTAACTTGATTACCTCCATAAAGACCCTACTTCCAAATAAGGTTCTGTTTTGTTACTGGGGTTTAGGATTTCAACATACAAATTTTGGGGATGAGACACTTCAGCCCAAAGCAGGTAATCAACCTATTCATTCGTTTGTTCCTTCTTCCAACCCTAACTGAGGACCTGCCGCGGGCCAGATGCCGTGCCGGGCATGGAGGTACAGAGCTGAACAGGGCAGTCGGTCCTAGGATGACTGCACTTTGGCAGAGGTGTCACCACACAGACAGATCACTCAGTGTGCCAGAAGTGTGAATCGAGGGGCGGCCACAGGGACAACGGGGCTGCTCGCCTGAGACTTTGGGGCAGGTTTCCCAGGCTTCCGCAAGGTGGTGGTGCTGGGGCCGAGAGGGGTGACAGGCAGGAGGAGAGGAATGCTCGGGTTCCATGCAAAGGAAACGGCGTGCGTAAACAAACAGGAGTGTGGGCGGGAAGGGTACAGCTCTGGAGCGGAAGTAACGGGGATGGAGCCTAAGGTGTGCGGAGAGCAGCGAGAGAGGAAAGATGAGAGAGAAGGGTCAGTTCAGGCAATTATCACGAGACTTCCAGGTGGCAGGGACACACAACTCAGGCACACAACCACTTCCTCCGTTCAGATCATGCTGAGAACCAGGAGGCAAGTGGGAAGCTCCCTGAGGAGCCAAACCAAGATCTCCAAGTTCACATCCCGAAGTTTGTGTCTGCAAGCAAGAGCAGTTCCTCTGGGGCCTCGCTCCACACCCACATACTCCTGCTTTACCCACGCTTCTGACACGCGTGATCTGATTTTCAGACCATCACACTGCCCGGTACACCAGCAAAGGAGGATAGATGAGACGGACGCCACGACCATCCGATCTGCAGCGCACAAAGTGACAGCTGCCAGTCCGAAAACAGAGGAGGAGGCTCTCGCCTCAGCTCTGAAAAACTGCCCAGAGCTGAGGCAAGAACCCCGGGCTCTTCAGGGACACCAGCGCATCACAGAACAACCTGAGACTGGTTTGCAGAATCAGCCTTCAGATAATAAGTCAAATCTACTGAAAAGTATTTAAGGATCCAAGATTCCCAGTTAGCAGGTTAAATACAAGACCATTCAGAGGACAAAGGAATCCTTTGCCCCCAAAGGTCTCCAACAGCCCAGGTTCCACTGTCTTGACCTGGCCAGCGTGAGCCCTCAAGTGCTTGGGGACTCTCAGTTTTCTGTTGGAAGGGACTTCAGGAATCGCTGTGGCCAAATTCTCCCTTTGGGTCGAAGAAAATAAGGCGCAGAGTTGGCCCTGGACGTGTCATCACTCAGCAGGATGGGTTTAGGGAAAGCCCCAGGAGGGGCGGGGCTGGGCAGCTCAGCAGAAGCAGGACATGGGTCGGGTCCAGAGGACAGAGGTGCTCTGGGACAGTGAAGAAGGGAGAAAGGGACAATACAGGCTCTGAGGTCGTGAGGCCTGCCAACCACTCTCTATCCTTTCCAGGGTTCAACACTCCAATTTCTACCAATATTATTTCAACATACAGACGAGGAAACGGAGGCCTAGAAAGGGATAATCAATTTGTCCGTGCAATACAGTGTGAAAGTTCAGAGCCAAAACTGTGGTTCTTTGCAGACTCTGAGTGCCAGTTTTCAAAAGCCCCCAGCCATAGGTCTCCGGGGGAAAACCCAATCCATTTGGCTTTTTGCACGTGACCTTGGTAAGTCTCACATCCTGACACTCTCTCATGAGGCGCGTGTGCTGTCGTTTGGCTACTGCTTGGGCTGATGCGCATGTTACTTACTCCCCTGCAGAGAGGGTAGCGTGGCTTGATTTCAGACTCTAATCCTCATCCCAGTTCTTTAGCACTCTGCTGCTTCGGTAAACGTCCCCGTATTTTGTGTGGCACTTTAGGGACTTGCCAGTTCCTTCACAGTTCCCCCGTCAGCTGAGGGTAACAGTTTGGGAAACAGGGACGCGTTAGTACAGCTTCGAGCCAAACACGGGTTGCAGCCCTGCGCTGCGGCGGTTCCTTTAGAGCACGGTGATCGTTAAAGCAAAGGCTTGTGGGTCTGGGGAGGAAGGGATGGATGTTCTGAACTGTCAAAGCAGTTGGCAATGTTTGGGAAAACATTTTTCTTTTGAGATGCTGCTTGCTTTGTGGGTACAATTTCAACGTTTCCCCCCTGCAAATGAACACTGTTCAAGATTACATGGGAAAGAAACTGGATTTCTTTGATAGTCTCAAATATAATTATTGTTTTGACTGAGAAGTCAACTTTGCATTGCTAAAAAGACAAATCGCCAAACTTCACTATGTGGTTTGCATTTCTTTGTTTTCTGAAAGGGCCGAGGCTGGGTTTTGTGAAATGAGACAGCCAGTAGTCATCACCCCGAGGTGGGTGGGGAAGCCGGTCTTTCAACACTGGGTCCAGGTTCCAATTGATGTGCGCCTGTTTTTAACAATAACAACGATGACCAGACACTTAGATTTGACTCAATGCTGAGACTTTGCCAAGGGTGTTCACCCGTTAGGTCCCCGGTCCTCGGACCAGCACAGTGAGGGAGGCGGGCTAAAGACGGGCCATGGGGCATGTGAGCATTTACCCAACGGACATTTACCAGCTTCTACTGGGTGGCAGGCCCCACACTGGGGACTCCAAGCGGAATAGGACATTGCGCCCCTGCTGCCAAGGAGCTTACGTGGTGAGGTCGTCGGTGCATAGATAGAGCAGGGACTGGGGCCTGGCCGCCGAGGCCCCTCATCCAGTGGGGCTTCGAGTCTGTCACCTGCTGCCTGCAAGGCTGCAACTCTATGGAAGTCAACAGTGGGGCTTCCTTTTGGGAGAGACACCTTCCAGTCTGAACATCTTGAGCACCTTGGGGTTGGCTGGCACCAAGGGGTGCCCCCTAGACCTCCATGGCCAAGCTGAAGAATCATCTAGAACGCTTCAAATCCCGGTCTTCAGAGGCTGCGCCCACATTACGATTCTCCCTCTGCACCCTTCTTCCCCATCTAATAGTACCGCACTGCTTATAACCCTCCAGACACAGAGTGCCTCTACACGCCTCTCTGCCTTTGGATAAGTCAGTCCCTCTGCTCAGAATGTCCTTCTCCGCCCGTGTACCGTGCGAGTCTCTCTATGCCATTAAACCCTGGCAGATGTCATTTCCTCCAAAGTGCACCACTCTCTTCTCTCTGTCACCCCCGTGCCTTGTTCATGCTTTCCCTGATGGACTGACTTGTCACCCTAAATTGTGACTTTTCTTCTTCCTCTGCCTCTGTCCTCTATTGGATCTATGAGCATCTCAGGAGCGGGGGCTGGATCTTACTGGATGTTCCTCAGCACTTATTCTAGAATCCGGCACGTGGCAGATGCTCGACAACTATTTCTAAGACAAATACATAATATCAAGTATTCAGGAAGCACCTAGAACGGGATGTGTTGAAGGCACTGAGATGATTTCTATCCCTCACAATGATTCTACGAGGCGGACATTATTTTCCTTGTTTTACAGATTAGGGACGCGAGGCTTGGAAAAGTTATGAGACCTGCTCAAGCGCAGAGCCGGGAAAAATAACCGGGATCTGAAGACAGATCTGTCTGACTTCAGCGCTCTGCCCAGAGTGCCATGCCGCCCCTGCAGGATTCTCCCCAGGTCTGTCTGACTTCAGCGCTCTGCCCAGAGTGCCATGCCGCCCCTGCAGGATTCTCCCCAGGTCTGTCTGACTTCAGCGCTCTGGCCACAGGGCCATGCCGCCCCTGCAGGATTCTCCCCAGGTCTGTCTGACTTCAGCGCTCTGGCCACAGTGCCATGCCGCCCCTGCAGGATTCTCCCCAGGTGCTGTCCCCTGTGAAGTCTGATAAGGAGTGCAGTGAGCCCTGAGCACTGTCCCCATCTCCACTCACCCGTTCCAGACGACCAGAGGCCAACCCAAAGCAGTCAGTGTAGAGGCCTCCTGGTAGCCCCTGTCACCACCTCTTTCTGCCTGGTTTATCTTAAGAGCACTTCCCACAACATGGATCTGAACAGTAAGTCTTGAAGTATCTTGCTCTTAGTCATTTCAATTCAGAGTTTCATTTTTAATTTTTTTTTTTTTTTTTTTTTGGGTGTGAGTCTGATGGCTTCTAAAAATGGTCAAAGACGAGACTATTTCTTTAAGACGTACAGATCCATCCGTCGGCGAAAAGAAGTCCGGGAGGCAAAGTTAAATTGCATAGTACATCACTGTCCTCAGCCCATTCATCTCTGCCACTCGGTCAAGTAAAAATTTACGGCAGGTATTACCTCTTTGAAAGGGTTCAAGTCCTAGAAAACACAAGCTAAATTTTAAATAGAATATTAATTTCAATGAAAGCTTCAGGGAACACTGTTTATGTTGCTTATCTTTCACACCTGGTGATTAAGTTAATTTACGCTTAATGGAAAAGGATATTTCTAATCCCCAGACAGGCTCAAGACCTGTCTTGGGCTGTGTTTTTGGAGGCCTTTGGCTGATTGTGATGGATGTAATAAAACCAGGAGGCTACTGAACTGACCCCTGGAGGCTGTGTGTGAGGAGGACCCAGGATGTCATGTCTCTGCCCAGTGCTTGCGTCAAAACAAGATCAAAGCGCCAATCGTTTCGTTCTGCCAGCCCTGAAAAGTCCCGCCTCCTGCTTCCTGTCATTCCCTGGACAGGCCGGGCAGAGGGAGCTGGGCTGTGGGGCTTGGGGTGCAGCGTCCGCCATCAGTGCCTGCAGCTGGCCTCCAGCTGCATGCCGGTGCTCTGCGGGGTCCTCTGCATGCACCATCTCATTTAACTCTCATGACAATCCTGAAGGCAGCAACTGTTATCCTCTTATTTGGGGAAACTAAGGCTCAAAAAGGTGGAAGAGCTCATCCGGCTATGGTTCAGTACAGCTCACAATGAAGGTAGCCTTTGACCCTAAGACAGTCTGCTCGTGTCCTTTCCCCTGTAACATCGGGCAGGGGTGGACGTGCTATGGCCCTTGGGCCAGAACCAACTTGCCATCTGTTTTTGTAAATAAAGTTTTACTGGGACACAGCCACGTCTGTTTGATTTCACATGGCAAGGGCAGAACTGAGTACCTGTGACAGAGGCGGTATGGCCAGGAGAGCCTAGAATACTTTCTATCAGGCCCTTGACAGGACAAGTCTACCAACTCCTGCGAGGGGGCCCGTACTATCAGAAGAAAATGACCTGAACACCTGCTATCTGCAAGGCCTGGGTCCAGGTGGGGACAGGGAATCTGAGTTGAAGAAGACCTAGTCCACAGCTTCAAAAAACAGTCTACAGGCTGGCGTTTCTAATAAAATGGCAAGCCCAAACATGGACTGTCTCAGTAGCTCTTCACCTGCCCAGTAACAGAGCCAGGGGCTCGCCCTGCTCTCACCTTCCCTAGCAGGTCACTCGGGCATTGCCGAGAGTTCCTGTGAAGACCTCACGAGCGCCCATGACCAGTGCCGAAGCCCTCATCATCACGCAGAACCCTCCTGTTCTGCCTCTCCTGCGCAGACTCCCGAGGGTCCGTTTCCACAGCCCATGAGGCTGCTGGGAGTGGCCCCGCTCCCGAGCAAGGCTGTCAGGTGAGCACCAGGCCACAGCAAGAGGGCTCCCTCTTCACACTCCCTAGGCTTCTGCCTTTGAATGGAGCCAGATTCCATGGAGCGATGGGGACAGGACTGGGGGTCAGGGAGAGCCTGTGCCTCCTGTGGCTCTCAGGGTCCTGTGTGTGTCAAGTGTCATGGGTCCTGTCACCCAGACTCAGCAGCTTCTGCCTCTCATCCTGTCTCCACAGGGACGTACCCCTAGTGTAAGGGACCCGGGACAGGAACATGAGCCACTTCATTCTCATTGTCTCTCCACCACGCCGCTCTCCTAGTTACAGAACAGACATGCTGGTGGTGGCAGAGGAGGTGGTGGTGGGAGGTGGCCATTGGTCAATGATTCTGCACCAGCAATCCCGGACATGAGATTAAGTGTTCACCCACGTGATGGGTAAAATGAGAAATGCGAGTGTGAACGTGTGAGCATGTGTGTGTCATGAAATCATGATGGCCGTATTAAGTTAAACCATTCAGAAATTGATCACTAGTTAAAGTTCTTTTTTTTTTTAGAGAGAGGAGAGAGAAGGGGGAGGAGTAGGAAGCATCAACTCCCATATGTGCCTTGACCAGGCAAGCCCAGGGTTTTTTTTTTCTGTATTTTTCTGAAGCCGGAAACGGGGAGAGACAGTCAAACAGACTCCCACATGCGCCCAACCAGGATCCACCCGGCACGCCCACCAGGGGGCAACTCTCTGCCCACCAGGGGGCGATGCTCTGCCCCTCCCTGGCGTCGCTCTGTTGCGACCAGAGCCACTCTAGCGCCTGGGGCAGAGGCCGAGGAGCCATCCCCAGCGCCCAGGCCATCTTTGCTCCAATGGAGCCTCGGCTGCGGGAGGGGAAGAGAGAGACAGAGAGGAAGGAGAGGGGGAGGGGTGGAGAAGCAGATGGGCGCTTCTCCTGTGTGCCCTGGCTGGGAATCGAACCCGGGACTTCTGCACGCCAGGCCGACGCTCTACCACTTAGTTAACGTTCTTATTACTTTATTCAGACAAACCTAAACTATTTTGACATTTTAAAAATATCAATTGCACATGGTTCAAGCTAATGATTGGTACTTGGTTTTCCCCCCAATTTCCTTACATGGAAAAAGAAAATGTTGGCTACTTTCTTTATGTTATCTCCAAAATTTGTTTTTAAATTTTATTGGTTTATAAAGTTGGAAAGTCTGGAAATTGCTTATCTTATACCAGCAGCAGCTGGCCCCAAAACACCCTCATAAAATTTGGCAGGAGCTATCAAAATTTTAAATCACCTATTCTTGGACCCTGAAATGTTATTTCTAGGGATCTATCCTGCATAAATATTGGCTTATGTAGACAAAGACACACACACACACACACACATGCACACATGCACACACACGCAAGGGAGAGTGGTTCCTGGTACCACTGTTTGAAATGTGAAACAGTGGAAATAACCAGTCCCCATCATCGGGGGTTATAAAAAGTATAGAAAAGCCCCAAAATACAATAGCACTCGGGCTGTAGAGACAATAACGTCTACAGCTGGATCTACCGATATGGAAAGATGTTCTGACTGTTCTGGGAGGTAAAACAGAAAGTCACAGAATGGCACTGGCATAGCAGAGCACA
Source organism: Saccopteryx leptura (assembly GCF_036850995.1). Lineage (NCBI taxonomy): Eukaryota > Metazoa > Chordata > Mammalia > Chiroptera > Emballonuridae > Saccopteryx > Saccopteryx leptura. The sequence goes on along the minus strand of NC_089504.1, from coordinate 13,725,822 downwards.
TAGAATGATTCCATCCCTATACATCTTACAATAACAATACAAATCCATGTCCCCTTGCAGGCTGAACTATCATGGAGTTCGGAAGGACAAGAGCAAATCGTTTACAGTGGTTATCGCTGGAAAGTGGAGCTGCGATTTAGGGAAAGGCTAAATGGGAAGACTGGACTGTCAATTTACGTACTTGGTGCAGTGTCTGAATTAGTTACAAGGCAGGTTGATTATTACTTCTATAATTTTTAGACAGAGAAATAAAGGGGGAATGAGCCTGGATAGGCAGTGGGTATGCAAAGCAGAATGGAAGAGAATACAGAAAAAGGGAAAATTCATTTTGATTCTGGGTTCAGGGGAGAATTTCAGAGGAAGTTCTTCCCGAGCGGAGCTTGAAAAGGTGGCCAGAAATCAGAACAGGAGAAGCGGCAGCCGGCCGAAGGATTCTTGAGCTCCGGTGAGCCTGAGCATGGCTAACCACCTCAGGCTTGACCGGTAGCTGATGGTGGTCAGACGGCTGGAAAAATTGTTAGGAAATTTGATCTCCAGGTAAGATTCTTTATTTAGACAAACCTAATTTCTCACCAGGTAAATGTTTCTCCCTTGGGACTGGGGCTGGTTTATTTTTGGGTTGGGGAGCCATTACAAAGACATGACTGATGACCTGTCCAGGATCCATTTCCTCCCTTCCTGTTTCCTGACAGAGGTCACCTGCTACTCAGGAATCCGTGCCCCATCCTCAGGCCACATGCCCCAGGGGAGGCTGACCTCGGCCCAAAGCACAGAGCAGGGTCACTTCTGGTTGGTCTAAACCAACTGTGGTGGGCCCGCTGCCACGATTGACAATATGATGTAGGTTTGGGACCAGGACCCAATTCTGGCCAATGTGATGTAATAAGATACTGGCAAAGGGGCTTCTGGGAATGGTTTCTTGACTCTTTAAAGATACGTGAGGAGAGGTGGTTCCCTTTCCTGTCTCAAGATGCTAACTTGGGATATGACCCCTGAAACTACAGAGATCATCCTGTAACTGGAGGGGGACAAAGCCGAGGACGAAGCCACGGTACTGAGGATGGAGAGCAGAAGACGGCAAGGCCCCGGCCGCCCCCGATGTCGCGGAGCCTCCGCACCGGCCAGCGCTGAGCTGCTCTGGCTTTGGGCGTCCTGCCTTGGGCGCTGCGTCATTCCCTAGAGTTGAGGTACGCCAAGTTCAGTTGGGTTTTCAGTTATTTGTAGCCAAAAACATTGCGACAAATTAAAAAAATATTCTTTCCAGTGACAGATTAAATCACCTCGTTATTCAAACAAATATTTTCTGTTGTGTGCTAGAAATCAATTTTCACTTCCATAAATACACTTACCTTTAAAACCCACTAGGATTGATGGTTGCACAACATTGTGAATACACTTAATGACACAGAACTATACACTTTAAAATCATTTAAAATCACGGAAATGGTAAAATTTAGGTGATGTCTATTTTGCCGCAATAGAAGAAGAAAAGAGAAAGGGCAACCCAGAGCCCCTGGGAAGTGAGCGTGAGGGAGGGGCAAGAACGAATATACTCTCTAAACCTTCCATTTCTCCTTGCTCCACAGGAAACAGACTGCACCTGAAAAAATTCGCTAGAGTTAAGTTCTGCCCCCGGAATGGAATAATATGGGGCCATTAAAAAGACAAGCAGACACTTCTGCTTTGGGCTGTGACAGAATGATGGCAATTTTACACTCCTGCCTTAAACAACCATAAAACTCAGAAACTCTGTTGAGGGAAGCGCGATCATTGGACCACAGACAGCGCAGGCGCGTGATCCTCGAGCAAGGGGAGCATGAGGGGCCCCCCACGAACCAGGCTTCTTACGGATCACGGGCCAGGGGTGCGGAGAGCAGCAGACCGTGAGCTACTGAAGCGGAGATCAGCACTGGGGAGTGCGGTGTCTGTGTGTCTGCAATGTGTGGGCGGGTAACCGGGAGCAGCAGTCTGGGAATGGGGTAGGGCGGGGGAGGGGCGCTCCTCCCCTGCTGGGTTGAGGACCGGAAGTGCAGGGCCAGACTCAACGAGGACTAACCGAGAAGGGTTGATGCAGGGAAGAGCACTGAGCGGAGGTCAGAGGGATGGGAAATATTAGAGGGGGGATTCCATGCCATTAGGACCTATGCTCCATGAAGGCAGCAGCTGCCCTCTGTCTTCACGCCCGAGGTAGCCCCAGATGCCAAGACAGTGCGCGCACACAGTGGATGTTTAATGCTTACTTATTGAATACATGAATGAAAGGTGCCACTTGAGCTGGGTCTAGGACAGATGGCATTAAGAACAACATAGGGCCTCTCCAAAAAGTCCTGACGGGGGGAGGAACTTGGCCCTAGGGGCTCTACGACCAAGCCACTGGGAGTGAAGAGGCATATCTGCGACAACTTAAAAGCGCATTCATTCCTTCACACATTTAATTTAATTTCTTCTATTGCCCATCTTGTTCCCCAAAAGGACATGAAGTAATAGTCAACAATGATAGAATATAGAAAAAATAAACCAGGGTGCATTTTTAAAATCTAATTACCTTCAACAATGAAAATGAATGAATTCCTACTCCATCCAACAATACAACGGAATGTTGAGTGAGAGAAGCGGACACAGAGGACTCTATATGGTCCAACTGTGTTTATATGTCAAGTTCAAAAACAGGTGAAAAAATATTAGAAATCAGGAGGGTGGTAGCCTGTGGGGGGTAGGCGGTGGCTGGTGGTGGGGAAGGGGGCGTGGGAGGGAAGGCCCCGCTCTGGTGGTGTTCCATTTTCAGTCCTAGGTGTCATTACCCAGAGTGCTCCCTTTGTAATTCACAGGCAGCATACTACGCACCGAGCAGTTTATAGTGCAGCATAAATCATGTATTCTCTGGGAATGCTGTTTGTCAATAAAAAGGTAAATGTCAACTTAACAGTAATATCTTACGAAGATCAGAAGGTAGGCTAAATGATGGGGAAAATGGGAACTAATATAATTAATTATAAAATTAAAGTATCCATGTCTGTGCTTTTTAATAAAATCAATACTAGGTGACTTTAAAGATGGCAATATAACTTTAAGAGTTCTATTCCTCTGAAATACTTTAAAAATAATGGGGCTTTTTTTTATTGTGTCAAAATACAACATAACATTTAGCATCTTCAGCAGTTTTAAGCGTACAGCTCACTGGCATTAAACGCATTCTCAGGGTTCTGCAGCCATCACCACCGCCCATCCCCATGGCTCCTTCCTGCTTGTAAATCTGAAACTCCGCCCTATTAAACACGAACTCCCCATTCTCCCCTCCCCCTGCCCCTGGCCACCGCCATTATACTTCTGTCTCTATGAACTTGACTGCTCTAAGTGCCTCATGTGAGTGGCATCATAGAGTAGCTGTCCTTTCGTGGCTGACTTATTTCATTTAGCATAATGTCCTCAAGCTTCATCCATGTTGTAGCATGTCAGAACCTCCTTACTTTTTAGGGCTGGATAATATTCCATTATGTTAATATACCACATCTTGGTAATCTGGTCATTAGAGATGAGCACTTAAGTTGCTTCATCTTTTAAAATACTTTAAATATTGATTTAAAAAAAAAACATCTTTTTTTTTTTTTTTTTTTTTTTTTAAGGATATGCAGTGGCTTGTAGAGATAGATAGATGATAAGTAGATAGACACTTTGGAATGAATCCGTAGGGCTAAAGAAAGAGCACGGGCAGGATGAAACACAAGGTGGACTGAACACAGAGAAACACACGCTTCAGTGGTTGGCACTGTTAGCGGTGCAGGGAGGGCAGCTTTCTGATAGCCAAAGGAAAGAGGAAAGGAACAGGTGAAAGCGACACTTTGACGACAAGCTGTTACAAGACAGAAGACGTAACAGTTGCTCAAGGAGAAGCCCAGCTTTCCCTGGGATGGATGCCAGCGAGAAACGTCCCTGTGATGTCCCCCCCCCCCACAGCAAGGGAGGGAGGGCACGACGTCCTCAACAACATCCTAATAATAATGGCTAGCATTCTAATACTACTGAACTATGTGCCGCGCACTGTTTTCAGTTCTTTACGCATACGATGTCAATTTAAAACCAGTGCTTCTTATAATGTCTCCCGCCGCAGAGTGAGCACCAAGGCAGGGTCAGGAAAGGCAGCAGGAACAATGGTACCCAGAGCAAAGCTCTCTGACGGTTCGCCTTGTCCCAACAACCTAGACCACACGGATTCCATATCCTTCCTTCTAGTAGCCTATTATAAATGTCACTGGGCAGCTGATCACTGGGAAGTAGACAGGCTATCTTCTACATTTTATGCCTTTTTTTTTTCTGTATTTTTCTGAAGCCGGAAACAATCAGACTCCTGCATGCGCCCGACCAGGATCCACCCGGCACGCCCACCAGGGGGCAACGCTCTGCCCACCAGGGGGCGATGCTCTCTGCCCCTCCGGGGCGTCGCTCTGTTGCGACCAGAGCCACTCTAGCGCCTGGGGCAGGGGCTGAGGAGCCATCCCCAGCGCCCGGGCCATCCTTGCTCCAGTGGAGCCTCGGCTGCGGGAGGGGAAGAGAGAGACAGAGAGGAAGGAGAGGGGGAGGGGTGGAGAAGCAGATGGGCGCTTCTCCTGTGTGCCCTGGCTGGGAATCGAACCCGGGACTTCTGCACGCCAGGCCGACGCTCTACCACTGAGCCAACCGGCCAGGGCCTTCTTCTACATTTTAGACCCAAGCTATTTTGTTTGGTAGTCAATCAAACCAAAGGTAGTATTGAAATCCTTTCCTTGAGTTGGTATACCTAACAAGACTTGTGCCTGCATAGATGGCCACCCCATCTCCACAGGAGTGGGCCAAAGGAGGACCTATGGCCAAGGCCAAGATTTCCTTCTTGAAACTTGTATGTCTGCTCAAATACAAAGACCAGTAGCTAAGACTGTAGCCCCCAAGTTCATGCCATCAAATATGGCCACGGTCGTTTCAGCCTCATGAATGACATACATGTAAGCAGCCCCATCATAGGAGAGGAAGTGTTTCCAAAGGGGGAGGAGCCCCTCACCCACTACAGAGGGCCAAGGGCCCCTTTGCCCAGACCGCTTTGCCTGGGGAAGAGGCAGGGGAGAGGGCCAGCCAGTTCCTGTGCGAACAGCCTAGAAGGCATCCTTCTGCTTTCAAATTACTTTGACTCCTGCCAAACAGTTTCTAATAATCTTAAAACGAGTATCTCTTTGTTGTTAACAGAGGGGTTTACACAAAGGATGAATGAAGGCAGGCTAATTTGTTTTCAGTCGGTTACTATCAAATATCATCCAAATATCTGCTGACCAATGAGAGAGGGAGATCCTAGTGGAAGACTCTTGCTGGGTGTGTGCAAAAAAAAAAAAAAAAGAGTTAAATCAGATATACATCTTTTCTTCAGGGAATTGAGTCTAATTTACCTGGTTCCTTCTTTCTTCACTCAGCAAACATTCATTTCACACCTTTTTTGTGCCAAAATCTATTTATATCACAAGGCAGGTTGGATCAAGGTGCTAGGCAGAAGCACCAATTGATGTCCTAAGGGCACTTAGATGAAGGAAGAATTAATTCAACCAGGGGAGGGGGGATCATCAGAGAGAACTTCACGGAAGAGGTGACATCAGAGCTGGACCTCAAAGGATCAGTGAGATTTGTTTTACAAAAGGGCTCACCATAGGATTCCTCTAAGTAACATTTCTTTTTCTTAGTGCCTTTCAATTACCCCTAGACTGATTTACACACCCTTTTAGAAGCACAGCTGTTGTGTAAATTAAACCTCAGTAATCCTTCCCCAGGGCTGAGCCCCCCTTAGGAGAAACTCTGGCACCTGCTGATATATTTCTGTGCACTCTTTCAGCACCTTGAGAAGTTCAGCTTTAATAATTGCAATTAGGAGGCTCTCACTTTGGGGATGGTTTGACAAAGAGGGAACACGGGATTGCTCGGGACAGAGCGAGGCAGCAAGCGGACAGCGAGAAGGGCAGAGTCCTGCAGTGAAGCCTGGGGCCAGTGATAGGGGAGTAACCCTAAACTGCCTCCTCAGTTAGGAGAAAGAAGAGCTGAGAAATGTCTGAGGGGCTGATGGTCTGTCCTGGACAGCCGTCTCTGAGCGCACAACGGAACCTGGGAGGCGTGACGGTCGCAGACGAAACCCTCTTCACCTGTGTTTCCAGGATTGTGAGATAACATCTTTAAGGAGCTTAGCATACTACTGGGCAAACAGCACTCTCTCAACATCCGCGGCTGCTGCTGTTGTCCTTGAACTTCACCTCCTCCTTCCAGAGGACACTTCTGAAGCCCATCTGTTGGGTTGAACCAGCTGAGCAGGAACAATGGAAGAATTGTGCATTTATACTGAACAGTGTACCACTAACCCTCAGGAAACAGGCCAGGGTACTCCACAAGAACTTGACCCCTCTCTGATGCTTGTCCTCTGTGGCCCTGGAGCCAAGTCACCTCCTCAAGTGTCACTGTTGAATTTTTAATGTGGCATTTCTTACTCGAGTCCTGAAGGTATTCTTGGGGCCCCGGGAATCCTCAAGTTTGTGAAATGCTCCATTAGACTGGTAACTGCCTTGGGATTGCACTGACTTGGGGCCAGAGGGGACATAAAGCCCACGGTGAGATTCCAGTTCCCTGGAGTCAGTAGAAAGACCTCATTTATTAACCACCAGTTGGAGGCTCACTGAGCCTAGAAGTGACTCCGAGCTCGGACACCCTCCGGCAGCCTCTGCCATCACTTACGGTGATGGGGGAAGCTCCACTCTCAGAACAGCTAGGAGGGAATCATGTCCTGAAATCAGTGTTCCAAACAGGTCCCCCTTACCCTCTGCTATGGGTGTGTGCTTGTCAGTGGGGACTGTAGTCACCTCTGCCTGGCCATGTCCAAATACGGGTTTTCAGAATTCAGGGTAAAGGGCCAATGTTTGTACTGTGTGTATATGTGTGCGTATCAAACCTCAAAATCCCAGGTGGTTAACTGGACAGGGAATAGAGGCAGAGCATTTCTGAGTTCCATAAAATAAAATAAAATACAAGCAGCAAACAAACGGTTATGTGGTGATGTGTTCATGCTCACTAACAACCAAAGACACACACATTTAAAAACCACCTTACACACCCTAAGTCAGCAACACTTCCAAGGAGGCAGCGCCTGCTGCCTTTGCAGGGGACGTGTGTACCCAGAGGCAGGGATGGCGCCCCGCAGCGGTCATGGCCCTTTGGAAAAGCAAAGTGGCACTTTGCAGCACGACCTTGAAAGACAAGCATTCCCTTTGACTCGGTGATTCCGGAGCCGGGTTTTATTTACTGAACAAACGTGAACACCACATAAACGTCCAGTGGTGAGGTGAACTGTGGTCCAGCTGACCCCTGGGGAACCCTCTAAGGGCGACCTTGCGGGCAGGAAAGCAATGTAGGGGAAACTGACTCCAGCCAGCCACTTGAAAACCAGCAGAATTCAAACCACTTGCAAATTACAACAACGTATTAAAGGCACATCTGTAAGTAGACGGGGTCTAGAGAAGCGCTCACTTAGTTGCTAGAAGATGAGGTTGGAAGCTGTGTTTTTATTTCATTTTCCCCCCCAAAATTTTGTTTTTCACATTGCCATTGGTTTCTTTGTTTGTTTGCTATTATTTGTTCAAAAACTGCAAAGGGCACAGTTTTGGAAACAGGTGGAGATGCCCTCTGGGCCAGGCATTGCTCTAGGTCAGTGGTTCTCAACCTTTCTAATGCGTGACCCCGCAATACAGTTCCTCATGTTGTGGTGACCCCAAACCAAAAAATAATTTTGGTGGCTACTTCATAACTGTAATTTTGCTACAGTTATGATTCGGAATGTAAATATCTGATATGCATTATGTATTTTCCAATGGCTTTAGGCGACCCCGCCGGGGTCGCGACCCACAGGTTGAGAACCGCTGCTTTAGGTGTTCTGAGAGAGCTTTACCTGTTGCTGCCCCCACGACCCTAGAAGTCAGGTACCTCACCTGACAGGTGCAGCCACTGGGGTTTGGTGAGAGTGAGTGGCTGTCCCCGCTCCCAGGGATAACACAGGCTACTCAAGACCCCAACCCTGGCCTGCCCGGCTTCAGCCCAGCCTTCCTTCCAAGTGTCACACTGCCTGCCTTTAGCTCTCAGGGAAATGACACTCTGGTTTGCATCCTCAAACGGAGCATTCCTCCCTCCGTGGTGTCTGCTTTCGGACGAGACAGTCATTGGCTTTCCACAAAATCTTCCCAGACGTCCCCAGCTGGGGTGAGTGCCCAACATGCTCGTGCTCCCAGCCCTCAATGCGAGTCCCGGCACACAGCAGTTGTCCAGTGCACAGTGACGCCATCCAATCAAGACTCTGGAATGCTCCCCACCTCCCAGCTCGGTAATGGTGCTGCTTTACTACGCGGGGCAGGGAGAGAGGCAAGGACCCCCGCTCTGGATTTTCCCGTCCCTTGTCCCCTGAGTTCTCTGCACGGCATTGTGTGGTTTGCTGGTTTGTTAGTTTTAACTACAGTATAAATTTAGAGTTAGAAGATGCTGAAAGGAAAGGCTTTCAGAGGAAAAGGAAAAAGACTTGGCAGAGCAAGACACGGTGGGCGGGGCATGGGGGTTCTGCGGATGCAGACGATTAGTTTAAAAATGAAACGGAAGAGGACAGGTGGAGAGAACAGCTTGGCGGAGGACCCTGGTGCAATGGCCGGGGTCAGCGTGAAATGGGCTCTTCCAGAAAGGAGAGAGGAAAAACAGACCCAGGCAATTTCCTGCAGAAACACCTGTGGGGATAACAAGCATTTTTTTTTTAAACCTGAGCAAAATCATCAAGCCCAGCGACTTCATCATCTGAAATTTGTTCCCGAGATTTCCTTCAGCTCGTGAGAGACATTTTAACTCTCCGTGAGAACGTCATTTGTCACAAGGGGGCCGGAAGCGATCCAAAACGCCCGTAAGCAAGTTTGGGGCTCTAGATAATAAAACAAGTGGCAGAATATTGATTTTGTTCCTTTTCAACCTCTTTTAATCCAAAGACATCTTCTTACAGGAAATGTGTCTCATCGTGAAAAGGAGAACGGGCTCGGACAACAGAGAGGACAGCAGACTCGGTGCTCTATCCCTCCCCGCTCCTCTGAACGGCCCTCTTCATAGATCTCTCACGTCCCGCGAGTTTCCGTCCCAATCTTCCACCACGACACTGAAGGAGAGACCACGGTGCGGAAGAACATGACAAACGCACTAGTGTGTGGCTTTTCCCCTAAGGCTGAAGCTTAGGAAAAAGCAAACTTAAAAACGACAGAAAGCGACTCCATGTCACCCTGGTGCTTGCTGGCTGCTCAGAGACCCAGGCCCCCGGGTCCCAGGCTGGGCAGGTGAGGCCCCCCACTGCCTGGCTCCACCAACCTCCCCCGCCTCTGGCCCCCTGCCCGCCCTCTCCCCACAATCCTCCTCGCCTTGCTCTGGACACGCCAGGCTGTTCATGACTCTGGGCCGTGCCCGCCCCTCTGTCTGAGGAGCCCTCTCCCTTCCTCCCATAAACAGCTACTCATTCTTCAAAGTCCTGGGCTCCCTCCTCAGGGAAGCCCTCAAGCAGAGCAAGTTGCTTCCCTCCTAGGTTCCCATAGCTTCTTACGCCATGGCTCCCTAGGGCTCCCACCTCGCCTCCCGCCGGGCCGCATGCGTCTCGGTGGCCTCTTGAATCTCTCTGTGCACAGAGCCTAGCGCAGAGCCTGGCACAGTGTCTGCGCAGGGCAGGTTTGTGGAATACATGAATGGGTGCCAGCGCCCCACTCCCCTCCTCCAACGTCACCCTTTGTTGGAGAATATCACCCATTGCCGAGAGCCTGGCACCCAGGGCCTCTAATCTCAGGATGAAAGGCCCAGGCCTGCTCTTTAGAAGACAAAGCATTCGTCTTTTCTTCCCGCTTCTCTTGTGCTACGGGAGCTCTGGAAATTCTATCACATCATTCTCTTCTAGGTTCTGTATTCCTCTCAAAAAGATACCAGTTTACCCACATGAAGGCTCTGAGGTTATTCCGTCTTTTGAGGGTTTTTTTTTTTTTTTTTTTAAATCTTTAGAGCCATAAGGGGATCCTGACACACCCTTTGAAGTTCCCTGTCACTTGTGCCTGCCAGCAAGTAGCCACGATCTTTTAGATGTGAAGAGTCTCTGCTTCGGAGGGGCCAGGTCTGGGGCCCACTGCCAGGACCAGCCCTGCACAGCGTGCATGGCTCACGTCCCATTCCCAGCACGAGACTTTGGGGCCTGGCGCCCCCGGTGCTTGGAGCTCTCAGCGTGCTCTCTCCACTGGCTCTCCTGGTCTCTGCAGGGCCACACTTTGTTTAGAATCTGAAAATAACTCCTCTCTTCTCTTGTTCAGTGCCATACAGTTTACTAAGGATGTACTCATATTTATGAATTCCTTTCATTATCAGAGCAACCCTACGGTGGGAAGAATGACCAGCCTCTGACACACACACACACACACACACACACACACACACACACACACACATTTTTAATTATCATTACTGACTCAAGGCTTTACACTTTCCCCCGAAATTTGACCTTCACAGTTACTATTTTTGTTCAACAAATGTCAGTGCCGTTATCCTCTATAAACGGCTTCTTCTTGAACTCTGATCCAGCACTTTAGATCAGTAAGTCTCAAAATGAATAAATAAACAGAAGGACAGAGTTCCGCCTAAGTGCCAGGCACTGCCCGGCCCAGGAAACTGGAGATGTATGAGGCCCCTTGTTGCCCCAGGAAGTTCACAGTCTACGGGTGAAAAGAAGATGTCTAAAAATTTTGAACTGAAATAGTATTACAAAAGCACGAGAAATGAGCATCTTTTGAGGCTAAGAGAAGTCAGGGAGGGCTTCTGGGAGCCTTGGTCCTGAACGGGATGCTGGGGAGACTAAGACAAGTGCTCTTCTGTACAGAAGCATTCCAGGGGCGGCCGGAATGCTGGTCATTATCACTTATCAGAAGTACAGTCAGGATAACTGGAGGCAGGAGATGGTGGACGATTAGGTGGCAAGGCGGCGAGACTTGGTCACGGAGAATCTCGTCTAGTCCCGCGGTACTGGGTGTGGACCTCACTGCGGAGGCCAAAACCCCTCAAGTTTGGCATGTTTAAGAAATCACGGAAGGAGCTTGTTAAAATGCGTGTTTCTGGCCTCGAGCCCAGAGACTTGGATATTTTGATGGGGGAGCTCCAGGAGCCACAGTCCTAACGCATCACAGTGGGTGATGGAGAACCAGGGGAGAAGAGGGGGAGATGCGCCTGGGACCCAGGGTGTCTGTGATTCAGAAAGATCGAGAATTCTGTGTCAGAACCGTCTCTCAATCAGCCCCTCCCTGGTAAAGGCTACTACTTCTAGAAAACGATTACTTTATAGTTACGGTAGAGTATCTAAAAAAGCTTTTATTCAATTTTATGCAAACACACAACATACGTTTGCCACACTGGTAAAAAAAAAAAAAAAAAGGACTTATTTCTTCTCATTTGGACAAAAAGAAAATCTTTAGCCGACTAGAGACAACCTCTGTGATTTCAAGTAGAACGTGCCTTTCAGACAATTTCAGCAATCATAACATAGCCTTCAAACGTGAAGTGAGCCCCAAAGGCCCCAGAACTACAGAGCCTTTCCATAAAACTCCTGCATTTTGTTTTAGGAGAGCCAGGGGCACTTGTAGCTTCTGTCCCGGCCAGGGACTATGCATCAGAAATGTGGTGGGGAAGGGTGGACAAAACATCAAAATCAGACACCAGCTCTACAAAGCAGAGCCACGCATGGGAACACGAGCTCAGTCAGTTGTTCCTTAAATAGAAATTAGTCTCACTCTGGGCGGGGCCGTGTGCCGAGTGCTGGGAACACGGGCGAGGTCTTCGGGGCAACAGTTTGTCAGAACGCAGCAGACGGGCGGAAGGAAGCAGACAGCAGACGTGCGCTGGACAGGAAGCAGGAGGCAGGTTCTGAGGGCCCACCCTCTGTACCCCTCGAGCGGTATGAGCCCCACAAGCCACTTTGCTCCTCTGAGCATTTTTAGAATGAGGTGGGGGGATTGTTTTCTGAGGCAATAAGGTCTTATGGTTTGAAGTTCAAACTGATGGCCCTAACTCATCAAGAAAAAAAAGTTAATATCTACTGTGGTTAAAAAAACAAAAATATGTAAGCTTTTGTAAAGATTTCCAATGTTAAGCGACTAAACTGTTCCGTTCTGGTGGTTGGCGGGACAAGTGCCTACTATTTGAAAAGAGTTCACTTACGGAGAATATTGCATTCCCCAAATGAGAGGCAACGAGAGGCCAGTGCATAGAAAAGTCACAGAATCTGAGCACTAGAGGAGGTCCTTAAAGATGGCCCAGTTTAATTTCATCATCTACAAAATTCTGAGCACCCCGTAAATTCAGGACAACGGAGAGCTGGGCAGCAGAGCTTGCTGGCCCCGGCCAAACTCCTTGGTGAGCCCGCTGTGGTTTGTACATTACGGGGGGTAAAACATTCGTGAGCGGAAACTAGGCCCAGGGGAGGAGAGGAAGGCACACAGCTCTCCCAGGCGTGTGGCCCCCGGGAGCTCCTTCACTCAGAGAGTTTGAGGGCTGACGAGAGAGACCGGAGGTGGTGATTTGGGGAAGATACAGAGACAAATTCATTCATTTTCTCACTTACACAATTCCTAAAGCCAGTGTTCCGCATCTTAAGACATGTCACTCAATCCCACATCAGTCAGCATCGGAGAATGCTGGCCCTGGCAGAATCCTGGGCCAAAATCAGAAGAACCAGCGCTTCTAAGCCTCTGGGTTGGCACCCTTCTGGGCTCCAGAGTGCCAGGACTCCATCCGTCATCAGGGCCCCACGGCCCTTACCCCGGTGTAGACAAGGCCCAGAAGCACTGGTGAATGGAGAAGACGGCTATGTCGGGCAGAAGTCGGGCTCTGCCTGTGACTCCCCAAGTGGACTCCAGAAATCAGGCCGCCTCTCTCGCCTTGGGACCCTCACGGATGAATTCAGAACGAATACTGACTCCCCACCTCGTAGGGCAGCAAGGGGGTTAAAGGAGACGTGCACCTGTGGGCAGCCTGCCCGGTGTCTGGTGCACAGCGGATGGCAGGGAGAGGTCAGGGCTCGGACTCTGGTGTCGGCTGACCGGGTCGGAACACCGGTTCTGCTGTTCCCAGTCAGGTGGCGCTGGCGATCCCTGCCTCTCTGCGCTTCAACCCCTGCATCTCCGAGATGGAGCCGAGACACTCTCCATACTTCCAAGGGCAGTGCTGGCCCACGCTAAGTGCTCACTGAAGTTCTCCATAGACGTGGACGGCGGTCATCAACGGTAGCGGTACCGCAGTCCCACACTGCCCGCCTGCCTGCTGATTGAATCTGTGCTCCGCTCTACGCGGGAAGGAGATGGGAAGCACTCGGGCAGGGCAGCGCAGCCAGTGGGTTGGAACCCGTCTAATTACTCGTTTCACTTTATTCTCCCATTAATTGGTAACATGGCAAGGTTCAAAGACCTAATGATTAGTATTAGCTTTCCTGTTCGGCGAGGCCAGCTATCTACCCGCTCCACCTGGCTCAGCCCTTTGCTGGGAAATTGCCTGAGTGGCAGCTGTCGCGTCCATCAAGCGCTGAGAGCAGCCGGCAATGATCTAATGCGCTCAGGGCAGAGAGCGCGCGCTAATGGCCACCAGACATCCTCGCGGGCCTCGCCTGGCGGGCACGCCTCTCGCAGATGGAAGGCGGGAGGAAGCTGAGGGGCTGAAAGGTTCCAATCAGCTGCTCTGTTACTACACTTGTCGTGTGAGGGGGAGGGATGTGTTTTCAGGTCCTGTCCTCCCATCCCCCTTCACCCCTGTCTTTGCAGCCTGTAATATCCATCCCCAGTTCCAGAAAGAAGGAAAATGCCCACAAACTATAAACAATTCGGTGAACGTTGGAAGTATGCTTCAAGACACTACAGAGGATCCTCCCACAGGGTACTGTCTGTTCCAGCAGACTCACCCCGTTTTCCTGAGGGTGCCACGGGTCCCACACTACTCTCCGCAAAGACATCTGGGTGCCAGTCCTGCCTCTTCTCTTGCCACCCTCCTTTACGGCTTTCCCCAATGATGTCAGCACACCCTGAGGGCCCGTCGTTCTACGTTTCCCACGGCATGGGTCGGGTCGTGTCCTGCCTGTTGAGCGCTGGGGTGCAGCAGGCTGTATATTCTGTCGTCTCCATTACAAGCCTGTGAGCTCCTGAGACTTGACCTTCCTACACTGTCCTCCTCTGCCTCCACCACGCCCCAGGATGTAGCAAGGACCCTGGCACAAGGTGAGCATCTTATACAGATATACACACATACATGTATGGGTATCTAAATAAACATGGAGGCACGCCTGTGTATACATGTATGTATTACAAAGTGAATATCAGTCGTTATTGCACCCGATGTTTCACAGAATTCGTATTTGGTTTCCGAGGACGCTGTCCTCTTCTCTGGAAACACAAGCTCGGTGCTCCTGCGGCTGCAGCCCAGCTCAGGAGCAAGCACAGCACAGGCACACGCGGGGCTCCCGGCATGCACCTGGATCCCGTCTGAGAGCAGGACGAGCTTGGGTGAACACCCTTCCTTGCACAAATGGGGAAGAGAGGCCCATCCAGGATCATTAGTCGCCAGGAGGAGCTCCACTCCCAGACCCCCTCACCGGCAGCACAGATAGTCTGAGCTATTACAAAGGCTTTCTCCAACGATTCAAAAAGAAAAATCTCATCAAACCCATGGCAGACTGATAGATCGAGATAACCCACTTTTTTTCTTTTTTTAACAAAGGAAAATTGAATAATGAGGCTAATTCCCACTGATCCCGAGGATAGGTGAGGTCTGAGTTTATACTTCAAAGGGTTGGAGCTCACAGAAGAGATGATGTACCATTAAAATGGGCAGTTTGGCAGGTACAAAAAAATTAATAATAATAAGCATCCACTGCAGGGAATTCTGAGTACGAGAGACAGGAAAATCGGCCTCATTAATGACAGAATGCAGATGCTTTTCTTCCTGAGCCGGAAAATAACCGCAGAGTGAGTTATACCGGAGCGTGTAAAGAGGCCTGTGAGGACCCTCTTAAAAATGTATGGAATCTCCAGGGAAAGATTCATCAACTGGCTCCCTCAGCATTGAAAACGTCGCTTAATTTTTCCTCTCTCTTGTATCAGACAGGTGGTGATTAGTATAATACCACAGACAGCAGAGGAGGTGGCACTTGTAAAAGAGGCACAAAAGGGAAATGACAAAGGAGGGACACAACAAGAGTCTGGAGGAAGTGGAAAAGGAACTGCACGGATATTTTAATGTTCAGAGCCTGGGGAAGGGCGGGGAGGAGAGTGGATGTCACAAATGCAGGCTTTCCTGAGCTGCAACGGCAAGGGTGAGTAGTCAAGGTTAATAAGAGAATGTTGGAGAACGGAAACATGCGTTTGAGGCAGAAGAAATTGCATGTGCAAAGGCCCTGAGGCAGAAGAAAGACCAGCTGGGGGAACTTTCGATATTAAGAAACGTCCAAATCTGTGAGGATTTTTATGAGTTTATTTGAGCCCAACTGATGAAAATTGCCAGGAAGCAACACCTCCATGGATTGAGAAAATGCTCAGGAGAAGGGCAGTTTTGTGGCTTATTTTATACATTAGTATAAAAGGAGAGGATGTAAGAGTGGAGGGGAGTTCACAAGAAATCCATGAGTGGTAGATTAAGGGGGCAGGAAAAAGCAAAGTGGAGAAATCTCCAGGGTTAGAGAAAAAGGCAAAATAGAGACACATTTCTTTTACATCAGTGGGTATAGCTAACATAGTTAACATTTACAGTCCGGTGGAGGTATAGGGGCACAAGAGAACAATGAGGGGTTCAGGCTGTGCCCTCAGGGGTCCAGGAAAGGACATTACTCTGACATTTCAAAGGTGTGTTATATTAGATTCAAAAAGACAATAGGCCTGGCCAGGCGCTGGTGCAGTGGATAGAGCGTCGGACTGGGATGCCGAGGACCCAGGTTTAAGACCTCAAGGTCGCCAGCTTGAGCGCGGGCTCATCTGGTTTGAGCAAAGCTCACCAGCTTGGACCCAAGGTTGCTGGCTCGAGCAAGGGGTTACTCGGTCTGCTGAAGGCCCACAGTCAAGGCACATATGAGAAAGCAATCAATGAACAACTAAGGTGTCGCAACGAAAAACTGATGATTGATGCTTCTCATCTCTCTTTGTTCCTGTCTGTCCCTATCTATCCCTCTCTCTGTCTCTGTAAAAAAAAAAAAAAAAAAAAAAAAAAAAGACAATAGACTGGCTCACTTAAGGTAAAGATTGACCTTTGTCAAGGGAGCTACAGGCCTAGGACGTGGCTATCCACCATGACTCACTTCCAGTTCCAGCCAGGAATTTTTGTGTTCACACCATCCCATATGGTTACTTTCGGTCTCTGAGTTTGTCCGGTTTAGTATGTGGCCCCTTTTTCATCCACAAACTGATGCAGTAATGGAGAGCAGGCAGTTTGGAGGGAGCTCACGGACTAGGAGGAGCGATGTAACAGAAAACTATAGACCTAAGTCTCCAGGTCGAAGGTCTGGGTCACTGGTTCTCAAATTTTTGGTCTCCAGAGTCCTTTATGCTCTTAGAATTGACCGATTTACCATGATAGAAATGAAAAGCGTCAACTTCTTAAAAACATTCATCAAAAATAACAGTAATAAATTTATTATATGTTAATGTAAATAAGACTTTTGTGAGAATACCTTTTTCCCCTAAAACACAACAAATAAAATAGTGAAAAGAGTAGCATTGTTTTATATTTTTGCAGATGGCTTTAATGCCCAGCTTAATGAAAGATAGTTGGGTTCTTATGTCTGTTTCTACATCACGTTTGGATTGAAGTGTATGAAGAAAATGCAATGTGTATCAAATCTTGTCAAATGGCACTTTCTTGAAGGTTGGTCCCAACATGGAAGCTGAAACCACATTAATAAACTTTCCACACTCTGTTAGGAAAATGTATCAGTGTATCTTGCGCTTTGAATGGATCTTTAACCCACACCGAATATTACAACATCATGTATTAGATGGACATCTGGAGCATACTGGTTTATGCAGATCTTCCAAATGTCGTGCAATTCAGTATACAATACTTGAAAATTACATTCATTAATATTACCACTGAGCTCATAAAAAATATCTTGAAATATTGCAAAACTGTTAAGCTCATCGTGAGATATAAATTTTCTTAAAATAATGAATTTTTGCTCTGAAGTTCCCTCTTTATCATTGATAGCAAATGGTATTGGTTGTTTTCCTTGAATAGAAGCTCACTATTTTCAGTTTCAAGAAAATGTCTGCCAGATGCCCACGTCTGAATGACTAAGGGGCTCGTGCAGCTTGCGACCCAGACGGTCCCACACGAGCGAGCTCTCTGCGGGACATGCCTCACGCCTCAGTAGGCAGCGGAAGGGCTTCAGCTTACACTTGCCGTTTTGTCACGCAGAGTATTAAAAAGAAGTGTACTCGAGGGCTGAGATTTAATTAAATTAATAATCAGAACTGTTTCTTCAAGGACTTCCTCAAGTGAATCTGGTTTTCTGTTTGTTTTAAACTGGCAGCGAAGGACAGTGACTTCTAGTGCCGTTTCTACTCACAGCTGCTTTTAAACCCATCAGTGCAAAAGTCAACACAGTGAAGAGGCGAACACTGTCCTTAGTATTGTTATGATGACGATAGCTTTGAGTGTCCAGGTACCCTGAACGGCTCCTGGAGAACCCCGAGGGTCTGAGGGCCTCACTGTGAGAACCACTGGTCTAGATCAGATCGTGCAAAGCCTCATTAGGCATTTAACCGTGCTTTTATCTCTAGCTGATGAGGAAGGGAAAAGCCACTGAAGTATTTCAAGCAGGAAGTTATCCACTTAGAACTGAGCTGTGAGCAGAGGGCTCTGGCTGCTGTCAGGAAAAATACAATGCATGGAGAAAAGAGTAGGTGAGGAGAAAATACGTTAGGAGATCCTTCGAGCCTCCAAACCAGAGGTGGTGGTGGCCTGGACACAGCGGGGTCAGTGAAGGTGGAGAGAATGATGGAATCAGGAGATCTTTAGGAGGCAACTCAAGAGGCTGGTCTTCTCCCACAACTGAACCTGACAGCTGGCTCCCTCTCAGGTACTGCAGCAATGGCACAGGTGCAAGATTGTCCAGTCTCTCAGAGGACAGTTTACCAGCACAGGGCTTGGGTGACCACATCAGATTAATGAATATGTGTTTGATTGCTGGCCCTAAGTCCTTTCTAACTTATGTTAAACTGAACGCTCACGGGAGCTACAGCCTCTTCCCTGGCCCACCCTTCTGAGTTCTCCTCTCCCTCCCCTGGAGTTCTGTGGCCTCTTGTCTTTCTTGATGATGCCTCTTGGTCACACATCCCTATCCCATCACTGGCCACAGGAGAGGGCAGTGCTTCTCCTCCCTGTCCTCAGGATCACTGCCTGGTTCCAACCACATCAGCTGTCCCTGGACCGTCGCGGCATTCTCTTACCAGGCCGCCCGTTAGATTGGCACTGTCCCCTTTTCTTCCTGGCCTCCCTCCAGGCTGACCTCAGATGTCACCTGCTCTGGGGAGTGCTTCCTGACCCTCTCCTCTGAGCTCTGACAGCACCTTGGGCTATCACCATTCATCACTTGAAATGGATTTCATTTTTTTCATGACTACCTTCAACTGCAGACCTTGAGCTTCCTGGTGGGGTAGGATGTGTGTGTGGGGGGGGGCTGTGTCTTCCTCGCCTCTGGATACCCCATGTCACTGCAAGGTACCGAGAAGGCTCCATAAAACATTTGCCAATCTCTTCTTTTTCTATTTCATAGAAACTGGAAATATAATATTGATTATATTAACTTCTTAAAACACAATTCAATTCTAATTAAACAAAGAGAACTTAGTCACCACTGACCCCAGAAATACTGGCTAAAGGTGACAGAAGAACTAGAATCTCCTCGGAACTCCAACTGCTACAGGAGCAGGCTATCTTTGGGAGCCAATTCATTTCACAGTGTCGAAAATGAATAAGGTGCTGCTGTTTACATCCATTTTCACCCATTAAAACATCTTAGCTGTGCCGAGCCTGTCATTACCTTACTCGTGGTTCGGAAGAGTGCCTGTGTAAGGGTTGCTAGATACATTCGGTGGTTTACTCCTTACCTTCTAAAATCACAGTTAATTTTCCCTGGCCGGGTAACTCCGAGAGCATCGTCCTAATACACAGAGGTTTGATCCCCGCTCAGGGCACATATAGAAACAGACTGATGTCCTTTTCTCTCTCTCTCTCTCTCTCTTTCCCTCTCTTTAAAATCAATTAAGATAAAATTAAAATTAAATATGATTACAGTTAATTTTAAGGAACTTTCAAGTCAAGCCACATACATCATGAAAATGAGCACATGCCTTTTGCAATGGTTTCTAAGAGAATCGAAGGTGGAAGCTATGTTTCTCCTCTCCCTTCTCCCCTTGCTCCATCTACACTCTCCCTGGTGGCTCTCACAATGACCTCAACTACCACTGATGGACTTGATGGCTATGAAATCAATAATGATGATGACAAAATGACGACAATGGGCAACTGTGACTGAGCACTGACAATATGCCAGGCATCTTGCTAATATCTTATATAGTATGAGTATCTCTCATATAGTGTAGGCGCTGCCAATGCCCTCATTCGAAACACAGAGTAAACTGAGGCTAAGCACTTTGTCCTCTCACTCACTTAGCTGATGGGTGGCAGCGCTGGAGTTTGCTACCCGTGTGGTCTGGCTTCACAGCCCGTGGTAAGATGTCTCACCTTTATGACAGCCTTTAGACTTCTCCCACCTGGAACTCCCCCAGGTAACTTCAAGTCAACCTGTCCCAAACTGGACTTCATTTCTTCCCCTGAAATGTATTCTCCCTGCTGCATTCCTGACTTCAGTGAATTATTTTGCTCTCATCCTCATCATAAGTGAATTCTATTCTCCAATTTCTTCACTCATCTGATCCCAGCGATCCCCAACCCACAAGTTGAGCCAAGAATGATCACTCTAGCAGATCCCTTGTCTTCAGCTCCACTGCCAAAGGCCTTCTTGTTCTCACTGTTCCAGTCCAGCCTTGGGACTGTCCCCAAAGAGACATTTGGGTGGTTACAGATCACCAACTCCATCTTCCCAGTTTCCTTCGGTCTCTCAGGCCACACTTCAGCAGTGTCCTTGATTCCTTCCCCTGCTTCCTCCAGGGTAGCCAGCAGGTCCTTTCAACTCTGCCTCCAAACACACTCAACCTCTCCTCTGGTTCCAACCTGACTTCCCAAATTAATGTCCTACCGTCTCTCCTTCCACACGCACACAGGTTGCCTGAATATACAATGTGCTTTCAAACGTTCATGCCTTTGCACACGTGGTTCCCTCTATCCGATACCTTTCCCTGCCTGATGGGCTTCTCTAATTCTGCAAGACTCAGTCTAACGTCCTCTCGTTCAAGTAGGTGCATCTAAGTGCCCCCTAGCAAGCGACCTGTTCAGTGTTCCTGTGCCCTTTCATAGCTGCATTAGAGAATGTAGGATGGGGCCATAAGCCCTTGACATTGGCAATCCTGAAGGTCATGGCATGCAATATAAAGATAAAAATCCTGATCACAAGATTGACACCAGGATGAAATAAGATGACATATAAATCAACACCTTGCATGACCTGGATTGACCTCCTCCACGAGGCAGGTACGAATTAGTAAGTCACTTAACTGGTGAGTGAGTCTAGCTGATCAATGAACAATTGGTTTGTTTTTGCACAACAATGCGTACAAGTCAGTTTAAGGATTCACAAAGGTTTCTCATGAACGTCCCTCATAACTCTCTAGGACCATCTGTACACTCATTATTTGAGTATCTTTTTCTCCCTTCTCAAACACAGGGACTGAGAGCCCAGCTCTCCTCTTAGGTACTCAGGCCATAACAGACACAAAGTTAAGGATTTGTTAAATTAATAAAGGCATTAAGACCTCTGTGGATCAATTCCCCAGGCACTGGACTCACCAATGCCCTCAAACACTGACTCAACTCCATGTTATACCCAAATTATTTCCCAGCAGGCAGACATCTTTTCCTTTACAACGGAAGAAAATTTACACCTCAGCAAAATGACAAATTGCTATGTTTCACAGATCTTCATATTGCTCAAGAATAAGGAAAATGGCAAGCGTTAAACTGACAGGTGCCCAGAAGCCAGAGTTGGAACCTATTTGCTGAGCCGTCTGTCTCCCGCTGTGAACACAGAGAGCAGCTCAGAGGAGGGATCATGTCTCCTCGTCCCCACCCCACCGTCACCATCAGCACGCTCACTGGTACCAGGGCATTCTCCCCACCTTTTCTCTCTGGTGCTTATTGAATGCCCGTTCGTCCCTCCTTTGCAATGTTAGCTCCTGCTCGCTCGGTGAGAGCAGACTTCAGGAGTCAGGTCACAGCTCTGTCCCGTCCCCTAGGAGAGCATCGGCACACAGGAGACCTCAGAAAGTGTCTGCTGAGTCAATGAATGACTGATTCTACAAGGCTGCCCATCCCGTGTTTCATGTCTGATCAAAGAATAAAAATCTATCCTCATAAAAAGGCAAATAGCTAACAGTGAGAGAGTTAAAAGAGAGAGAAGAAAAGAAACATAAGGTAATGTCGTGTTTTCAAAATCCCTAATCAAAAGTGAATCTATACAATTATCACTTTCCCAGAAGGAGGAATGAACTATAATCAAATTAACAAAATGATAAACCTAGCCTAGGAAGGCTGGTTGCGCTCTGAATGATCACCCAAGAGCTGAACTCCTGCCCTTGCTGTACTTTCATAACTCGGGGCTTCCCTGACATAGTAAGTCAGAAAACATTGAGTTTGTTCCTTTAAGTGAACTCAGGTGGGATGCCAACAGTCCAGAGGAAGCATCAGTGGCATTTCATCTACAGCTCTGCTCTACTTTTAAAAATTATTTTCATTATTTTCCAGATGCTGTTTAACTAAAATATAAATTCCTGTGTCATAAAACACGGTCAGTTGACCACAGACAAGTGGATAAAATGAGCGCATTTCAGAGAAGAGACAGTAGCA
Source organism: Saccopteryx leptura (assembly GCF_036850995.1). NCBI lineage: Eukaryota > Metazoa > Chordata > Mammalia > Chiroptera > Emballonuridae > Saccopteryx > Saccopteryx leptura. Next base: position 13,703,730 of record NC_089504.1, on the reverse strand, counting down.
AAGAGCATGGACATGGGCCCAGCCTGAGGCTGGGCTTGACCCCTCCAGCTGTGTGACCTTGAGCAGTGGTCCAGTTCTCGGATACCAGCTTCCTTCCTCTCAAAGCCAGGACCGGCAAGGAGCCTGTGAGAATTCAACAACGCAATATCTGCAAAGCACTGAGCACCGTCCCTGGCACCACACATAGAAATAGTAATGTGGAACAGGGACAGTGACAACAATCGCAGAAAAAATGTGGCATCGGTAACAAACCGGATATGCTTGTTTTCAGGGTGAAAAAAATTACCATCAGGGATTCTTCATCGAATAAACTAGTAATTTTAGCAGCACAATCTGGAGGCCTGTGGTTTAACAAGCAACTAATTAGAAACTGGCGCTCCCAAAGCTCTGAGTGACTCCGGCTTTAAAATGCACACACGGAGGGGAGTCAGGTGCAAGGATGGTCTCCGGCCACGCTCCCTCCCTCCAGAAAATACAGCTAAAAACAAGCCTCAGATGATCCTTTTTAATAAAATCTCTGAAAACTGCTCAGGTTAATAATATGAACAAAGGAGGTCTTCTAAGGTCCCATCAATTTAATGGCACCTGGCATCAGACCATTCCTGCCAGTTTGGGCTGTGAAAATAACGAAAGCAATAATTAAAGGTAAATCATGCAAATGCAAAGGCAGCAACACAAGATCTGGGTGGAGGACTGCTTTGAAGGACGAGCGATTAGAGTATGTTTTCAATACACCAACGAGGAGCGATTCTCTTGCCCAAGCGCCACGGGTCATGTCACTGCTGTCCCTCCCGGGAATGTCTGCGGGGTGCTTCCTTTTGCCCACAGGCAAAGCTGAAGCTCCTTGGCTTGGCATTTAAGACCCTTTATAATCTGACCACGGCCCAACCCTCCTTTCCGCTACTTCCTACAGCCACCATCTTCCATCCATACCAGACTACTTACAATTGCCCAAGCTCACACTAATGTTAATGTTTCCATTTAGTACAATACTGGAAAGAAAATATTATTTTAAAAGCCAATGCCTAAGTCCTTTAAAGAAAGTGGTCCGCAATGAACTAGTGCCACCAAGTTCTGTCATAGGAATTGTTCTCCTTGTAGAATTTCTGCAAACTTCAAAAACATTCCACTTACTGGCTTCCTGGGGAATTTTGGTTTAATTGATCCAAGGGAGGGCCCAGGCTTGGGTGAGGGTCCTCGGCCAAGCTCCAGAAGCACTGTTCTAGGTGTCTGGCAAAAGGCCCACCCAGCCTGCTGCCTTTATTTCGTCCCCTGCTTAGCTCCTACAGCACTTGAGTTTGGGACCCCTGACCTATGCCACCTTATTGAGTGCTCACCAGCACCCCTGGGATCATTTACTTCTGTCTATAGATAAAGAAACTTGGGTTCACTACCCCGGCTCAGGTAAACCAGTCTTGAGGTGAGTGGAAGGGATGAGGACTAAAGCCAGGACTGTCTAAGTCTGATGGCCAGGCTGCGCCCTCCCACGCTGCTCTGTTGCCCCCTGCAGTGGGGAACTCCAGCTGCCCATAGAATCTTTCCAGCTGGTTATTAAAAATTGGCCCTGGCTGGTTGGCTCAGCGGTAGAGCGTCGGCCTGGCGTGCGGGGGACCCAGGTTTGATTCCCGACCAGGGCACATAGGAGAAGCAAATGGGAGCAAAGATGGCCCGGGCACTGGGGATGGCTTCTTGGCCTCTGCCCCAGGCGCTAGAATGGCTCTGGTCGAGGCAGAGCGACGCCCTGGAGGGGCAGAGCATCGCCCCTGGAGGGGCAGAGCGTCGCCCCCTGGTGGGTGCGCCGGGTGGATCCCGGTCGGGCGCATGCGGGAGTCTGTCTGACTGTCTCTCCCCGTTTCCAGATTCGGAAAAATACAAAAACAAAACAAAACAAAAAAAAACCACTCATAGCTTGAAATCAGTTGTAGAAATATTTACACCATGGACATAGGCAAACTCTACAAATTCTGAGTTTTTGTTTTGTTTGTTTTGTTACTGAAAGTGTTTACCAGCACACCTCTTAACCCCAAGGCACTAAGGAAAGGGGGGGGGGGAGTCAAATTATGTCCCTTCGATTTCAGGAAGCAGGAATGTAATGCATTTTAGAAAGAATTCCAAATAGTTAAAATTGAAGGAGTTTTGGGGTTTGAAGAGCTACACCTCGAGTCTGTAGAAAATACATCTGTAATTTTTATTAGGCTGCCTCACGGGTACAGGTGCATTTTGTATGCACTGTTCGCTGGGTGTGCTTGACTCAGAGCCATTTAGCGGCAGTGGAAATGGAAGGTAAAAGTGTGGGACTCGGCGTTGAGCTGCTCCCTCTCTCCACCACCGGGAACATAATAGAAAACGTTCGCTGAAACCAGCTGCCGGGCAGCCCTGTCTCTGCCTTAGCTGCCTGGATATGTCGAGTCCCAATATTAAAACGCCGAATCACAGCCTCCTGTTTAAGGAACGACGGAGAGACTAACAGAAGTGCCCTGCCCTCCGTGATGTCTGGCTACCAGCCGAGCTCCAAGCCACGTGCTCCCTCGCGGAAGGTTCCTCCGTCAGCACTGCCCCATAGCTCTAAAGCCCAGCGACGCTGGCGCAGGGGTTGCTTTTAGGGATGGAAGGAGTTGCAAATGGAAAAGAAATAAAGGAAACTGCTGTTCACTGAGCTCCTATTTTTACAACCAGGCACTGAGCTGCACGCTTTCGTATTTGGAACCAGCGCTGACACTTACAGAACAACCCTTCCCTGTCAAGCCGCGTCCCAAGCCCCTAGGTACACGGTCTCATTCAATCCCCCGGAGAACCCTGGGAAGTAGCTAGTTACTGCCACATTACACAGGAGGAAATGGAGGCTAAGCTACCGGCGGGTACTAGCAATAATGGCTGCCGAGGAAAGGGTCCCTCTGCTGGTTCACACCACACGTCGGTGACATGGAAGCTGCAGTGACAAGCACAAGCCTCCTCCAGGCTTTGAGAAGTTTGTCACCAAGGCCCTTCGGAAGGGCGAGAGAGGACACTGGAATGGCCCAAACCTGCTCCCAATCCCGACTCTGCCCAAGTCGGCAGGCAGATGTAGTAAGGATATAATTCAGATTTAAAAGCCTCCCAGGGCTGTGGTACAAATTAATCAAGAAAGTAGCTGGCCATGGTCACCCTCGACAAGTGTGATGTTGAGGATGAGGACAGAGAAGGACGGAGAGGAGGCAGAGAGATGCCACCCGCCTTCCTCCTTCCTGTACTTTCAGGGCCGCCTCCTGCCGCCGGCGGGCGGAGCTGTCCCTTGAAGCCTGACAGCCGAGGACCAGCGTGTGGCTTGTGCACACCCCAGGCCTGTGTCAGATTCCCACTAATGATTTTTCAGCATAAATTAAATGGAGTGAATACTTTCTAATGGCCGCTACAGCATTACATGACAGCTTTCACAGAACCTACAAAAATAGCTGGAATCAGAGGAACGGTCATTCTGATGCATGGAGGTTTCTTGTTAATTTAATTTCTTCTTTCCTTCTGGCTTGTGGACCTTCTTGGCAATAAAAAAACCACCTAATAGAAAAGGGATGCACAAGAAGCCATGGGGGCCTGACCTGTGGTGGCGCAGTGGATAAAGCGTTGACCTGGAACGCTGAGGTCGCAGGTTCAAAACCCTAGGCTTACCTGGTCAAGGTGCATATGGGAGTTGATGTTTCCTGCTCTTCCCCCCTTTCTCTCTCTCTCTCTCTCTCTCTCTCTCTCATGTATCTCTAAAAAATGAATAAATAAAATCTAAAAAATAAAAAAAGCCATGGGGTATCCTCAGCCTGTTTAAATAAGCCTCAATCGGGCCACTAAGTGTTGCCAGCAAGTGGAATTCAATGCCACATTAATACCACCACCATACATAATAATATTTATATTTATATAAATTTCATAATTTTCAAAGGACATTTCTAGACATTATCTCATTTGACTTTCTACTCTTTTCTGAGCACTTACCATATGCTGGGCGTTCTAATGAATTAGCTCCCTTCATGTTCACAATGCCTGATTGTCATGGCTATTTTACAGGTGACACTTAGCCAGGTGGAAAGATTCATCTAGGGCAGTAGTCCCCAACCCCCGGGCCAAGGACCAGTACCGGTCCATGGGCCATTTGGTACCAGTCCACAGAGAAAGAATAAATAACTTACATTGTTTCCGTTTTATTTATATTTAAGTCTGAACGATGTTTTATTTTTTAAAAATGACCAGATTCCCTCTGTTACAGCCGTCTAAGACTCACTCTTGACGCTTGTCTCAGTCACGTGATACATTTATCCGTCCCACCCTAAAGGCCGGTCTGTGAAAATATTTTCTGACATTAAACCGGTCTGTGGCCCAAAAAAGGTTGGGGACCACTGACCTAGGGTCTCATGGCCTGTAGGTGGAGACTAGGATTTGAACCCGGGTCTGTTAGACTCAACGGCTTCCCCTTCTATCCCATGCGAATCTGCTTCCTGTGAGGTGAGTGTGATTGTTTTGGGAGCAGCCTTGCTGTTTCTTCCAGGTGACAGGAGCCACTTAGGATGACATTTTGGGCTTCTTTTTGCCCCACCCTTGCTCCACTTCCGAGGAGATGAGTTTGATGAGCTTAGAGGGAGGAAGTGGATGAAAACAGCTCTGCCCTTCCCCTCTTCCTCTTGGGAGCCCAGATTCTGCTGCTCTCCAGGGCCTGGCTCTGGCTCCGGTCCGGTTCCGGTACCCACCGTCTGTCCTGCTGGGGCTGTGGGCGGGGCTGCTGCCTGCATGCCTCTCACTCTGGATTCAGCACCAGCAGGCTCACCTGCCCGTGGAGACAGACGCTTCCCCGTTTCTGAATGGAGGTGATACTTTGGGTTTTATCCTCTTTATTCCTTTGTCTTATGCTCAAGTCTGAACTTAAGTGGAAGAGAGGGCTGCTGAGGGGGCCTCCTTCAGAGAGTCTGTCTGACAGTTCTGGTCCCTGCTGTACCGCATAACCCCGAAACGGGCACAGCTCCTTCTTACAGAAAAGATAGCTTAGATGTCAGCAGATATGTGATAAATAGCCCAAAGCATTCTTATGCTACATGAATGTAATTCCTCTGGTTCAGATTAGGACACATAGTCTGAGGAGGAGAAGACATGGGAGGATGCAGAGATAGCACCAAAAATAACTCAGATGTAAAACAAGTGCAAAGAGAAAGCTCAACTTCAAATGACTACGACATAAATCAAGACGATTATGGGGCATGCCCTCCCCACTCTGAGAGCTTAATCTGAGCTAGTCTGAGAAAGCAATTTGAATGCAATAAGAGCCCAGAATGGAAAATTAACCAAAGCATTTCCCAGATCCTAAGAAAGAGCCAAGATCCAGTTTATGGAGATTACCCCCCCCACACACACACACACACACACACACACAAGCCAACAACAAACCTTATCCGGGACAACCAAGCTCACAAAACTAGGCGCTCTTCTCGGAGCCCGCTATAATTTGGAACTCATTCTGAGATTTGCCTGCTGCCAGAGTTCTACCAAAATGCCAACTAAATAACAAGTTCAGGACATTACTGTTATTATCAATATTTGAACCAATAGAAATGGTAGAACAGAAGAGGTTCTCAGCAGTCAAGCTCACGCCCCTCAGTGAAGAGATGGAGAGCCCAGATGATGAAGCCAGGCGCAGGAGCCTTGCTGAATCATCTTCACCCCCACAGCCCTGACAGCGCCCGGCTTACAGTGTGTGGGAGTGAAGCAATCCGGCCGCAGAGCCAAGGCTGGGACCCGGGTCTCCCACACCAGCGTTCCTTCCCTTTCTCATAGTGCGTGGCCCGTGGTGACGTTCATCTGTCCGTCTCATCAACATCATGCATTCACATGATTACCCTATCACAGGCCAAGGCTACAGGCTTCCAAGACCAGAGGAAAGATTTCCCACAAACAAACAACTGGTGGAGTAAGTGCTAAGATTCCAACCATGGGAGACACTGCAGCACATGTGCAACAGCTCAGCACAGAGACGAGCACATTGCCATCCCCCGAGTATAAGCATCAGTTGGCCAATTTCAGAGATGCTAGCAGTGAACTTGGGCAGAGAAGAAATGCAAAGCCTCACAATGTCACCCTCATGAGGCACCCAGATTATAGCATCATCCAAAACTGGCCTACTGTATCAGAACTATTTTTAGAAGCACAATCCTGTTTCTCTTCTTCAAACTAATTAACATTTGTGACCAGGACTACAGTGTTCTGAATGCAGTGGCGAGGCAAATCACTCTGGTTGGGAGCAAGGATCCAGAATGGTGAGAGACTGTCAAAAACACATTTCAGATGAGCGCACACACTCCAGATGACGAACATGACTCCCAATTAAGCCACCTGCAAATATCTGGCACCAACTACCTGGTGGTTTAAAGGTAACTGACAAAATTTGCAGAGTCTAAGGGGTTTTAAAGGATGAAATCTTACTTATTTTTTATATTTCTCTTTTTCAAGAAGATAAATCACATGCACTTAGAGAATGGTAGCATTTCCCCAGATGAACCCATAGCCCAGAGCAGTGTGGGGGTTTGTCCAAGGTCAAGCTCAGAGGTGGCCGAGGGCTGACACTTCCCCAGGGCCGGACTCCCAGCCCTGGGCATCTCCCCCTGTCAGAGCTGCCTTTCCCTGGAAAGACTACTTATTTGAGGTCCCCACGCCTGTGGCACCACAAAAAGAAGTTCTTAAAAATCTATGGAACCCGTTTTTAATTTGAGGTACAAACTGAGCAATTTTTTTGCATGAGGGATTATTTTAATTAAACCCTGTGAGCATCATTCATTTACTTCAATCTTGCTAAACTTTATTAAGCTATTTACTCATATAAATTCCTGTTGGATCAAATATTTTAAAAAATAAAACATATTTTTGCATGGTGGAAACCTGTATATTTAATGTGTCCATCTGTGAGAATGATAACAATAATAATTACCATTTATTGAATGCCTGTCTGCTCAGCACCATGATAGGTACTTTGTATAATCACAGGAAGGATAATTATAAAATAACTACTACTGATTAAATACTTATCATGTCTAGTCATTATGTTATGTATTTTAACTCATTTAACGATCACAATAATCCTAAGCAGTTAATACTACTATTCACATTTTACAGATGAAGAAACAGCGACTTTGAGAAGCTAAGTACCTGCCCCACCTGTCAATCCAGGTTCAAACCCACTGGATTCTAGAGCCTTTTGTCTTTTCCATCACACAATGCTACATACTCACTTAGAAAAAGTATTGGTTCAAGTTCCACTTCCAGGGAGGACATTTATGGGTGTAAGATGGAATGAAATGGCACTAAGATGACCTGTTCCCTGTAAATGTCTTGGACTTGTCTATGGTTTGAAACAAAGTAACTCTGCCACCAAATTCCCTGAAGAAAAATATTGCTCACAGCATCTGGTAATCAGATGATGCCGAAATCAGAGCTGGTTCAGAACTACAGTGAAATCGGGGAGTAAAATACAATTTGCTTATTGTTCCATTTTAAAATATTCATGCCGAAAGGAAGTGTTCCCATTTTCAGTAATTAAATGGCTAAAATTGGCAACCTGATGTATTTACCGATCATGAATGCTGCGTTCCTGGAAGGACCCACATTTGAATTAGCAGCCCCACAAGCTGTCACGTTACAGCGGAAAACCAAACAAATGAGACAGAAATGTGGCCGTTGCGGAGAGAAAAAATATTTCCCCAGCACTTGTTCTGCTGCAGAGAAAGGCGGAGGGGAAATTAAGAATGCATTTAGGACTTCGCCTGCAAACCAGCTGGAAGAGAATGCAGAGCCGAAAATATCAGCTCATTTCCCTCATTAGAAGGATTGTCTGAGAAGGGTTTGGCTGTGCCTTAAAGGTTCGATTTTACAATCATTTAATATTTCACTTGTCTTAAGAAACCCACACGGGAAGGCAGGAAAAGGGAACAGATGAATAAAACTGTGAGTTTATAAAGCGGCCCTGTTTTGCTTTCTCAGGTCTGTGGTCACACGGACTGGATGCGACACCTGTGAGTAGGGTTAAGGAAACTGGGGCGTCCTCTTCTCTGTGTTACTGGCAAACCGCGTCCAGGAGCCTCCTTCACCCAAGGCGTCGGCCACCTCTTTTGCATAAAGATGAGTCCTGACAACCCCCAGTGCAGCACAGTGCCAAAGTCCGCAGGGCCTGAGGGGCTGAGTCCTCAAGTGGTTTGGGACAGGTACTAGGACCCACGAGGACAGGCAAGTGGTTCCCGGTGTCATGTTGGGCCTGGACCAGTAGCTTCTGTATCACCTGGGACTGTGTTACAAATGCGAATGAAGTGAAACTCTGAGGGCGGTACTCAGCAATCTGGGTTAGGAACCACCCCCTCCGGGTGATTGTGGACCCCCCCACTATAGTATGGGAGCCTCCCATCTAGAGGCTGCCCAGCCTCTCCGGCCTGCTGCTCCAGCTGCAGGCGCTAAGGTCCTCTATCGGGGGACTCTGCCTCCATCCAGCTCGGGCCGTGCTGGCCTCAGCAGGGGTACTTGCCGCTGGTGCTCTCACGGCCTCCTGCCCCCGCCACCAGCACAGGGCCCACCACAATCCTTCCTTCGGGTGTGCACGTGTGCACGCATTCATGCACGTGTTCGCAGCTTCTCCAGGCTGACCTCTGGTGCTGCCGAGGCATGGACAGCCTGCAGGAGGAAGCCATTCCCTCTGAGCAAATGAAGACATCCACCTCGACAGGAAGTGCCCAGGCTGAAGCGCCGGCTCCACAGTTAGACAAGGAGCGCTGCTGGTTCTCACTTGAGATACAAGCCTCGCGGAGGATGAGCTTGGGGGGTGGGGGGGGGGTGGGGGAGGGGAGGTGGCTCCTCCCACTCTGAACCGCGGGATTCCTCCCCCTGCCCACCCCCTCACACTAGCCTCTGTGAAGAGAGTTGCCAGGGCTCTTATGCCACTTAAAGTGAAGGAGAGAGAAAAAAAAAAAAGGAAATTGTTTAACAAGAAAAGGAGAGAAAGCAGCTGGAGGACACTGCCCACCATTTGGTGTGGTAACCGAGGGCTTTCAGATGACTGCTAAGACTGGCTTTAATTTTGATCTTCCATTTCTTTTAATCTAGCAGTTAATTAGAGGGAAATCAAACCCGTCCCCACAGCCAAAGATTAACCTGTCGCTGTTGGAGCTCCCTCCCCACCTTCCCACTTACTTCACTGGCTCTTCTATCACACTTTTTTTTTCCTTAAAAAAAAAAAAAAAAGCTGCTAGGTTACATATATTGTTTGATTTATTTAAATACATTCCGATGGGACATTTCCCATGACAGAGACTCTCTTAGGAATAAGCAACATTCTTCCCTTCCTCCACTTTAAGAACTCATTGCTTTGCGGGTTTAAAACACCCAACCGCACACTCCCTTTTATGGATGAAGTAACCCAAGTTCAGAGCCGGGAGGAAACCGTACCATTTATGGCTCCAATGGCGGTGCTAGGATTCACCTGCAGCCTCCGACTCCGGGGCCCCTGCTCTCGCCCACTCTGCTGCGCCGCCTACACATTAAAAACGCGCGTGAGCTCCTGTCCTGCTTTCTCGGGGGCTCTCTCCATCCAAAGACGACAGTTAAATTGCAAGCAGAGCGTTAAGCACAAGATGCTGGAAATAAACAAAACGTTCACAAACACGGAGGCAGATTCTGGCTCAGCCCTCGATGAAAATGATGTTTACAGAGTTGTTAATAAAAAGGGGAAATGGCTGTCACAAGAAAATGTGGAGGATAATAAAAACGGCATACAAAAATTGTATAATATGGCCTCAACTCTAAAACAATATATAGAGAAGAAAATTATACTGTTTTTATGAACTAAAATGGTAATAAAGGTTAAGCCGGCTGGTTGAATTTGCGGGAGGCTTTTAGATCATGCTATACATATACACTTTGCGGTATTCTCCAATTTTTCTACAATAAGCACATGTGACTTTTCTATGAGAAAAATGTAACAAGAAGTGTGTAATGGGGAAGCAGCATTGGTCCTCTCCACCCCAAGGCACCCATTTGGAGCAGGGTTGGTGGTCCTGGTCTGCTAAGCCTCCCCAACCCTGCTAACCCTTTGGTCTAGCTTCCTGACTCCACCCTTCCCCCCCAAACTTACTTATACTTTCTCACCAAACCAAGCCCAAGGGAATGCAAGTCCCACCTCCTCCAAGAAGGCTGCCTTGACCATTCCTGTCCGAATCATATGAAACTGCCATTCTGGTCGATCCAGAAAAGGTCTAACATTGGTGATACGAGGTCTGCCCTGTCTTGGCCCTCCCTGCCTTCTGAACTTGCAGCTTGTTCCCAGCCCGGGAAGCACACTGTGCACCAGTAGTTTTATGTCTGCTACTGTTTCTTTTTGTCTCAGGCGTAGATTCAGCTTTAAGTTGGTGTTCTCTGCACACTGACTCATATTTTATTCATTCTGGTTTTGAAGGTTATTGAAAATGAAATAGCCACAGAGCTTCCTCACAAGAGATAATCAATCAACCATAGGCACCTGCTTATGTTCGGTGCTTGGAGATAAAGCGATGAGTCCCTGCCCCAGAGTTTACAGTGAAGGCGGGAACCCAACCAGGTAATAACACCTTGTGGGCACATATCTCTCCGGTGGGCTAATGCTTTCACACCCATTCTCTGCCAAGGCCGGAGACAGCGAGAACCTGGCTTTCCATCTCCCTCTGTTGCTGGTAAGCGGTATGGACTTGGGCATGTCACTCAGCCGCTCCAAGTCCCAGTGTCCTCATCTACAAAACCAAGTAGTAATAGCACCTGCTATTTGTGGCTGTCGTGAGGCGGAAATGGAAATACATGCTAACATTACCATGCTGTGCATGGTGAGCACTCAGGAAACCCTTCCTTATGAAAGAGGCACAGTAGCAAACTCCACCCCCACTTTTCTTCTGATGAGGAAACCAAGCTCAGCAAAATATAGGGATTAATCTGAAGCCAAGCAGAATTGGTATCAAAACCTTGGTCTCCGGAGCCCAGCCCCCACCGGACATCCTTGGTGGAAGAAACAAGCCCCCAGCCGCGGGACTGAGTCACCGAGCGATTCCTTCATCTCTGTTCTCTTAGAATGTTTCATTTCTCCGAGATTCTATGGGGAGTTGACCTGATCTGGAGCCTCGCCTAATATGTTGGTTCTGAACATGGCGCAGGGGCACCATGTGGGGTTCAGGGGAGAAGTGCAGCCTGTACCCCCAGCGAAGCCTCCAGAGGACAACCCTCTCTGAGTCAGAGCAGAAGCCGCCCCGGCAGGCGGACTCTCTGGTCTGTGAAATAAACCTGGTTGTTATGGCGACAGGAGGTAAATGAAACTGGGAGAGGAGGGTGAAATGCTACTGTCGGAAGAGGGGCTTCTGTGCCTTATATAAGGCGTGTTCCAAAAATACACTTTTGAATAAGAGGCAAGCAGTCTACACCTGCTCTCAGGCGCTGCGCAGCATCACGATGGCAGAAAAATTCCTTCAGTCCTCCGAGCCTGTCTCCGGCTTCATTTTTATTACTCTGGGGTCCTCCAAGATTATGATTCTCAAGAAATAAATCTGGTTCCCAGAAATATCTACATTCCAGAAAAGGAGCAAAATATGAGTAAAATGGCTCCTCCAGGGGATAAACTGACCTCCCCCAAATGAATCAATTGATGGAATAATCATCTTGTTTTTAAAGTAATCAGGGAAACAAAATTTATTTACTTCTGCTTCTGATAGAATTTTTTTTAAAAGAGAGATTCAAGCTGCCCAAAGATCTTCTCTTTTTAAAATTAAAAAAAGGCCCTGGCCGGTTGGCTCAGCGGTAGAGCGTCGGCCTGGCGTGCGGGGGACCCGGGTTCGATTCCCGGCCAGGGCACATAGGAGAGGCGCCCATTTGCTTCTCCACCCCCACCCCCTCCTTCCTCTCTGTCTCTCTCTTCCCTCCCGCAGCCAAGGCTCCATTGGAGCAAGGATGGCCCGGGCGCTGGGGATGGCTCCTTGGCCTCTGCCCCAGGCGCTAGAGTGGCTCTGGTCACGGCAGAGCGACGCCCTGGAGGGGCAGAGCATTGCCCCCTGGTGGGCAGAGCGTTGCCCCTGGTGGGCATGCCGGGTGGATCCCGGTCGGGCGCATGTGGGAGTCTGTCTGACTGTCTCTCCCCGTTTCCAGCTTCAGAAAAATACAAAAAAAAAAAACAAAAAAAAAAACACTTAAAAAAAAAATTTGTAATAAGCAAGCAGCGAGGAAGCAGAAACAGACTCCTGCATACACCCCAGCCAGGATCCACCCAGCAAGCCCCTACCAGGCAATACTCAGCGTGGCTAGGCAGCAGCTCTGTTGCTTGGCAACTGAGCTATTTTAGCACCTGAGGCCAAGGCCAAGGAGGCTTCCTCAGCACCTGGGGCCAACTTTGCTCAAACCATTCAAGCCATGGCTGCAGGAAGGGAAGAGAGAGAGATGGGGGGGGGGGGGGTGGAATTGGGGGAAAGAAGCAGATGGTCACTTCTCCTGTGTGCCTTGACAGGGAATCGAACCCAGGATGTCCACATGCTGGGCCAATGCACTAAGCCAACTGGCCAGGGCCCAAATATCTTTTTAAAAGGGGAAAATTTCTGTTGATTTTCCTGATCTCCCTCCCCTTATCTTATGAGCTTAGCTTTGAGTGGCAAAGCAGAGAGAACAGCGGGGCAGAAGTCAGGAGGCACACGGTCTGGGTTCTGCTCTGCCTCTAACCAGCTTTGTGATTTGGGGCCAGTTACTGAGCTTCTTAGTTCCATCTTTTATAATTCAGAACCATTATATACACAATTCAATTAGGTTGCCTCATGAGCTGGTGAAGTAGGGGTCACCATCAGTATAACTGCAAAGCCAAACTGGCCATTTGATGACCCTAAGAACTAGCGTTTCTTTAATGTTCCCAGATGCCATAGAGCTCTCTCCCATATGTCATTTCATACGATGACCATGATGACCAAGCCAAGGAGGGACCTTGATCCCCATTTTATAGACGAGATCAGAGAACAATGTCACTTGGCCAAGTTCATAGACCAATGATCAGAAATTGAGGCCATCAGCCCAGACTGACTGGTGCCAAGTCCCATGGTTCGCCTGCTCCTCCGTCAGGGACGTGCAGGCGGGGGATTCCTGAACCAGGGAGCTGACTAGCATGATGGTTTCTAAGGTCCCTTCCAGTTCTAACGGTCTCAGCTTCTATCAGGAAAATGAGGAGGTTGGATTAAGCCAAGGGTTTTAAAAACTTCTTGTAGCAGAAAAGTTTCTTTCCCTTCAAATGAAACCAAGTATTGAAAGCCAAAATATAAACTAGATCATCGCAGCTCCACTCTGGTGTAAAAAGAGGTGGCTGCCACCCAGATGCCCATCAATTGACAAATGGATAATAAAATGTGGTATATCCATATAATGGAATATTATTTGGCTATAAAAATGAATAAAGTGCTGATACATGCTACAACATGGCTGAACGCCAAAACCATTATGCTAAGTAAAGGGAGCCAGTCACTAAAGGCTGAATATTGTATGATTCCATTTATATAAAGTGTCAGGACTAGATAAACCCAAAGACAGAGAAAGTAGGTTGGTGTAGGGGGCACGGGGAGTGACTGCTTAACGTGTACAGGATTTCCTTTCCGGTGACAAAACATTTTGGAACTAGGTGGGGTGATGGTTGCACCACGTTGTGAATGTATTACATGCCACTGAAGTGTACATGTACACTTGTAAGTGGCTAGTTTTATATTCTGTAAGTGTTACCTCCATAAGTGTGTGTATAGATATACGATGGGGCCAGAGTCCCACCCTGTTAGTCTCCCCATTCCCATGACACTACACTGCCTCCAGTGAACCCTGGTATGAAAATGAATAGTCACTAGCTATTACAAAATGTTAACATAGTTCCCAATAGTTCTCGTATGACAGCTGTTTTATTCCTTCAGGAGCCAAAGGTATTTGCTCCTAACCCAACAAATAAATATGCCTGGGCCTGTGAGATCTTGCTACTTGGAGACAGAAGTTTCCATTGGCAACCAGCTTTCAAGGTCAATTCCGGTCCACAGTGACCTAGCAGCTTCACTTTTTGGATTTGTCATTGGTTTTGAACTCAAAATTCTACTTTAAGTATACCAGGAAAGGTAATGGGAAGTAAGCATTATTTTTTTATTTTATTTTTTAATGTTTTAGTAGGTAATTTTATTTAGTAAACAAAGCATTATTAAGTGCCTACTATATATGAAAAGTTTTGACATTTCACTTAAATATCATTATCCCCAGAAAAAGATACAGAGGCTCAAAACAGCTCTGCAACACCCCCAAGGTCAGAATCTGAGTCTCAGTCTCTCTAGCTCAAGAGAACGCTTTTTGAACTCTGTCAAGATGGGTACCAGCGGAGTCGCAAGTTTTCTCCCCGTAGAAGGTGTGAGGATTGATTTCAGTCCTACCACGACAACGGCCCCAGCCTGCAGGCCTCCGAGGTGAGTGAGGACGCAGGACCCACGGACACGTGCATCTGGGGCCCTCTTCACGCCCTCTGCATCTTCTCAGAGGAACTTGGAGCCCTGAGGAGTTCAGGGCATCTGTCTAGCCTTTTTTTCTCTGTCTGCGCAGAAAAATGGAGACCCACTTCAACAGTCTTGCTGACAAAATGTACTCAAGAAGGAACTCATGAGGGGCACGTCAGACCCTTTTTTGTTAAAGAGTTGAAGAGAAAGGCTAGCATAGCATCTGTTTTAAAAGGATTAAGTCACATTTTGTGCAAACAGAAAAACTCTGGCTTCTAAAGGTACCTTCCAGCCTAGAAGTCTATGTGACATCCTTTTCTGTGGTTCAAGTGACATGGTCTCAGGTTTGGACACATATGATTCAGTGCAACACTGTGCATTTTCTGTGGGCATAAATATGGTACTTTTCCAAGTTATGCTGAGATATTTCTATACAAAGGAGTTGAGAATAATTTCAGCCTCTTTCTCTGCATGGTAAAGTTATCAAAATGATAATAATAATTCCTTACAGATAAATGCACTTCACAGATTACAAAGTGCTTTCATGGACAATCCTTGCTGGGTTTACATTTTAGAAAAGTGAAATTAAGGGAAAATGTCAGTAATGACATTTAGCTATTAACATATATATACCCTTAATATTGTGGGTAAGAAAAGGGTGAGATGGAAGAGTTTTTATATTAGAATTGAAGTCAGGTTCTTGAAGTGTCTAACTGTTCCTGGTTATCAATTAAAAGAAAAGTCAATGCTTTTTAAATTAAAGATGAGGTGCTGCTACTTATGACTTACAAAGGAGTAAATGCCTTTCTTATCCTTCCCAATGGCTCTGTGCCCACTGCTATTAAAAATTAGATTTACAGCTCATGTGAGTTATTCAGAATGCCAGGTGTAGGTAAAGGAAAACAACTCAGAACAAGAAAAAGAACGCTAACCATGGTTTGATGGCATTTAACGTGAAAATGTTTTTGGTGGGCGAGATTAAGGAGGCTTGGGTCACACAGTGGCCTTTCAACTTGTTCCTACTAGAGGAATCAGAATGCTAATGTGTCAAGGTCATCTTTAAAAAACTATACCACCATGCACCATGCATGGATAGCCACCAAAACCTCCCCCCAGTGCCAGTCTTTCAAGACCTAATCTTGCCCTGGCCGGTTGGCTCAGTGATAGAGCGTCGGCCTGGCGTGCAGAAGTCCCGGGTTCGATTCCCGGCCAGGGCACACAGGAGAAGCGCCCATCTGCTTCTCCCTCCCTCCCCCTCTCATTACTCTCTGTTTCTCTTCCCCTCCCGCAGCCGAGGCTCCACTGGAGCAAGGATGGCCCGGGCGCTGGGGATGGCTCCATGGCCTCTGCCCAGGCGCTAGAGTGGCTCTGGTCGCAACAGAAGCGACACCACCCCGGATGGGCAGAGCATCGCCCCCTGGTGGGCGTGCCGGGTGGATCCTGGTCCGGCACATGCGGGAGTCTGTCTGACTGCCTCCCTGTTTCCAGCTTCAGAAAAAATACAAAAAAAAAAAAAAAAAAAAAAAAAGACCTAATCTCTACTGGTGAGATCAATAACCACCAGATACTCGTAGTCAATTTTTAAGGGATGAGTTGCATTGTAATTAATCTGATCACCTGCATTAATCCATTGCTTTTCCTTAAAGACGGCTAAAGAGCATGGCTGCAAACAGGTATGAAAGAACACTGTTCGGCTGTTGTGGTGTCTGAGCTGCTCTGAGGAATCGGCAGACCTGCCATGCAGTCACTCTGAAGCTCTATCTGATGGGTGGAAGCCCCAACTGGCCGGCGTGGCCCATGCTAACGACGGGTCACCGCTCTCAGCCGAGTCTTGGCAACAATAGCAATGCGTGTCTCACACGTGGAGGAACAAACAGCCTGGAGGAGAGCTCAGCCGACCCAGTGCCATCCAGCCCGCCTCGGACTATGACAAGTACCCCATCAGATGACACTTCCTGCCGGGCAGTGGCCCCTCAGCCTTGGCTGCACAGGACAGTCACCGAGGGAACCTCAAAAATGTCTGTGGCCAGGCTTCCCGCCCAGGCTATTGAAAATCAACATCTCTAGAAATGG
Organism: Saccopteryx leptura; assembly: GCF_036850995.1. NCBI lineage: Eukaryota > Metazoa > Chordata > Mammalia > Chiroptera > Emballonuridae > Saccopteryx > Saccopteryx leptura. Next base: position 13,687,162 of record NC_089504.1, on the reverse strand, counting down.
GGGCTCTCGCACTAGTGTCTCTCTAAGCTCCCCAGATGGTTCGAGAATGCAGCCAAGGAGAGAGGCAGAACTGGAGGGTGGTTCTAACAGTATCTGGGCTTGAGCCCAGCTGGTGCCGGGCCACAACTGAGGAACCCGTAAAACATCACCTGCTTCAGGAAGTCAGCGACCCTCGCGACCTTGAACCATAGCTGACAAAGCGCTTTACTTGTCTGGGAGCATTTGGGTCAATCTGAACTGTCGGGAAACAGGGAGCGCTATGTGAAATGCCAGTCCTTGGTTCTTCTGCCTAAAGCCAGCACAGTGATATCTACTCAACCCTTCCTTTGTGGGAGCGGGAATTTGGTAAAAACAAAACAAACAAAAAACACCAAGTGAAATTTCATTCAATCAGCGGTGATTCCACAGAGGGAGGGGGGCATACTCCCACCAACATCCCAATATTATGGGCGCTGGGTGGGACGGAGATGAATTATAACTGTTGTGTGAATATTATAGAAAGGCCAGAAGTTCATTCAACACATTGGCTCTGCAGCTGTTGACACAACAAGCTGATACTGCAGGGGTGTAAACGTCACGAAGAAAATACAAAGGAGCGACCTTACTCACCACGCCCACGTCACCCGAGGCCCTCTTCCGGTTTGTTTTACTCTCTCCCTCGGCTTGAGGATTTCAAAGGGAAGCACCAGGTGGGCCGTGGGGAGCAGAGGAGACCCTGTCGCTAGGGGGAAGCGGGTCTTCAGACAGACTTTCCAGAGTCAGACAACAACAAGCCGGAAACTCGTACGTAACTGTCCATCTCCTGGCTGAGTCACTGGGTTTGGAGGCTGGTGTTCGTGAATGAAAACGTGATCCATCCTGACGGTTTAACATGTAAACCTCACTCGTGGTGTTAGCATGCTCCAAGACCTTCACTTACCTGCGTAGGACGTGGGGAGCAGAGGCGACAGAAATAGATGATATCAGAAATACTCACTGACTCTCTCTTTTCTTCTTCAGTGGGTCCATGAGGCGCAGCGTGTCTCTGATCACGGCCACTTTCACTTCCTCGTCGACAAGGCTGGGGACGTTTTCGAACACCCCAGGAGAAAGCTTGAATGGGTAAAAACTCCATGTTACAGCGGGGAGATGCAGGGGTTCAGAGCCAAGGGACTGTCGGTATCCCGTGGTTGGCCTCTCAGAGTTTGCTTATGTTAACCTAGACGAGACTACTTTAAAGGCTCCCCTGTATATACGACCTTCAAAATGTCAGCTTCCTTTCACAGGGTAACAAAATGCATGAAGAGGAAAAAGCAGTACTATGTTTTTTTCTGATTATTAAAATTATACATGCGCATTGTGGAAACTTTGGAAATAGAGAAAGGGGTTAAGAAAAATTTAAAAATCCACATAATCCCCCTAAAACCCATTATTAGGACCTGGTGTATTTCCTTCCAGTCTTTTTTATGCTTTTTTTTTTTTTCATTGAGGGGGAAGAAATATGATATAACCATTGTGAAATGTACTATTTATCTTAGTGATTCAAGCATGTCGACATGGCTAAATCACATTCATAGAATTTCAATTAGTTCATCTCCTGAGGCTAATTAGTTCGTGTCAAAACTGATGGAAAGGCTCAGCTGCCTCTACATATGCAGATCATAAAACCTGGGAGAACAGCATGCTGGGAAATTACTGTAGGTCGGATAGGTGTTATATTCATAGACTGTGTTCAGAGCTCAAGGAAACCGGAATTATTTAGGCTTGAACAGAACTTTGCTGTGCAAATTTGGAAATGTGGAATCTTGTTTAGCCAAGTGAATAACACGCGAGCGGAAACATCCAGGGATGTGATTCACGGCAACATACGCAATGAGATACTCAAAAGACTTACTTCTCGCTCATGTTCGATTCTCATGCTGGGATTTGCATTAACTTCAAGTAGTATAGGCTTCAGATTTTTCATTAGAAGAATGTCAAAGCCTAAAATCTGTGTGGGATAAACATAATTCAGAATTACTCCCTCTAGCTGCAATTTCTTTTCAGGAATTGGGGTCGGTATTAAGGTCAGTAAAGTGAAAATAAATTCAAACTTCGCCCCCAACCTGGGCCTTGCCCCTGGCTGCTGTTGTCCCAAGGCCCCCTCTTCGTCTGGGCGGACTTGGCAGGCCAAACGGACAGCAGCACGTTTTATGGGAGGCCTGATGATGGGACCAGTTCCCAGAGTGCATTCTAGCACGATCGCTGTCATCCGGAGTGCTATAGCTGATGACCTCTTTCTCCTTTAACGGGTGTTTTATTAGGTTAAGGATCAGTCATAGTCCATCAATTTCTCCCTCTCCTTTTGCTCTCCTCCGTTAAGATGGCTAGATCTCTGAAAACCCACGGCTACCTTGCTTAACTCTGGGTGTCCGTCAGTATCACTTAAGGACCCCTTTCAAAACCACTGCTCATCCCCAACCCACATTTACGGGTCAGAATCTTTCAGAGTGGAATGCAGGCAAATATATTTTGAATATCAAATCTTGCTGATATACCCTCTTTGCTAAGGAGGAGGGGATATTGATTAAGCACCTGCAAGGCACCAATAACTTCACAATGCACCAGTTCTGCCTCCTCTCCCTGAATCCTTGTGGCAGTGCATTTGAAGTAGGGACTATACCGTCCATGAAGCAGAAACAGAGTCTCAGGAAAGGTCACTGGATTTCCCTAAGACCACCTAGCTAGCAAGTGACAGAGCTGGGCTTCACACCCAAGCAGGGCAGGCTACATATGTGTGGGACCCAGGGCAAGATGGAAATCACAGCCCCTTGTTCAAAGGTATTAACAAGGTCATCATAGTGATAAACAGAGCATTAAATCAGTCATGGAGCCCTTCTGAACATGGGGTGCTGGGTGGCCGCACAGACCACCTGCCCGCACCCAAAACTAACCCCCAGCGCTACCCATTTGTTGGACGCCTGCTCCTGAATCCAGCACGTGGCCTCGGCGAGGGTTTCTCCTCTTCTGGCCTCTGTCAGCTGCTCCCAAGCCCTCAGCCCCCCGCCCGTCCTGCTCCCTCTGTCTGAGACAGCCCTTCCCCCAGCTACTTCCTCCTCAGCCTCGAAACTGCAGGTCCCAATTAGATTCAAACTCAGACTATGAGGATGTCAGCTTCTTAAGAGAACTCTCATGATCTCTACAGGAGGTAATAACGTAGAAAGTTTCTAACATAACCGACGCAATCCCAAAGTTTCCAAAAATCAGGTGGAGAATAAAGGAGAGAAAAGAAAAAGAACTGTATCCCCTCTGTAAACTCACGAAGGAAAGACGAGGGCAGAGCCACTCACTTGTCTACTCAGAATATGCATTAGTTCAATGATAATTATTAAACTGCGGCTTTACCCTTGTTAATGAAATCAGAGCCTAAATGACCGTTTTGAGGGATAATTCAAGATGAGGTTATTCTTCAAAGGAGGGTGATGAGGATGAGAAGTTGGGAAAATGTCATCCTCACTCTAATTTTCTTTCCCTGGTCATGAAACGAAGGACTGGAAATTCAGTAGAAAATGTTCCATATATTATAGACCTGCTTAATAATAAATGACAAGTGGGTATGAGTGATGAGGCCTCGAAGAGACTCAGGTGACATCATCAGTCTAACCCCAGGCCTGGTCTGAGACCTGTGACGTTGATGAGGCTCCAGAGAACGGAGGGCTGGAGCCCACGTTTATCACCCTCAGTTACCAACGCCTGCTGCTATACCTTAGAAGTTTGGACTTGGGCTTTCTCAGCCTGATGACTCTTTTCGGTTCACTGTGCGTGTTAGGAAACCTGGAGAAGGGGGTGGATGGCAAGACCTCATCAGCCACATTGACCTGCACCTACCAGCGGCATGATATTTCCCAGAACCCAGACTTGGGTGCACGTAGTTGAAGATGCCGGGGCTTGTACAAGGATGCTTTGGAGCTGGAAAGTCCTGGGCTGCCATCCCAGCTCAGTTTCTCACTCCAGCTAAACAACTGTAGCTATGATGCTGAGCGCTCGGAGCCTCGTTTACCTTGTCTAGAAATGGAGACAACGATGGCTGCCTTCAGGGCAGTTGATCATGGAAGCAAAAATGTACCTGGGACTATGCTCATCATATAGGAGGTACTCAACACACGCTGGCTCCCTTTCTGGTTCCTTACTGGTCTCACCAACAGGAAGTAACACATGTGGCTTTGGTGTCCAGAGGAATTAAGCTCAAATCTTAGTTCTACCTTCAACTTGTGTATCTATGGGCAAATTACTTAGAAGCTCTGAGCCCCAGTTTCCTCATCTGGAAAATGGAAATAAGAACAGTCTTTACCTTAGTTCATTCATTCGTAAAATATTTATTGACATGCTTCCTATGTCCTGGAACTACTCTAGCTTCCGGAAATACAGTGGTGGACAAGACAAAGTCCCTGTCCCCATGGAGCACAGTGATACATGGTAAGTACTTAATGAAGGTCACTTTATTCTACATATTTTTTCACAAGTCCAAGGAAATATGTTGCACCAATGGATCCCAATAAACAGACTCACAGAACTGGGAGGAGCTTATGGGGGATCTTGCAATAAAATTCCAGAATGACGGAGCTGGCAGAAAATTTGAGAGTTGACTTGCTCCAGTGTTTTTCAAAATGGGGCTCTTTTCTGGGGAAGTACTGGGAAGGCCAGGTCAACTTTTACTTCTTCTACATACTGGGTTCCCTAGGGAAAAAAAATACCTCATTTTTGAAAAAAAAAAAATACTAATCTAGTCTGGAACCCATTTTATGCAAACCAGAAACCTGTGCTTTAGAAAGGGGGACACTTCTCTGGTTTGGTGGCAGAACAGGAACTGTCAAATAGAGAGAGACCTTTCCAATCACGTGATAGTCTGCCCCCCTCAAATAGCAATTCAATCAGCAATTATGTGTTGCTCACCTCCTCCTTGAGGGGGCCCCTGGGGGTTCAAAAGTATCGATCCTCCATCTCTGGCTTCTAAAACCTTCCAAACCAAGTTGGGAAGAGAACTCATGCAAGGGCTCCAAGCTAACTGTAGTGAGAGGGATTCTCTCCGAGTTCCGGAACTACACATCCATCTGCATCCAGGGATTCCCAACTGGGAGGTCCCAGACTCCTCAAACCCAACATAGGCAAGCTCACTATCTGTGGTCAGCAGCCTCCGAGGTGGTCTCAATGATCCCCCCCCACACTCCTGGTGTTCATGCCCTCCTGTGATCCCCCTTCTTGAGCGTGGCTGAACATGGTGATTTCTTTCTAATGGTACAGGGCGGAAATAATGGGATGTTACTTCCTATTTTAGGTTATAAAAAGACTGTGACTACTATGCATTCTCTCAACTCTCTCACTCGCTCACTCCGAAGGAAGCCAGCCTCCAAGTTGTGAGCTGCCCAGTGGAGAGGCCCAGGTGGGACAACAGCCAGGGGGACCTGAGGCCTCCCAAACAGCCATGTGAGTGAGCTTGGAAGAGGCTCTTTCCTGAATAAAGCTTTGAGATGACTGCAGTCCTGGCCAGCATGTTCATTGTAGCCGTGCAGGAGACTCTGAGCCAGAGGCAGTCAGCGAAGCCTAGATCCTTGATCCACAAGAACTGTGAGATAATTGTTGGTTTAAGCTGCTAAGGTTGGGGGTCATTTGTTACACAGCAATAGAGAGCTAACATACCGTCTCTCTAAAGTCTACTTTGCCTCCGGCATTCCTTATCCACCATTCACACAAGCCAAAAGTTTCTCCTCCGTCCTTTATATTTACCTGCACACCAACTCTACTAGTACATTCTACCTCCAAAGAACTTTCTAGATCTGGCCCGTCCTCACACTACTTCCATAGCCTCCCCATTTGTTTCCCTGCTCTCACACTCACCCCTCTAACTCATCTGGCACAGGAGGCTGCCGCAGCGTTTTTATAAAATATAACCAGAATGCCAACACTCCTCTGCCTAAACTCCCTGCCTACAGAACCCCATCCAAGCTTCGCAGCATGTCCTACAAGACCTGGCATCTGTCTCACCCTCCGGCTTTATTTCTCTCACTCACGACTGCACGTCTTGGGCTCCCACTGTGCTGACCTAGCTCTAGGATGCTTTAGTCTTCTCTTCCTTTCTACTATTTTGCCTGGAAGACAATTTTATTTATCAAATATTTAATGAGCACCTACTAAATACTGAGCACTGTTCTAGGCACTGGCGATAAAGCAGTGAATAAGGCAAAGGATGTTTTAATGTTTAATGTAAGCTTCCTTCTTGGAGCTTACATTCTAGGGGAGAGATCCAGCTGCACGTTGTTAATTAAAGCAAGGTAAGAACATAGAGCGTAATACAGTGGGCAAAAGGGAGGGTTTGGCAGTTTTGATAAGATGGTCAGGCAAGTCCTTTCTAAGGAGGTGACATCTGTCATCCGATTGTCTTCTTGTTTGCACAGTTTCTGATGGGAATTTTTTGGTTGTTATTTGTTCCCTCTGAACATAATGTTTATTTTTTCTCTGTCTCTCTAGCTGCTTTCAAGATTTTCTTATCATCACTGGTTTCCCACAATTTGATTATGATAAGTCTTTTTTTTTTTTTTTAAAGACTAGGTTTTTTTTTTTTAATTTTTATTTATTTATTACAGAGACAGAGAGTGAGTCAGAGAGAGGGATAGACAGGGACAGACAGACAGGAACAGAGAGAGATGAGAAGCATCAATCATTAGTTTTTCATTGCACGTTGCAACACCTTAGTTA